>NW_027180325.1:0-328054 GCF_040956055.1 Brachionichthys hirsutus | reverse complement strand
TTAAATATGGAACAAGAAGATTTCACATATTGTAAAAAAGGTGGTCATGCACTCTGGAGCCATAATCCAGAATCAGACATTTCAATTTACTCTGGCCTGAGTTTGAACGACGGAGTTTCTGTTGATGCCTTGCCGATTTCATCAGCTCGGGTTGGTTTTTCACCCGGAGCATCACAGGAGAGAAAATGCTCTCCTCTTCTGACATTGTATCTCACAATCATCTGTAAAATGAAACCTAATACTATACCTTTAGCCGTGGGATAAGACTTCAAGGCATGGGTGACTTTCAACAGACGATATCTGGAACCGTGTCTCGCACACCACTCATCACTACTTTCATCTCCAGAGTGCTTCCATTTCCACAGCTCTCCAGCGTGTCTGTCCTGTTGTGAGTCAGTAGTGGATCACAGAGGTGCATTGTGTTTCAGTTTTCATCACTTTAAAATGCTTTGTTCTCTCTTCATACTGTCAGACAATCGAATAGCTGAACTAAACTGCCATACTTCAATTCCAAGAGTGAAACAAGTTTTGGAAATGTATTTACTTGCAGATGTTTTTCTTCCATTAACGATGAATAAAACATGATTGTTGTTACCACTCTTATTGTTTCTCTAATCACTGCAACCAATTCATAAGAGACAGATCTATTTGGCTGAACTTGAACTGGAGAAATGCCTCTCAGCTGCTACCAAGAAACCTTGCTGATTGGAACTGTGTACTTGTACTGCTGGTTACTATTATAAATGCCAGTGTTTTCAGCTGGAGTGCATTACACACTTGTGCTGCCTACAAATGACAGAACTCTCTGTGCCCTTTGCAGATTGAATAACATGTGTTGCACCTGTGCTCCCACACCTAACTCACCTGTGAACCCAGCCTTGCAGAGCATGTAGTAAATTGATAATGAATCGAGTGTGAGCCAAGTGACAACTGACAAAACTAAATTCCATGCCGTTAAAAGTTGATTAGACGCATGCTTTTGTAGCTACAACGATTAGAGCAGATGCTGGAATAACGTACGGGCCACTGCAGAAGTGCGTAAAATGAAGGGCAGAGCGCTGTGACAGGCGTGCTGCTATTTTTAATTTTAAACTGTTTTTCAAGCATATCCATTTGGTAATTACACCTTGTATTAATTGCAGGATGATGGATATGTTTATGATAAGAAAGGAAAACAGAAAAAAAATCGGATTAATAATTTAATCTCCAGAATTGAACTCTTTGTGACGGGGTTACCGACACACAACAGGACAGGCGTGACGTCTGCTCATCTGAGCAGAACAGCCATGAAAGCTAAAAGCTAGCATTTTATTACTGGGCGAAAAAAATAATCTCTCTACATACAAATAAAGGCAAATTGTACACAAATGTATTAGAATAAAATACAGTCTAAAAATACCAAAACCTGTCCCACAGTGTCAATGAAAAAAAAATAGCTAAGGATGACTGAGTGATGAAAGTCAGTGGTGGGCTGAAGGATTTCAACAGACACTTGGCTCTAAAATGTTTGTATGTGTTCCAGCTTAGCCTCACTGTGTGCTCACATGCAGTACAGTGACATAGGCGGGCCTTCATGTATAATAGATGCGCTGGTGTAAATGTAGCTGCAGAGGCGAAGGCTTGGTGCAAAGCAGAGGCCAAAAAAAAAAAACAGAAAACATCCCTGCCAATTTTAAATGCTTTATATTAGAGCTGAACAATAGAAAAACAAATTTTATATTTTTCTTTAACATTGTGATATGATTACTTAGATTCACCAGATGAGACACATACCATGATACAGATGATGTTTTTTTTGTAGTAGTAGTAGTTGTTATTCAAGACAAAGTCTACTCCAGGTTTTACAACTGACTCCGACAAAGCAACACGACAGATAAATCCAGTACAATTCTGACTGAGAAATAAACACTCCCCAGATGCACCCTCCGGAGATAAGCCTCGTGTTTTTTAAGAGCGACCCGATGCCGAGGGCGACGCGGCCACGTCTCTGTTCTACTAAGCAGGTGGCGCCATTGGTTTTGAGACACACTCGCCGATCAGATCCTGCATGTCACTAACCATCAATAAATGTTGGGTATCCAAGAGTAAAAAATATATATAGTCGATATGTTGTTTCTGGCATGCCAGCAGATCAATCAAATATTTTTATTTGGTATCAAACATCTGTTAAGTTGCAGCATAACACTGACTTTACTTAACATCACATGTTCTGTCAATAACGAGATGCTTTATCAAGTTTACGTTTACAAAGTAGATCTTCATAAAACAAATATGACTCTACACTGAGAGTCTTCAGAAGAAGAGGAGCGTGTTATTAAGTTGGATAATTGTTCCTCATGGAAGCAGGTGAACCAATACACCAGCATTAATAGCAGAGGCATTTAGATTTAACTGCATTTTTTTCTTCCAGCAGTGATCAAAGATATGAGTTTCATGGGACGTGTGAAATTCAATGGTGTGCAGCAACTAACAGTGCATTGTAATATACTTATCCCCCAAGCACTTCATTTGCCAATTATTACACTCATCATAATTTAACTATAGTTTTGCAATTTAACTTATGAATCCAAATGTATTATCCTTTTTTGAAATATTGTTGTGAGGAGAGAAAATTCATGGCAAGAAAAAAAACGGTTTAATATTTATATAGCCATTTTCTAGCTACACGAACATCTCGCTCGGCTGCACTGAAATGGAACTCGTGACCTAGTTAGAAGAATGCCACATGAAGAAGCGTTGGCCGCCCTCCATCAGCGAGCCCAGCCGAGCAGAAACGGCCACATCGACCGACGGTGGTTCCTTATTGACAGTGTGTTAGCAGGACGGAGGGCGGCCAGGTCTGTGCCCTCTTCCTTGGCTGATTAGATGAGTGAAGGACAGACCCTTGCTGCGCCGGTCCGTGTTGCCGTCCACGCTTTGTTAATGTGCTGCCACTCCCCTGCAGGGTGAGCAGGCCCGGACAGGCTGATGTGACGATCCTCTCCTTTCCACAGCGCAGCCTGCTTGACTATGCTTGGCTGATGAACTGTGACAGGACACAACTCCAAGGTTGTGTTTGTGCTGCTCTCCCCCCCCCCACCACCAAGGCGATCCAGTCGGAGCGGAAGTGTGAAGCATTGTTGAACCCGGCTGATGGCGCTCAACCTTCATATCAGTTAGTTTGGACACACTCCAGTGAGCAGCTGAAGGATCTCCACTGTCAGGGAGCAAGAGTTGCAGTCCTCACAAGCCAGCTGCTCGTGTTTCAATGCAAGCAGCGCTTTGTGTACCTGCCTGGACATGATTTACATTGCACATTTGAAAGCGAGTCAATCTAAACAGAGCTTTCTGAGTAAGTGTGCGAGTTAGACGAGATGGCTAGAGCACTTCCTGAGGCCATTTTTGCTTCATCTAAAGAGCATATCAGCTCCATTTATTGGTCTCCACGCACAATGTAGTGGTTTCTGCTGGTAGGTTTACAATAACCCCCCCTCCGTCACAGCTGAGAAATATTACAAAGCGCCATGTGTACTGGGGTAGGCTGTTATTTCATGCTCCTCTTCTCACTCTCTGCAAGTCCGAGCTCATGACAAGGTACCTCGACATCTCCTTCACGTTTGCTGAAATAGATTCCATTGGCACGATAATAGCTCATCCTGCTGGGGGGTCGCAAAGGGGCTGCTACAAAAGCAATCAGTGGCCGCCATTGTGCATTTTTTTACAGGAAACTTGAAAATCCCACAGTGGAAGAAGGTGCCATAAACCTCTGCAGGCTTATTATACAAAGAACCCCCCCTTAAAATGGTGTGATGAATTCCCAAAAGATGAATTCGTGTTCCTGCAAAGGCATGAAGAACGTACGGCATTTCATTTCATTTTTGAGAGCTGCCGTTTGAGAATGTCAGAAAAGAAACAAAACATTTCAAATTACTTCCTTGTTAATGCTGCAGTTTAATTTTATGGATAACACATCTAATAGTTACATTATGTCCAAGATCTTGGTGACTCCACTATTACCATTTGTGCAATCTAAAAACAGAGAAACTATAAGAAGGAAACCATTGCAATCTCCAAACAGCACAATATTCACACGGCTGCTCTGCGGAGACCTTGCTGGAGGCGAGATGTTTTTATTCACACATTCAAGTTTAGGCTACAACTTTACATAAACCAGGAGATAAGCTGTGATGAGGGGTTATTCAGATCAAACGAGGAAGGCAAACAGTCAGAAAATGAGAAAAATAAATACAGCAATTATGTTGCAATGTACAATTTTAGTGAATAATAGTTCTCCCACATTAGTACAGAGTAACCAGTAACCCCTTTGCAAATACTCTGACAGGTCTATACTGGTTTTCAACAGCCGCCTAACAAGAAGTAGAATGTTTCAAAGTTCTCAAGTTTTATTATTTGTTTCTCTTTTTTTGTAAGTTAGCAGAATCATCATGTGTGGCTGTTGGAGGGATTACCAGTCTAGATCTGCACTGTTTGTTGGTTTCACTACATAAACCAATTACAGAATGAGGCACCATGAGAGAATTAAAGTTTGATTAGCCTGAGGGCGGATGGCAGTGTAATTGGATTGGCTAACAGAGGGATGAGTGCTATCTGTGTACGGAAAAGGATGCTTGCATTAAGTGTGATACAGCTCCTGTCTTTTAATGGCAAATAAATTGTATATTTAAGTAATCATGATTGAATTGTTGAAATAAATATGCTGTATTTGTTTTGACTGACTGTTAAAATAATGGTTTAAAAAAATACCCCATACTGGAGGTACACACACTTGTATTTTGTAAAGGTGTAAGCTGTCGAAATATACCATTATAAATGACTAGAAATGAAGCGTCAAGGTGCTGCAACGATGCCACAGGATGTAAATCATGCTCTGCAGACACAAGCTGACATGCATGACTGGAACAGACCTCAGCAAAAATAATATCAACATATTCTTATTTTCAGTGAAACTCAAAGAAGGTTAAAGCATTTAAATGTTGGAAAGATTTGATTTGCAGTTTCCAATGCAGTTAAGTTACTGCATGAATATAGAATCGATGTTTAGAAACACGAGCGGCCTTTAGAAAGATGCACTACACACTTAAAGTTTCACTGCATCAACATGAAAACTAAAATTAATCGAGCGGACGGCATTTGATCATGATGATGATGATGAATATATTTTACATAGAATGTTAGAGTACAAGTACAGTCACACAGTAGCATGTATTACAGTACAAATACAGTCAAACATCCTGTCTAAGAGGAGCATTTCAAAAAAGCCCTTGCGGTCTTGTTTCCGTTGAAAGTCCTTGATGCAACAAGGTTGCGAGCTTCTGTCAAGGCCATATGATTTGGAATAGTTTGTGCAGACAGTTTATCCTTATTTTTGATAGACGTTGTTTGAATAGTGTATTCACCTCAGGGTTATGGTAGGGCTCATCCGATGTGAAAACGTCATTCGATATTTGCGGTATTCTGCTTAAAACAGACAACCAAACAAAGAAACGGAACCAACCACTTTGGCAGAGGAATAAAAAAAAAGGTTTTATAATTTCCAAAAGCCAGAGAAATAAATTAACTCAGAAGAAAATCATTTTTGAATCGCGAAGTTCAGAAAGTGTATTAAATTCACTGTAGATTATTACAATGGAAGAAAAAAATAATTACGGCATTCATCTGGGCCTTGGTTCATCCCAAACAGCTGGGACTCCTGCATCAGTGAGACAACACTGGGGACATTTGTCTGTGTGGGACATGGAGCGCAGCAAAGAGCTCTGCTGAGCTGCATTTGAGGCAGACTGATCTGCTGTCCATTTTCTATTTCAGCGACACTGACAAGAGCAATCAGACATGTTGCTGCCAAAAGCCTCATCGCATTAAGTTTCACACTATAAGTTGTTCTTACTCATCATATCAGCAAACTCCAAGCAGAAAACAGACTATAATTTCTACTCTTTCCTTGAGAAGTGCTGCAATTCATCTTTGAAAATCTGACAAAGATGCCCTTGAGCCTGCAGGTAGCTAAAAAAAAAAAAGGCATAACGTTCATCCGCGGCTTTCTGAGGGTTCCGATAAGAGAAATGCGCCATACTGCTGCAGATGAACTTCATGCAGCAATTAGTGGAATGTTTTACACACAGTTCACGATCCAGTGAAAGAGAAGTCATTTAGATTCAAACACCTACAGACAGGATTAAAGTTGGGATTCTTGTTCATTTAGACTTCAATGACCCAACGTGCCCTCCGTCTGAACCTTGAGCCGCTAATGAATAAAAACAGTGTTGCCGATCAATTCAAATTTCATCTTGTCTAAATATTCAATAAGTTCAGTGTGGTGGGAGCACGACGAAACTAGCAGTTCAGCATTACTGCCTGGTGAGGTGTGTGTGTGTGTGTGTGTGTGTGTGTGTCCTGTCGCTGAGAGAGGCCTTGACTGACCTTGCTGAGGCTGTCGCTGTGAGATTGGGCTCCATCCATGTTTACACTGACTACACTCTGGACGGTTTTACGGAGTCGTGGAGCAGATCCTCTGAGGGGCCAGAGGCAGGGAAACACAGAAGCCGTAGGCAAACAAAGGGGGCGCCTGTGCTTGTGAAACACTTCCTCTTTTCATTTCCAAGAACAACTGAAGAAGTCACTTTCATGTTCCTTTTCTTCCGAGGTCAGGGGGACCCTCCCATCACAGAACAGAAGAGGAGGGACTTTTATAAGGGCAGCAGGAGGCACAAAAATAGATGAAGAGTGGAATGAGACTGACAAGAGGAGCGCTTCCATTCCCCAGAGGCTCATTTCCAGCACTCCTTTTTCCTCTCCCTTCTTTGGATCCTTTTAGGTGCTTTAGCATGACGCTGCTCGCTACTGTGGGAATAAGCACCGCCCACGCTGCAAACACCACATTTCCAAGCATTTGGCAAAGTGATTTCACTAATAGTGAACAGTGTGTGGGGGTTTTTTTTGATCACAAAGAACATGTTGCATTAATTTCTATTCATGTCCGTTCCAATTGGCAAGTGGAACAAATGGCTAATGTAAAAAAAAAAAGAAGTGACAAAAGTGACCCAACCCTAACACTAAATATATTTCAGGGGCTGCAGTTTTCCCCGCAGGAAAGCGTTTTTTAAAAAAGCACCAACCATGTTTCGAGGCTTGTACGATCCCTGACACCTAAAAGGTCAGGGTTGTATTTTTCATGAGGAAACTTCAGTTTATCACTGGCTCCTTTATGAAAAAAAAAAACAAAGCCTGGGTTTTTTTTCTTCTTCACATCTGAAGAGATAAGAAGAATGGAAATTGAGAAGGATGGCGAGGGGACCTGTAGTGGATGGCGAGGACAGAGAGCAGCAAAACAGCTGGGGTGCCAGCTGAAACGGGAATATGAGGGGTAATTCTTGTTTTGCCTGGGGCAATGGGGGGGGGCAATGGGGGGGGGCAAGCATCAAATTTTCAGATGAGCACAGCTTAGACATGCATTATGGAGCCAAAGCAGCAGAAAATATCCTTAAGGAACAGCCAAATTAAAATGTGATTTATTTATAGACCACAATGAGAACACATTTGAATGATTTCATTAAGCTAATTAAAGGACAGTGACGAACCATCGAGCAAAATATGCATTTATATTGTAATAGTGTGCAATTATTCCTGAGTGTGACACATTATATTCCGGTCGATGTCTACGTTTAATTCACTCTGATGCAAATGTCAATAGTTAATGAGCAGTCCAAGCGCAGCTTTAACGAGAATTGTATTATAACTTCATGTTACGCAAACATGTGCTGAGATGCTTTCTTTGGAGCTCACTGCCAAAACGCTTGCACAAACTAATATGTCAGGACTGTTGTTGACAGTAAACAAGGCCTGTATTTACAACAGAGAATGTGTGGTCCTGCGTTTGCTCAGAATATAACTAAAAAGAATCTGGTGTAGATGACAGATACATTTAGTTAAAACACTCTTCTTTTATCCAAAACACAACAATAAATGCAGCTTTTTCTGCACAAACATGACAGCTTGGCGGTTTCACACCAGAATGAAAATGTGCAAAGTCCAGCTCACGAAGGCGATGCATGCGTGTCCTGACAGGCACGTGGTGAGCAACCTTTCTTTGGCTCACGCAGTTCACAAAAAAATGTCCCCCCGGATTCAAATCGACCAAGGACACAGTCGCTGTGCTTTATCCAGATGCTTTTGGTCGCAACAAATGGAAATGTTATATTGCTGAAATGAAGGTTGAGTTGAAAATGAACTTAATTGCGGGTCCTGACGACAAAAGAAAAAAAAAAAAAGGATCGAAGGCTAAAAATGCTTTTGACAAACACGTGTCCTGATCAAACCCCAGACAAAATGGAAGCAACTGCGTTTCGATCCTGTAAAACATAGTTAGCCTGTTGGTCGGGCAGAGCTTTCCCAGACCGTGTAGCTCAGACTGAATCTACATTCTGTACGGGAGGGATGAGAGCGACACAGTGAAAATGAGGGTCTCTATGTAATACTTGTGTCTTTTTGGTTGCACACCTGGTTTTCATCCCTGGCATCCGCTTCGCAGATGCAGATAGCAGATGTGCCATTCAGAACAAATAGTGCTCTGTAATGTGGGTGTAAAGAAAAACGATTTAACAGCCCACGGGATTACAACAGTCACCAACACGGCACAGGATTTTGGGCTGCGGAATAATTCTGTGCAATAAAGTGCGTTGATATAGCGGGCTCGGTTGTTGTTGGTGTCTCTTGCTCGATAACTCAGGCCGGAGGACACCTCAGTTCCAGCACTGGTCAATAGATAAACACCCTGGACATCCAGTATAGAAGATACCGACATAAAAAATACGTTTTTTAACCTCCGCCGAAGCCGGGGTTATGTAATCACCACTGTTTGTTTGAGCTGCTTGGTGGAGATCTCTGGTCTTCTAGTATTAATATGAAAACATTTGATGTAAAATACTTTGCTTGAAACATCAGTGGCCATGGAGATCTGGCTGTGTGATGAGGCTCTGCTGTGAAACTATGATACAGTGTGTTAGCAGGATGCACACAAAGCTTTGAGTGTCTCATTCAAGCTCATCTTGAACATCAGTGAACACAAGTTTTCAAATTGAAAGATTCACACCTGCCTTCACACCACATGAAAAGGTGTTGTGAGAAAATTCCTTCTTTAGCCTTTCAAAAGCTGAAGGATAATTCATTGTATTTTCTCGCCACACTGCCCAAATTAATGTTCCCGGTGAATATGCCCGATCGCACAAACTGGCTATAATGAGGTGAGTAACTGTGTTCCCGTTGCCTTTGGCTCTGCTTCAATTGTTCTACCAAAACGCTGTCGCTCATTCTTGATGCTCTCGCTCTACTGATTAACAAACGTCCGGTCACAGCAGTCCTCGAGCATCGACTCAGTTCTTGGCGCTAGAAAAAAAAGCAAAAAACGTTTTGCACTGGCATCTGTCATGTTGGGCATTTAAGACGTAAAATACTGTTTGGCACAAAGGTTGAAGGAAACCCAGAGATGTCAAATGTAACCTTGTGTTTGTCTGTGAAATGTAAAAAAAAGAACAATTAATATTCAGTATTCCTAATTATCTGTGTTCTTTTAAATATGAATAATAAGGTGATCTTAAGGGCAAACAATGGACTACTCTGGGAAGTTGTCACCTGCATGACCGTGACCTGCATGTGAATCACAAACACACATCCCTCCCCCACCACCATAAGCACGGTACAACAACGTTGTGGTCCTGTTCACTATTTTGCAATGGCAGGGTCCACTTATGCAAACTGAAGCGTACCAATCCCTGGCCTTACAGCTTGTGTCTAAATAAAACACACTTCTCCCAAACTCAAACACAAATCCTCTATGGAAATACACAATAGGCTAGTCACGCCCTCTTTCACACACACACACACCATTCCAAATCACCTGAGGGCGATTTTAACGGCTCTTTCAGATTACAACCGGTTCGACAGCTCGTTCCACAGCTGATGTCATCCGTGCTTTTTTTTTTTGTCCTTGCTGCAGACGTGTGGGCGAACAGGGTGTGGCCTCCCTCTGCCGCAGCTTACTCTCGGGTCAGCGTCACATGTAATTTCTCCACATTTCAGTAACCACGACATGGCCAAGATGAGATGGTTGAAACCCCAGCGAGCTGCGCTGCCAGCCACACGGGCCGCGGCCTTTACGCCATAAAAACAAAGCATCAAGATGTCCATCCCTTGACATTATCCACGAGAAACAGTGTATCTGGAAGGCTGTGAAAATGCTCTAACCACACATCGAATCCCAACATCTGCACCAAGGACACTGTGCCTCCGGAGAAAAAACAATGTAGGCAATAATAGAGCAACACTGTTCGGGAAGCAACCGCTCCCTCTGTCGCCCATCTGTTTGGCCGTTTTTATGGAACACAAATGGCTTTTAGTGCATGTTTTTTTTTTCCTAGAGCCTCCGCAAACAGCCACAATGAGAAGCTGAGCACGCGTTGAAGTGTGTGTGAACTGTGCAGGTTTAGGGTTATCTGCAATGTTGCACGTGATTAAGTCTTGCATGGCAACAGCTGAACAACAGGCCTATTCAGAGTGCTGAGCCCCTGTTATTATTATGAGTAATTGTTTCAACAGGCTAAGAGACAGTTGGTTTCATGCGGGATTTGCAGGCAGGGACTTGTCTTTCCTGTCAGAGCTCAAACCTGAACTTCCAGCAGGAGAGTGTGGGCCTACGGGAGGGTGCAGAGAATCTGTCATCTGATAAGTGCATATTGTGATTATTTATTTAGAAACCCCCCCACTAACGCTTTGAGCAGCGCAGCATTCTTAAGGGGGGAAGGGCGAAGAATAAGAAAATGACATGTAAAGAGCCGAGAAACCCCCCCAAGGGACATTGTTCCGATGCTCCAGTAGCTGTAAAAGGACTCCAAAGTGGCAACGTTAAAATCCCTTCTAATCCAGCGCATCTTCAGCCTTTTCTGTCCTGCTTTGATGTGAATCGTGGCGTTTGTATCTCTAATTGGTTGCTAACCTGGTCACAATAACCAACTCAGCGCAGAATAATTCCACGGCTCCAACTAGCGCTGAACTGGCAGACTTCTGCCTCTGTCCCAAGGTGCATCCTTATTTCTCCCACGTCTGCTCATTCCTTGTGTCTCTTCCGTGATGTGAATTGTATGAATAAAACATTGAGGATTTAAGCATGTATTTAAGCTTTGACATAAGCAACACCACTCAGAATGAAGCCAGAATAAAGCTTCACATTTAAGGGTAGGCATCACAAGTCAAATCTTTTTTTTTTTTATGTCTTGAATTTTATATTGGTGCCCAGGGTTTAAACTGAGGGATTTAATATATGGTATTGGCAAAAGTTCTGATGAGCGTTCAAGACGTTAATCAAGTGAAAAACAAACACTTGCTGGTTTAATTCATCTAATGTGAACACATTTTCTGCTTCTTTTTATGTCGGTGTATTCTGAATATACTTTACTTTTTTTCAACACTCCATAATTTATTCCACTTACAAAGAAAGTGCTGACAAATTCATCAATAGCAAAATTACAATTTGTTGCAGCCTTTACTAAACACAACTTAAAAGCTGACTCTAACAAACAAAAAGATCGTCCAACTGACTCACTTGGGTGGCTTGTTAATGGCAAAGTATATAAACCAGCCAAATTACTTACACATGAGTCTTTCTGCACTTCATTTAAATACGATCTGGAAATTTGCCAGGCCTTATTAAGAAGCCTCTGGAGTCTGACACCCAGTGTTTGCAGAGCAGCCCAACCAGAGCATCACACATTCAAAACATGACATTTAAAGCATCCACAATAAATCCCCCAAGTTCTGGTATCCTGCTTTTTGTCCCCTCGAAGATGCTTTGTGTTACTACAATAGGTCACCTCCTCCCTGCAGTCACCAATCAGATTTGTTCGAGTCTTGTGAAAGAATTGCTGTATCCGCCGTCAACACAAATTAGAGCTTAATTACGACAGAAATACCCCCCCCCTTGTGTGTTCCTCTGCACCCCAACTGTCTGCGTTACTTCAGTAATATTTATCTTGTTACGCTGAGCAGCCTCACTTTCCCACAATGCCACTCTTTAATAAGCCCTGGACTCCAAAGCATGCTGTGTGTGGATAATTTCCCCCCCATGTCTATTCCAGTTTATTGTTCCATATACTGCAGAGTGCTCCTCTTCCTCTGGGCAAACATCCTCTTTTTTACTTCCCGTGGTCCCAGCAATCTCATCCAACACTTCTGTGTTCCATTAGCGTCTGGCATTCCACCACTAATTGCATGAAACTAGGTCTTCAACCTCTTTTACACCCAATCAGCAGGGGGTAGAGGGGTACCCTCTATTCTCTGCCACAGAAACAGAGCGGCAGCGTCGGTGTAGATGAGATGAGCATCTGAGGTGGGTGTTGAGGAGACTGGGCTCCTTTAAACATGCCTTGTAAGTCCACTGTTGTCACTGCCAAGAAGAAAGGGCGAGGTGGATGGGAGGTGGGGGCTGGCTGTGGTGACGAAGCCAATTATTTTCACCTATCTGCCGCTCCCTGCCAGCAGACATGTAATCTTAAACGGTCTCAGTGATCCCTGGGCAGGCTTTGAATCCTTGGAGAATATGGTTTCACAGATGAAGCTGTCACAGGAAGCAGCGTGTGTTCAGCAGCAGGCATTTCAGACACTTCTCACCTGTTGTCAAACAGTGCATCCTGACATGAATGTACAAAACCCCGCTTCCCTGAAACCAAAGGAAATGGCCATGTTGCCGTTTTGCATGGGAATGTCTGCGTATAGTCACTGATAGATTTGTTCCCGAGAAGCAAGCTGTTTGCTCGGTCAGTGTCCTTTTTTTTTTTTTTTTACGTGACAAGGCTATAAGAGAAAATGATCTCAGCAGCGAGTTCTCGGAGAAGAAGCAGGGTGGAATTTCAGCTCTGGAGAGCAAGGAATGGCAAGGTGCGCAGAGGGATGTTGTTACAGTCGGAATATCGCATGATGAAGAGAAACAAAAGGCTTGGCTTCAGTGTCTCCCTGGGTTATTATGACTATAAATAAAAGGCAGAAGGTCAGAAGAACAAAATTGTTACGTTCAGCCCCAAGGCGGCTGAGCCCTCTTATGATGAGTCAGCCTTTCCTGTGAGTAGAGGGGATATGACCAGCGGTTGGTTTAGTTTCTGTTGAAAGTTCACATAATGACCGGACCTGTAGCGTTTAACTTTATGCTGCGTTAGAAAGCACAAAGTTACACGGAAACTGCATGAAGCTGAAGCACAGCTGAAAGCCAAAGATGACACTTGTACATTTGGCACTTCTCTGGAGATGCAGACAGTTCATTTTTAGGCTGTACACTAAATCCATATCTTTCCTAATGGTGAGTGGGAAGTTTCTTTTTAACAGACCTGAGGCTGTCTTATAAAGAGATGGTGTTTGAAATGCTGCTGTTAAAAGAGCAGGAAGCCAGTAAAACACAGCCCTCCTCCTGCTTCCTTTAATAGTGACAGGGTCTCAAGGCATTGGTGTCTGAGTGTGCTTAAAAAGCTCTGTGCCACTCCTTTAGATTTTGGACCATTATGAAAGAAAGGTGGACGCTCGACGGTCCATCCATCTTCTTGTAGATGAGACATCGTTATGCAGCCGCTTTTCTCCTTTGCGGTTCACAGTTGCTGGTGACTTATCCCGGGTTGCTATGGGCGACAAGCAGGGTACGCCACGAATGTGTCCCCAGCGCATCGTGAGGCCACACGGAGACAGACAGCCACACCCACACACGCTCACGGACAATTTAGCGTGATCATTCATTCATATTCTTGCCTGTTTTGCCCATTGACCAGCAGTCAACGGGCGAGAGGCGGGTACACCCTGGACAAGCCGCCAGTTTATAGCAGGGCCACACAAAGGCAGACAATCACTCACACGCACTCGCACTTCTTGGCAATTTAGCGTAACCAAGTCACTTAATTTGCATGTTGTTGGTGGTGGGTGGAACCCGGTGCCTTCTTGCTGTGAGGTGACAGTGCTACCCACTACGCCACCATGCCACCTGGAGAGAGAGAACATTTTAATTGAAGCTTTTTAACCCCTTCTCTACGGTGGCCCTGAAGTGCAAAACACAACAACAAATCGTAGCGCACACAATAAAGAAGGAATCGCGCAAACAAGAAAAAAACACGCGCACAAATAAGAAATCACGCAAACAAGAATAGAAAACACACAAACAAGAATGGAAATCACGCAAACAAGAAATGAAATCACGCAAACAAGAAATGAAATCACGCAAACAAGAATACAAAACACGCAAACAAGAAATGAAATCACGCAAACAAGAATACAAAACACGCAAACAAGAATCGAAATCACGCAAACAAGAAATGAAATCACGCAAACAAGAAATGAAATCACGCAAACAAGAATAGAAATCACGCAAACAAGAAATGAAATCACGCAAACAAGAAAACTCCAAACCGGAAATGCTAAATATCGGACATGCAGAGGTCCGGATGCTGATTGCTGAGAAAGTTCATTTGTAATTATGGCTGCCACCGAAGACATTATCAGTAATAATTTTGATGCGGGACACACTTATGATGCAGTTGACATGCGGTTGGTTCATTGTCCAGAATCCCTTGAAGTCTCTTGCCGCAACCACTGCAATAGTTCGGCCGTTCTTCTTCGGGTAACTTTTTACCACAATGACGGCAAAACATATTTTCGTATCTCACGCTGTTCTCTTACCTACTACTCAATTGCTACTAATTGCTGCTCAATTACGGGAAACCTGTAGCGAAAGTCAGAATGATTGACAGTGCTTCTGTCCAATCAGCAACCAGACCCCTCATGTCCGATATTTAGCATTTCCGGTTTGGACTTGTCCGATATTTAGCATTTCCGGTTTGGAGCTTTCTTGTTTGCGTGATTTCATTTCTTGTTTGCGTGATTTCAATTCTTGTTTGTGTGATTTCGATTCTTGTTTGTGTGTTTTGTATTCTTGTTTGCGTGATTTCGATTCTTGTTTGTGTGTTTTGTATTCTTGTTTGCGTGATTTCGATTCTTGTTTGTGTGTTTTGTATTCTTGTTTGCGTGATTTCGATTCTTGTTTGTGTGTTTTGTATTCTTGTTTGCGCGATTCCTTATTTGTGTGTGTATTTTTTTCTTGTTTGCGCGATTCCTTATTTGTGTGTGTGTTTTTTTCTTGTTTGCGCGATTCCTTATTTGTGCGTGTGTTTTTTTCTTGTTTGCGCGATTCCTTCTTTATTGTGTGCAATACGATTTGTTGTTGTGATTTGCACTTCAGGGCCACCGTACTTCTCACCCTTGAAAGAGTGTTCGCCTCATGCGCTTTAAACATAGCTGCTTGTAAAATGTTCCTGTCCTGGTTCTAAATCTAGGAAGAGTGACCTTATTGTTGCTTAATTTGGTGCAGGGAAATTGTTCTGGAAATGTTGGAATGAAGTCAGGACATTCCAGAATCACGTCTTGGAGAGAACTTGTAATTTATGTCTTTACAACTTCAATTAAGAAACCAAAAAAATGTCCCAAATACACAAGAACAATCACAGTGATTTAACTTGTTATAAAAATGGACATTTATTAAATTTATTGATTCCAACTTGCTATGGATAAACATCAGCGAGTAACAATCTGTTTGGTTAAATATTTTAGCGCAGATGAAAAAAACAAACAGGAAACCTGTAAAATAGTTTGTTCTCAGATACGCCGCTGATGAACAACCCACAGAACCCAAACACAAGGAACAAGCAGCAGTAACTCATCATCATCATTGTCATAGTGGTCACAGGTGGACAAGCATCGCTGTGACTGTTGTAACAATGTCCTTTTTCATTTGCCTTGTCATCACCGCCGCTGGGATCAAAGAGGCAGTACCTCCTAGATAATGGATTAGGTGAACAACAAACTTTGTGTTGAAAGAGCTTTGACCATTTCCCTGTACAGGACACAGAATTGCAACAAACTGTGGCATTAATTTTCCCCACATTTTTTTTAGCCTTCCATGCATGTCGGACAACTTCCCTGTACAGCTTCGGTCTTTTTTGCAACACATTCTGCAGACATAAGCCCAAGCGTAATTTGAAAGGTGCAGTGAAAAGGCTTTTACAAGAGATTAATCCTGTAAGATTACAACTCTCAGATGATACAGTAACTGAACAAGGACAAACATGAGTGATGCAAATTCAAAAGCTTCCCTGACACACATAAGCAAGAAAGACAACTTTCCAAAAGGTAAAACTGTGTAATGGGACTAGGGTGCCTTTGTATCCTGGACGTATTTCAACAGACGGTATGCCATAGAAGCAAATTTGTGTCCATTGTTGTAACAAAGCCTTTCTCCTCTAAGGCACAGGAGGAAATGGATACATGGTAAACCGAAATGATCATGAATTTTTGCATCAACTCCCGTAAATCCTGAGCCATTTGGCAAACTCGGCGTACAGTTGATGGTAAACAACGCTGCAGGGACCGATGTCTTAGCAATCAAGGTACTCAAATTGCTCGAGGAATTGTTAGAGCTGTAATGGTACATTGTTGGGATATATTGGAGTAGCTTTGTATTAAATTGGCTCTGTAATTCCAAACTTCCACACAAACCAACATTTAAATCCCGCAGAGTTGAAAATACTTTTTTTTTGCAAGCCATTTCATTATTCATCATACTTTAAAACGCTGGAGGCATTTAAATTTCAAACAACACCAAGTCAAAGAAACCTCTGAGAGCTTCTATCTGCATCTGTTACTCAGATCACTGAGGAAAACTGAAAACTTCAAAACTTGGAAAAAAGAGGTGTCAAGAGAGGGGCCGTAATCGGATTCCGGGTTGGACCTTTATGTCAAGTAAAGCCTCCCCTCTATAGAAAACAGCCCCGTCAGGACCTGCATGGTGTGCGCTCTCTTTGTGTCACTGTCATTTAGCATCTGCACCCACATGTCAAATAGAATGCCACCCTCACACTGGCTGCTGGGCCTTGTGTGTGTGAGACAGGATGCTGAACAAAGGCCCTACGATGAGAAATGATGTTACTCTGAGTCTGTCTCTCAATGACATCGACTGATGGATATGAACATTTGTCTGCGCCTGACATGGAGCCATCGGTGAGAGCAGAAAGCAGGCAAAAGACATGAAAATCTTAGTGAAGAAGTTTAAGGCTTCCTCATAAAAGCACTATTCTCTTAAATGGAGCTGTTTAATTCATTTATTTTATGGTCAGTTAAAGAAATATAAAATCATTCCAGCCAGAATCCAGAATTTTCTTTTTCTTTTTTCCTGAATGCCACGTAACTCCTGGGAAAATCTTCTGCAGTAAATAAATTGGTGTTTGTATAACAGAATCAATGGGTTAACATGAGTGGCATTCTGGATGAGCAGGATAAAAATAAATAAAACGGCTCAAGAAAATCAACAGAAAGGACAAAGGATTAGACATCGCCGAGCTGAACGTAACGGATGCAGAGTATAAAGAAGACCATAATGCAGAGGGAAAAGAAGACTTTAATAAGCATGTCTGGGTTGTGCGCATTAAACCTCTCCATCTCCTCTGTGCCATCACCCAGAAGGTTCACATGCAAGTCATGTCTGCCGAGTGGACTGATACAAATACGACAGACCAGGCCTTGGGCAGGAAGAACAAATGCCATCATGCCAGATTTTAGCTAAAGGCACTGCTGCAAAACACAACCTGTGGCAGTGGGCAGCTGTGTCTTTGGAGATACATAGAACACAGAAAGGTGGCATATCGCCACGCCGATGCATCTATTACAACCAATGACACCTGAATTACAAGGTGAATGTAACAAACCGGTGAAGCAGAAGGAATAGCAATCACGCAAAATAAGAATAAGAATGTAGGCAGAATTGTACACCAACATTTAAATTGTTAAAATGAATATGCAAATATAACGATAACAAAAAAGATGTTTGCCGGAATGTGACGACACAGATTTGTGAAGCAATCCAAGATGCTTGGTAATTCATCTTTGGCAGCAATACTTTACCTGAGCAATTCAGAAACACTGACTGAGTAGAAAAAAAGCAACATAAAATATAAATAGTGTGGTCAGAAAAATGAATCACCGCTGATAATTGACTGAATCCTCACTTAACCCACTTCCTGCCCATTCTGCACGCACACTTGACATATTGGTGGCAACAAAAATCTGTCCGACTTTTTCTTTTTTTTCTAACGAGCTCAAAAACACAAACCACAATTGGTGTGAAAGGCAAAAGCCAAAGAGCAGCAACAAAAGGAAGGCACGTGCACTTTGAGAGTGACACACCTGGCAACATCGCCAAAGACCCCGAGATGGGTGTGATTAACCCCCTGGCCTGTGAGCTTTGTTTTCATCGGGCTGCATCTGTTCCAGGCTGCAGGAGTTAATGTACTGGTGAAAGAAAGCAGGGCAGCTGCAATCTTTGAAGGTCCAGGTGTGGGGGGGGGGGGGGGGGGGATGAGAATTCCATAAGGCCACGACACTGTGAGGATGACAGCAAAAGATGGATCTGTCTGTCCAGGATCATCTTCGTTTGCCCTGTTTCGGAAAGACAGCGAGACACATCTGTGCCAACATGTCAGCCACAGAGGCTGCAGGTCATAAATGAGACCGTGACCTCTGCGTTTACAGAGGAGCCATGTGTTTTTTTTTCCACTGCAACACACTTCTCCATTCACAGTTCCCTATAAGAGGAGAGAGAGGGTGGGGTGGTGGTGGTGGTGGGGGGGTGCAGCACATACTTATAAAGCGTGCCAGTTCCTTTCTGGGGATGAAAATATTAAATCCTTCCATATTCAAAGACAGGATCCATTTTCATCTTTCCCTGCTTCCTGTCTCTCTCGAACTGACTGAAGATAAAATATATATATATATCCGTCTGGGATATCTGTGCCAGAAAAATCTATTTATTAGCTATAAGAGCTTAGATAAGTTGCTTTCTCATTATGTGGGAGGGAGCTGCACACTGATGCTGCAGTGCACTTACTTTGCACACAATGAGGTCAGCACGTGACCCCACCCCCCCAGTGCTGGGAGCAAACACATCCCTGTTTTAGCGCTCAGGGCAAAGCGTCGAGGACCATCTGACTGAATCCTTAACATGATGTTGTCCTGACACATTGCGTTGGAATCACAGATTTGCACGTGTGTCACTGAACATACTTGCAGGCATGCAGACATGCTCTCAGGGGACTGGAGAGCAGAGCAGAGCCTCGTCGCTCTGTCTGTGCCTTTGGGAGGTGACTTTGCACGGTAGACAATGCTGCAGCACACGCTCCATTGTGATGCATGAGTTGAAGCCACACTGCCTGAGCTCATTCAGTCTGTTGGACATATTCATTTCCTCCAATACTTAGAATGTAAAATAGAGGAGGGAGGAGCAAAGGGCTTCGTGCTAATAAATCAAGGAGTTAGTCTCTCTGCAGAAAGGTTATACATTTATAAATGGGTCCTTTTTATTCGTCTTGGTGAGACTTTTTTTTGCTTCCCCCCCCTGCTCAGCCTTTGATTTATAGCACATCAACTGGCTCTTGAGTTTTGAAGCCTTGTTGATTCATAGATGGCTGACAGCTCCTGACAATCTTTAACATATATATTAATCAGAAATTTATGCATCGAGTCAGGCTGCCAAATCATTTTAAAGACACTTGCCAGATGATAATATAAATTAAATGATATTCCTCCAGAATACAGGAATTTGTCTCATTTACCTGACTGAGAGAACACGACACAAAAGGACAAGGCAATGTCTCTGTCATAACTATAACACTTGTGTGAGACTATCTGCATCAAAATGCGCGCAATCCCTCAGCGAGCGGCTTTCGAGTTCTAATTAAACCTTTGTTTAACCGGGGAGTCTAGCTGTAGACAAAACCTAATTTGCAACAATGACTTGAACGCAGCCTGTATTGTTCAGGCATGACGACTGTGGGAGCAAGTTTGAGACGCGTGAAAAGATTGAGAAATAGTGAATCATGTGGATCTGAACAAACTAGCTTTATCATTTAGCGGTAAAGACTGTAATCCTCATATTATTTCTCATCGTAAGTCTTATATAATCACCCACAACATGAAATTCAGCACCGCCTGCATGTAGACGAGCTCGACAAATGAGTCTACTTAGTCATGTCAGAAAGATGCTTCAGTCTGCCCTTGAGATGTCCAACTCAAAATAGAACACATCATTTAATTGTAGTTTTTCCTCTTGAATTTCTACATGCCTTTTCAATGATAGAAAAAGAGATGTGTCAGATGAGAACTCTGTTCAAGGTGTGTGGGAAGGTAAGCCTCAAAGGCACGCCGATAATCCTTTCATTCCTGGCTTTTGTTTATCTCACAGGGAATTTTAAAAAGATATCATTCATTATTCAGACTGGATTTGCTGAATGCTGTGCGGTGCTTCATTTTGGAGACGCTTTGTGTGTAAACGTTAAATGAACCAGACCTTTGCTCGAGGGATTACCTTGAAAACTGTTCCCCTACCTACTCAATAGAAAGACTGTCCACAATAGGCCTGCACTAACTACCTGCGTATACAAATGACAGAATGTGTTATCCTTCTTTGATATCGAGTAAAAACTGCTAACCCACCATTTCATCAAAATTAATGCCACTTGCCTTCAGTTGTCTGTTCCGTGTCAATTCCGACACGCCACCGTCGTCGTCTTCACAGAAGGCAGCTCTTACTGGGATTCTTTGTTGTGATCTTGTCCACTTACAACAAAACCCTCAGAACCAATTGTCGTTGTAAGTCGATGACTCCCTGCCCAAAAAAATACAGAGCTCCACCTGTTTTTGAAAACTCATATTTTATTCCCTGCGTTTCCCCTTGGCAGAAGTTCAACGACTGCCTGACTTCATGTCTCGGGATGATGCTCGGTTGAGTTTGAGTTGACGCTCCAGAGAATCATTATTAACATGAATCTATGCAGTCACACCCGAACTGCAGGATATCTGAAAAATGTAGCATTGCGATGTTTTTGCAGTACATTTTTCTTCTTTCTTTTTTTTACATCAGATGACTTGAATAAATGTGTATAAAGAGAGTGAATCATTCTAGAAATTTTTTGGAGTGATTTGGAGCCAAAACACAAACAACACGATACATTTTCTATTTGTATCAAGCAGCAATAACTTGTAGCATGACATGCTTGGGTTAATTTGACTGTCTTGACATTGCATATCCTGTGATGAAGCCAATGCATGAACACATTGTCAGTGCTGGACTTATAAGATCATGTATGTGCAGCTCTACCACACAGCACTGGCATATGTGTTGGACTCTATATTGCTTAGTTTTCTATTTTTCAGTGGGATTTTTATTTTATTTTATTTTGAAAATCCATGACTACATCTTCTTGATGGAATTTACATCTGTAGTCTTCATTTATCGCACATCTATATACTTCACGAGTAAGCGCACCTTGGGGAATGTCATCATTATTTATCATTTAACCCGGGCTAAGCATCAGGATGTGTGCATGCCAGGTTTTGGGCGTGTCAGAATAGAGGGTAAAAACAAGCCAAAGTCAATTACCCCTTCCAGTCAAATAAAGTATGTCTGGAAAAACACAGAAATGTCTTAATCTAAGTGGTAAGCGCTTTAATTCTCAGATGGCGCTGAGTTTCTGCCCAGTGGATTCTTCAAGCTCAAAGAAGGAAAAGCAGTTGTGGATATCAAGATTCCCCCGACACTCATTCACTGATGATCAATTTCTCATCCTCCATCGTCTAGCCAGTCCTCACACTCAGCATCCGTCTCACACAAGTAAATACAGTGAGTGGCTTAATGCATTTTCTTCCCCGGGGATTCTGCAGACCGAAATGGCATCGGGAGGGTAAATAAATAAATATCCCACCGAACAGTGGGGCGGAGTGTGCTCTGTCGAGGAGAGAACATGCAGCCTTTGTTCCCGGAATATAGAAAGGCCTATGAGCAAAAAACAGACTTTGCCAGAGCTTCCAAAGAAAGTCTGGAGCTGGTTGATAGTTGTGATAAAGTTTAAATATGTAGAGTGTACACTGTTATACACAAATCAGAACAAGCCCCACTGCATTGCAAAAGGAGGGGTAATTAGAGTCCTGAAGTGCGGCTCCCATTCAAACTGCAATCGGAAGTTTGGCCCAAGGACGATGCTAACTTCAGCTAACAAGATCCACACGCGGCGCCCCACTATCCTACAAGGAAGCAGTTTCATTCTCATCACAGCAGCCACTCATCTCAAGCTATAAATGTAGCGACATTTTGGCAGTGACAGGAGAAGAAGAAAAAAACGCAAATCAACGCCCACACAGCTTTAGGGGCACATGTTGGCAGGCAAAGCGGGATGAAACCTGACTTTCACAGCATCACGTCATTCCATTTGATTAATCTCTGTGAGCGCATAATCTCTTGCGCGGCCCACAGAGCCCAGCATTTCTCGCCCGACCTCTGCACAGCAAGCAAGCAGCTGCATCAGCTGCCGATAGGCTGAAGGGCAAGGTCGCGCAACCCATCCAGCACTCAACATCGTGACCTTGACTGGAGCGTGGGCTTGCCAGACGGTTACTCTCCATCTCTTTTCACACTGCTGAAAAAAGGGGGTGCCTGTCCAATTACAGGCATTGGGGTACATTGTCTTGTTAACTTCAGCTCCAACTGTAAATCTGGGCAGCTCAGATCAAGCGCTCGCTGGAGTCTAAATTGACAGAACTACCTTTTCGGCTGTCACGGCCCCCATGTTCCTCTGTCACTGGCGGGTAATGGAGGAGCAGAATAAGCTGTCTGATGCTGCTATGCAGATGCTGACGGCATCAAAGTCAGCGGATTCTGACAGCCTTCGTGGGAGGTTTGACTCTTGTTCAATCTAGAAAAAAAAAAGTGCTGCCATGCCTTCATGGTTTAGTCTGTCTGCCAAGCCTTGTTGACGAGAGAAATACAAACGCTACTGATCACATTATCACCTACTAAAGCTGCAGCGTCGTGCAGGAACAGCGTCGGTCGAGGTAGATCTGATGCTATAGGAGTCATTTTATTACGTTTGACCTTGAATTGCGATTTTCTTCGTTTATCGTTGGCCTTGAGATTGTTGGTCATCACTGTTCGATGTTCTAGATGAAGTCATTGGAGGAAAAAAGGGACCAACACAATGAAAATAATTGCTATTTAGAGCTAAAGGGGCAAAATTATTAACTGTTGAACATGTCACGTTCTGCATCAGAGTAAGAGATTTGATTTGCTCTGAACTTGGAAGTGTAAATGGTAGCAGTTCAGGGACATCGGCAAGACAGCCACTCCCATTTGATCTAAACTCAACCAGATTACTAATGAGACATTGACCTATAAATGACACTTCAGAAATGACAGCTACCAAAATTGACCTTTAAAAAATGAGTACATAATATAAAGAGCTTCTTCCGAAACCTCGCCAGCGATTACGTGCCCGAGGTCTAACATTCTCCGGGAATAAATTGCCGAATTATTTGCCCAACAATCCTGTGGAAAAGATGTGCTGTGTTTGAAAGCTTAAGCAACACCCGGGGCAGGCTGGAGGCAACTGTAGCCAAAAGCCTGAAGAGCAAGAGGCGACCAAGTCGTGCATACCATGACTCTGAAATATGCCTGAGTGTTAATTGGAAACACAGCAAAGCCGCTTCCTCGCTGAGGCGTGTCATTGGAAAGGAAATAAGCAGCAGCAGGGAAATATACAAAGACACTCATGAGGATTAAGTAGCACAGCTCAGAATGACCAGAGCAGGCAGAGACAATGGTATATACATATCTGACCGAGGCAACAGTAAATGTAACGCAGACAAATAATCTCCTGGGCCTTTTTGTTTTTCTGTATGATGTGGCACACTGGATGATTTTATTGTAAATTATTATTATTATTATAAACTGAAGGATGAGCACATTCTGGGCCCCGTAGTGAACCTCTCAGAGCTCATCCAATCCATCACCGATCCTAAAAAAAAGAGCCTTTTATTATGAAAGATATTAATGCTGTTGAGCCCAATGCAGCTACACTCAGCGTACGTGCTCAAAAAGCTCGGAAAGGATCTGACTGCATCCGTTTCGGATCATACAGGTGTTCTCTTACCAGGCAAGTATCTCATACTGTGCCCCTGTGACTGTCCAACACCCTACCCCCCATTCCCTGACCTCTATCTCCCTGTTGGTCACTCCGCAGCAAATCCGTAAAGCCTCCCAGCGTCTCCATGGTGACGGGCCTCAGTCGAGCAGATGGCCTCAGTGTGCAGCGCAGCAATTAAAGAGGGAGCGACGAGAGGGGAAAAGAAAGTGGGTCAGGATCAGGGGGGGAGCAGGGCAGGCAAAGTGAAGCTGCCTTGGCTGTGGGCCTGCGTACCCACGCATGCACTCACGCACTCACATGCATGCACGGCTGCATTCACGCCTCGCTGCACTCCTTCCTGGGTCTCCCTGCAAAAACAAATACCCACCCCATGCCAGCCACAAAGCATCAGCAGTGTGAGAATGAAATAGGGTGACAGGGGAAGTGTGGCGCACGACTAACTACCCCTGAGTCTCGTACACCAAATTTTTGCAACAGTAGTCAAAGTCGGAGAACCCCCCCCCACGCACTAGAACTGGGTTAAATCCCACAATATAATTAAAAAGATTAACCCTTTAAATCATGAGAGCATTCAGAGGCAGTCCCTGTTATTTGTTATTTGGATTACTTATCGTGAAGAAGCCCCAGGTCGGGCAGAAATGTGTTAAAAAAACATTCAAATTCACCCAAAATGTCTCAATAATGTAAAGCAAACCCAACCAGTCTCATCCCCAAACGACGTTCATCTGGCATTGAGTGTTCTCTTGAAACAATGGACTTCAATTGAATCTTGATTTGGACACACTTGTCGCAAAATATCTGATTGAGCTTCTGAATGACTAATTAGTTATTTTAAAAGGCATTAATGAAACTAATTTAGCAGAACATATGATCTGTTGCACATTGCAGAGCTTTTAATTTAATTTGCTGTTTTTAACTTGCAAGGCAGTAGTCTGAGGACTGGTTTTACCAACTCATATTGAGTTGGTTTGAGGGTTGTCGGTGGGGGTGGGAGTGGAGGGGGCACTGGCTTCCCGCAGAAAAACAAAAAAAGGCTTAATGGGCTGGAAAAAATGTTGTCGACTTTTATTTGCACAAGTCTTTTCTTCCAGTGAGAAGCCCCGACATGCAAAAAAAAAAAAAAAGAAAGAGAAGAACTTGAGCCAAGAACACTATTCAAGGCAAACTAGTCACTCTTGGATCACAGCCTCATTCGGGAACAGCGTGACCCTCTGCAAACGCCCCTCCCCCCACAGGGTCTTAATGTAAATCCCCATTTGCCTTTTTCCCTTTTAAAATATACCCTTTCATTTTCCTTTACATTTTTTTTCCATCGCTTCGGAAGCAAGGCTAAATCCAGGAGCACATTCTGCAGGACAATCTGAGACTTGGCAACCCCGAAGACGGGGGGGGGGCGCCGTAAGAGGGAAAGCATTTTAAGGGTCTTTGCTGCGGTATAAAACAGCCATGATCGTGTTTCTCATTCTGACATTTGTTCATCTTTGTTTTCCATTTTTGCTTTCATTATACTGACTGAGGACCAGTGCAGAAGCATGTCCATGATGTTTGTGCTCCGACTTAACAGAGCATATGGTTAAAGTTGAGGGGGGGGTGCAAATAAACACTTGCACATCAATACAGGCAAGAAAATAAACTGTTAACTTTCACACATGTGAGCGACCCGGTGCTACGTGGGTGCATGTCAGTGAGTGGGAGTTCTTGTGGCCATTTGCATCTGCATAACTTATCATCATGTAAACGCTGTAGCTCCTATGTTGGGCACGTGGGTGGGAGAAGGAGAAGATCTCTGGCCTCCACATCTTCTGTTTCTATGGCCTGATGTGACATTTAGAGTTTTTGTGGATCAACAGACAATTGATGTGAAGTACAAAAATGACCCTGCATGATTCCTTTACTGGTATAAAAAAAAAAAAAAACTCCAGATTCCTGACTGGTTAGTTCCATTTGCAAGCCCATCGTCAAGTGAGACGTGCACTGCCAGTGGAGTGGAAGCTCCCATAGGAAAGGGAATGAGCCAAATAGGCAAAACGGTAGAGGAAAAAAGGAAGCGAGGAGGAGAGACATCCGGGTGGAGGGAGAGACGCTCTCCAATTAGTCCACATTAGAAATTAATCAGAATCATTCAAATTAAGGAAAATCCTATAAGAAGTAACCAAGAAAATAAAAGTCGATGTCAATTTAAAGCGAAATCTCTGTAAACTAGCCGGGCTGTTATGAACCTGCATTTTGGATGAATTTTGTGTTTCTGTTGCCGCTGATCACGTTCCCTCTCCTCGTGACCTTCAGCTGCGGCTGATAACGAACCAGCAGGATCCCAACGAGCCACACCCGAAAGCCCTCACCAGTCATCAGCTCCTCTTAAAGGCCTGACTCCGCCCTCTGTTCCCTGCCAGGTGATGATTGTTCCAGCACGCATTCAGACCTGTTCCTCTCCCTGCTGTGGCCTCCCGTATTGCTCCAGTCTCGTTGTCATAGCGTGTTTCAATTATTCTTTTCTTCTTGATAGTTTTGTTTAGGCTGTGTATTTTTTGTTGTTGTTGTGAACCTGGAACTCCAGCCGGTACCCCCTCGGTTACTTATAGTGTGTTTCAGTTTTCTTAGCAGTGCTCCTCAGTTCAGCTTTTTGCGACGCCTGCCTGTCCTGTGTTCTTAGTTTCTGCATTTTGTCTTTATTATTTGTGTGTTTAGTAAACCACCTTTTAAATATATCCCCTCTGGTTTAGGTCTCTGTATTTCGGGCTCCATACTCTAGTTTCACCGTCACATTGAGATTGTGTGTGACTTTAAAGCTGAGGACGTAGGAGAACTTTCTTCTTTCTACAAGAGATAATAAAATATGTGATCATTTGCAAACCACCTGTGAATAAATCTGCAGGGAAGGGACGTCATATTTTTCAACGATCTAACAGGATTTACAGGATTGCTCTCTAATCGCATCGCTCCCCTGTGTGAGAAAACAGCCATCTTATTTCCTGACTCGAGCTACAGCGCTTATAGAAATGTTCAGCTCTGATAGGTAGAGGATCGTCACGTGAGATGTTGTGCAATCCATGCAATTAGTGTGTCAATTTCTTGGGCCGGTGGTTTCATAAAGACTGTTTCTGAGAAATAGACAGGCTATGTCACAATTTAGGCTGTTTTACTAACAAAATACACATTATATCTGCACAAAAAGGAACCCAAGTCCATAAAACTGTAGAATGTGTCCTTCATGTTTCACTGACGTTCATCCTTCTTGATGTTTTTATTGCCGCCAAGGAGATTACATCGGTAATATTCCAGATATGATGAGCCAGAACCGGTACATTTATTGGTCTCGTGGAAAAGCCACTTCTGTGCAGATTGAGTTATGTGTCATATATATATGAATCTAGTTACAGCTGCAGCTAGATCCAGAGGAAAATTGACTTATGAAATAGTGTTTCTCCTGAATAATTATCAAACCACTAAGGACAAAAATGTAGTTCCTATTTGCATTTAATAGTTCCTAACATAATCCTGTATTTTCATGATTAAGATCTGCCTGAGAGTCAAACTGCCATCAATATAATTGCATTTAATTGCCCTGATGGTTTGAGTGCTGCCCAATTTTATGTTTTCATTGATTTAAGTTTGTCACGATAATAAATCTTCTGATAGCTCTCAATAAAATGTTTCATCTTTTCATCTTTCAAGTTTAAGACATCCAGCCTTGGCCACATCTTTACTGCTATTAAAAATAAATAAATATGCAACCATTTCAAAATCGTTTGGCTTATTAAATTTGTTCAGGTGCAAATGCAGAAGGACTCAAACTGAACTTGAAGTGAAGAAACGTTCTGTTCATATTTCCGTGTCTCTATCTTAAATATACACTGGAGTGTCTCAAAGACACAAAGGAAGGACAGATGGGTTCAATGCCAGGTCCTCTTGAAGGAGACCTGCTTTCCATCCAGGCGTTCCTCATAATGCATAACGGACAATGCTGCAGAGGCTCTGTGTGCACGTTTTGTGAGGCAGACCTTAATTGTGTGGAGAATGTGCACATCCTGTATTTATGAGTGAGTCCCTTTTAAGCTCCCTTTGTAAATGTCAGTAGGGGGGGGGGGTTGAAAGCGCGCTCCCTTCCCTTTCTTTCATTTACTTTTATATGAGGTGTACCTGTGATGTCGGGCACTGAGACACTGGAATAACCAGAAAAGCACTCTGAGACCGCAGACCTCCGCCAAGCAGCTCATTCCCCTCATCATTAGATTTACACCGTCCACATGCTGATCTGGATCGTTACCAAAAAGGTTCTAAATTCTTCTTAGTATCTTTATACACCAACCATGAAAAGTAAAAGTGACTGAATATACACAGTCTGCAAGCACTGCAAAATCAGCGATTTAAAGAAAACAAAAAAAAGAGGTTATGCAGCAAGCAAGCAGGTGTCATTTGGCACACCTGATTTTCTGAAGGAATTGCAGCATTTGAGTGAAATTCAGCCAGAAATGAACCTGGAGTCAGTAGCAGACTACATTAGCTGCTTTGGCATCGACCCGAGTCAAACTGGAAGGATCGATGCCAAACTGCAGGTCATATCTGTGCTTGTCTTTATCTTCTTCACAGGAAAGATGAACAATGGGCACTAAAAAACTGGCAAACCTGTGAGTTTATTCCACTCATGTGGGCTGACCTCTATCAGTGCAGCAGTGAGCTCTGGGTAACTACGTGTTGGCCGTGCCGTGACCACTCGAATATAATCAGAAAAGTTCACTTTAGTAATCTGTCCGTCCAACCGTTGGCAAGATAACTCATAAGGTTCTGGACGGATCTGAATCCGATTTTCAGGAGCTGTTGGGAATGTTACCAGGAACTGATGATTACATTTTGGTGATGATCCAGAAGAGATCCTGGATTCTGTATCACTTTGACATTTCCATTAATGTTGCAGTCAATGGAGCTTCAAATACTTGTTCTCCAATATCTCGGTTTATTATTGACCGATGTTTATGGAATCTGACCCCATCATGTAGGGTGGGGATCTCTATCTCAACACCAAATTCCATCCATATCGGATCCAGAATGGAGTCAGTAAAAAATGTTTTATTTTAACGTTGATAACCCCATTTACGGATTCAAAAACCTGCTACAAATCAACTCCGATTCACTTTTACTTTTCATGGTTGGTGTATAAAGATACCAAGAACAATCTGGAACCTTTTGGTGATGATCCGCACCATCACCATGTGGACGGTGTAAATCCGATTAGGAGGGGGGATGAGCTGCTCGGCGGAGGTCTGTGCTCTCTGAGTGTTTTCGTAGTTGATTATACGTACATTTGATGGCAGCAGGGAATGATGCAAATATGGATGAAAGGCGCATGCTGAGAGAAATTTGACAGACACAGAGCTGACCCGTTATCACTCATATTTTGCTAGACTGTCTGCACAGGCTGAGGGCACTAAGGAGCTTTGCACAAAGCCGCAGCACACTGGAGGCTTAGCTGCATGTCAGGGAGAATAAATAAACCTGTGTTTGTGTTTTCTAGCAGCTCCAGCTCCTCCCATATAACACCGCTGCTGCTGATGCGCCCCCCGACACCCCCATCACCCACTCTCTTTTACAACCACGGTGTGGCATTGAAACGCGGTTGGCTCCCGGAGAGACATCAGTGCAGAATATTAAATGAGTGAACACCATCACTCATTAAAAAGGGAAACATTTCATGAAACAAACCCCCTTTTGTATCTGCAAGTCGACTCGCAGCAGCAAGCGTTGTCTTCAAAGGCAGAGCGAGGAGACTGGAGAAAAAGGGAAGAGGAGAAGAGAGATGGGGGGTGGTGGTGGTGGGGGGGGGTTATGCCCAAGTTAGTAGAAAAGGGAAAGAGAAAATGTGACGTTCTGGCAGGAGATCAGCACTGAACCTCGTGAATCCGTGGGTCCCGTGTCACAATGATGGAAATTTCAATTGCGCTTTGATGCTGAACGGCTCCGTAAAGAGAGACTGAAACCGAAGCTGCGTTTGAGAAATGTTACATTTTTCATTTCAGCAAACTAATATTCCATTTCAGCCTAATCCCAGAGGCTGTTTATCAGGGGGATGGCACTAGCAGCGGGCCACTTCTAAGGCTCGGAAACAGGGATTGACAAATTTGTTTTTTCAACTTTGTACAGATGGTTTCTGACAGAAAATGGAGACCATGCACACGCATCCGGTGTCTGGAAAGCAGCTATTTTTCTATGACTCTAATTAGGATGGAAGAAACTCTGGAAGACATTATTAAATGTTAAAAACATATTAGCTTCATATTACTCAACAGTCATTTTTTTCCAACACTTTAGATCACGTCTTAAGAGAGGAATTATGAAATTGCTGCAAAGCAACGCATCTCAGACTGGTTATCAGGGCATCGATTCGACTAAGCAGAGGCACATCAACCCAGCTGCCTGCTGTAAGTTGACTTGTCCAGGCAATCACAGCGAGGTCGGCGCTGTGCTCATCAGATCGACTTGATTTTAAAAAGAGATACAAAATACAATCCGAGTGGGGAAGACCAGGAATCATCCACTCCCTCGATCCCGAATCAGGCCGTGACTAAACACTCCGGTTGTAAACCCAGGCACAATGATTTTCCCACGCGGTTTCGCTTTCTAAAACAAGCGAAGCAGAAAATACCAGATGACTGCATTAAAAAGCAATTCCATCTGCAACTTTTAGAGCACAGACATTGATGCAGTTTCTGTGAAGAAGTGTGAATTGTCCTCAACTGAAACGACTGATTAAAGGTAAACATCGCCTATGAAACTCTGCGAGCTCTTGGCAAGCTGAGGCGGTGTCCCGTGAAAAGAATGCAGGCTCTCAGAATTCCTTCAAAGTGACATAGTTTACTTGTTCTGTAGCACTTCCATTAAACTCATCCCCAGATGCTAGAACAGTTATCTGGGAAAAAAAATACAATAAAAAAATAGCCAGGAAAATATGGAACGAGTGTAATGCCTCAAAGCCAACAGCACTGGCTTTAACCATCTAATCCCTGGACAAGGACAGGCCGAGCAGAAAGGAAGTAACTCCACAGATTAATGCACAAATCGCAATGGCTCAATGTGAGATTTGATCTCATTCATTGATTTGCTTTCCCTTCATTTGGTTTCTACTGATTTTGTGATTAGATATGAAAAGGCACCATGTCAACAGGTGTGTTTCTCATGACTGTAGGACAGGATACTAAATACATGGTTCGCCTAAACAACAGCCGTGCAGAGAACACTGCGTATGATACTGATCTCAAGTGGGAAGAGCTGTGAGTAAGGCTATACATGATGAATCTAAAACAAACCCACAATGCAATTTATTGAAGAATCCTTTTAAACACCATTTTTAAAAGGTAAAGATCATTCAAGAGCATTACATAAAAATATTCACCTTGCTAGGGTTATGCTAAACATCCATTCCAGGATAATAAAAGTCACCACCGAGCAGTGGATGATAATAATAGCATGACTAAAATGCTAAAGTCATGCTGAGTACAGCCTGACAGCCCACTGTGCAGGGATCGCTGACCCACATGTTCAAGGACATAACTCCTAATATGCAGTGTTTACATATAGACCTGAGTTTGTGTAAAACTGTTTCTGACTGCAGATGAGTAATATTATTTATTTTCTTTTTTTTTTGTTTTTACAATTAGACATCTGGTGTGTGAGAGGAGATGGATTAAGATGGCATATTATCATGTTTAGGAGGAAAGAGTTGCAATCAGGTGTTCATAGTTGTGTTTTATTAGTGTGGTGACATGTTTATAATGCGTATGCTCCACGCTAAACTTAAAGGCAAGTTACTCATACTCAGACGGACAGAAATACAGAGAGATGCATTCCGTCCTCATCATGGCTGACATCTTGCATAAAAACACCAGACTCCAAATAATCGAAGCGGCGAACTTAATTCAACATTCATTCGAATGTTCAATTCAATTCAAATATCTCTAAAGAGAAGACGGGTCTTTGAGTGCAGTTTCTGAAACACATGAAGGGCGACTCCACTTCCAGAATCATTGCAGACACACACAAATAAAAGACATTGAACACGTTGTTTGGAGAAGGAGCTGACAGTAAAAGCACAATGAGCACAAAGCTGAAAGGGACCGAGTTTGATTGGTCAAGCGACTCCATTAGTTCCAATTGCACACTTGATTTTTCATCTTCCATCGTCTCTCCCACACGCTTATTCCCCGAGGATGCAGAGATCCCACTCATCCATCACCACAGCAGGGACCGAGGGAAGACTCCCCTTAAAGGAATGGGGGGGCAATTTTCATTCGCATTCAAACCATCAAGGCTTGACAACCCCAGAGTGACTCTCTCCATCGCACTACATCACAACTGTCGCCCAAATGAAATGCAAAATGCCACAGTCTGGCATTTAGTAGTGCACTTCAAAAGAGCGACGGAATTAGCAAAGTCAAAACGCCAATTAAAATGTTCCTAAGGGGGCGTCGATATAGTTCCTTGAGTCATCTGAGGAAACATTTTACTGCCTGTTTCTGCATTCAAAGGCATAATTTCAGCACCATTTATCACAATTGTTGCAAATGTCTTAACCGTTCGGGACATTCCACACACAAAGGTGGGCATCAGTGGGCTCAGGTTGTGTGTGAAACCAAACGCACGATGCAGCATCACAACATGCGACTGTTGTGCGTCAGGCTTTGACGACAAGCTGGTGCGCCGGAATTAGAGTCTGCAGCACAATGACCCACCAAGACTAGAAACAATGCAGCTGTCCGTCAAAACGACATGGAAACCCCCCCATGGTCGACATCATTCAGACTCTCACGCAAGAATCAAACCGCAAAGGTTACAAAGGATGCAGGGCGAGTTTCTAGCAGAATGCTTGCATGTGTTGATAAAAAAGATGGCAATGCACAGTGGGCGTGGCTCAGTTGGTAGAGTGGGTCGTCCAGTGGTCAGAGAGTCGGTGGTTCGAATCCCAGCTCTGACTGTCTGCATGTCGACACTGAACCCCGAATTGCTCCCAGTGGGTCTGGCAGCACCTTGCAAGGCAGCAGTCGCCCACTGAATGTGTGTGTGAATGGGTGAATGTGAGGCCTCATGTAAAGCGCTATATAAGTGCAGTCCATTTACCATTTACATAATTTCCATTTCACCGTCATAATTTCCCAACTGTTTAATCCGACAATAGATGAGGAATTATCTGGAAAATGGCTTCATCCCGCTGCTGAGAGTGATATCTATGAGGACCTGTACGGCTCCGGGACCTGAGGATGGAGCCAAACCATAAACAACCACCTGGCTGCTAACTCAATTCACACTCAATTACATATCATTCTGGAATACTGGAGAGACCGAGTGCTAATATAAGAAAGCAACAACAGAGCTGCTGCTGTTGTTGTTCACAGATCCATTATTCTCCATGCTCTTCTTTTTTATAATCTATTTGGCGAGGAGCTCGGTATATTTTCTGTTTAGGAATTTGGCACACTTGTGTTTTCTGCAAATGGTTATTACAATGACACGCACAGATGGCTTCTCCCTAATGGATAACTGCAACAGGGTTTGCTGCTACTTGGATTTGTAAGGGCTATTCCCACACTTGTTTGCGCTGGGGGGGTAACGAGGGAAGAGCTTGGAACATGCTGTATATCAATTAGACCATCAAAGACAGCGGGCATTTATGGCACTGACCTTTGACACCGGGGCCAAAGACCAAATTCTTGTTTTTGCATGTAAAAAAAAAAGAACAGTTGAAATAAAATGAGACATTTCGAGGACGCTGGAAGTGCAACATTTGAGACATTCGCCACTCCCTTGACTGAGCAGCTTCAAAAGATTTCCACAGAGAATCACAAGGGAACCAGTTAATCCTGATCTTCTGCACAAGCAAAGGGATCATCTCAATGTAAATCAGACGGGGCTTTTGATCAAAGTATTCAATCAGTCTCAAACACATAACGCCATTAGGATCCTGACAGCAAACCAGGTCAGCGTCTTGGTTGTTCTTGTGCTCCGGGGAGCCCAGGAGTCTCAGAATGTCTGTTTGAAGAAGACATTTTATTTCTAACCGACTCGAGCAAGATCACCAAAACCCTGCACGAGTAAAACATCCCGACTTGCGGAGTGTCGGAGAGAATTAATGAGCATCAGGATGTGACATTTCTTGACCCCGCTTGACGCTTTTCCATTCCTGGGGCAGTAAACAGAATATTCTGGTAACAGATGTCGTTCAAATTTCACCTGATCCTCTAGAAACATCTCTAAACTATGGCTCTCACACACACAGCAAAAAAAAAAAAAAAACTACAATAACCACAAGCTGTTTTGTTGTTGCCTTATTTTATCGTCCCAATATGAAGGACTTATACCGAGAACCGTGATGCTCCGTCATTCTAGTCTTCTAATCCGTCCACAAAGATATAACCTTTAACGTCGCCCTGCTCTGTCTCCTGAGGCCGGTGGCTTTCATTCACACAGAGATCAGCCTCATGGGCTCTAAAATTCTAATTGATTCTAATAATCCCAATGACCAAACGACATGCAGCTAACTGAGGGTCCAGGCCGCAGGTTCCTGCTCATCACTCCGGAACTTGGGAGACTGCTGGCGCGCACGGTTCGCGCATGTCGCCATCTACCTGCTGCCCGGGTGCGTTCGGGACATAATAACTATTCCGCAGCCGTTCAGCGCGACTCTGACCGGAAACACTGGCCGATTCTTTTTCATTTGCACGCCTTGTCTCAAAATACAGACCAGGCGATCGCCCCGATCCGCCCACTCGTGAATCAATAAAGTCACACACACACGCACGCACGCGCACACAATGTGGCCCACGGACGTGACGATCCGAAAAGGCGCATTCGTCCCCACCGAGCTCCCCGCTGCGCTTACGCGTGCGTCTTACCTCGGACGTGCAGCGTCAGCAGGAGTATCCACAGCCCCACGCACATCGTCACGGCTCTCAGCGATCTTCTCCGATGACCCGAGAGTGGAATGAGAAAGGATCAATAGAGGCGACAGAGACCACGCATGTAACTTCTGCAAATCCCACTTCGGCTGGAACTCGTCTTCCTCCCTCGCCGCGTCGCTGGAGACTTTGCGTAAACTCGAGGATCGGCGGTGCGCGCGTCTGGAGCAAAAGCATCAACGTCGCGTCCGCGGCGGAGAGTTTGCACTAAGTCGAGCGTGGATGGGTTCACGCAGCGAGATCCACGCGGCTGCTGGATCGTCGTTGAGGGGAGAGAGTTGGGTTTCTAGTCAGAGCAGCTCTCCTCGTTTAACCATCCAGCCTTTGTCGCTCCATCCACCGGCTGTGGGACTATCTCTCTCTATCGCTCTCTCTCTCTCTCTCTCTTTCTCTCCCGTTTCCAGGATCGTGGATCTGGTTCGTGGGCGGGAGGTCCTCGATCGATGCTGCGCTGGGAAGTTTCCAACACTTGGAGAGTTCTTCCAGGGGGAAACGTCGCCTTTTGCTTCCGTCTGCAAAAGTGACAAAGCGCCTCAGGGATAATCTGCGGGCAGCGTCACAGCTCCCGGTCTCTCCCGGTCTCTCCCGGTCTCTCACAGTCTGCAGCCGGAGCGGTGAAGTTATCAGAACTCCGGTTCTGCCGGAATGCGCAACTCCTTTCTCGGTATGTTTAGATGGAATGAAGAGGACTCTTCCCGCTGATCTATTACCGCCGTGTGTTTCTGCCTATCGCTGACGTTTCGGGAGAAATCGGGATCGGGGGGGGGGGGGGGGTGACGTCGTGCGAGGGGGAGGAGCCTGGATTGTCCTGCAAAAAGAAAACGCATTTTGCAAGGGCGCAGCGGCGCTTCAATGAAACGTCTCATTTCACGAGGCGAGAGACAGAATGTAGAATGGAAGAGGTGCGTGAGGATGAGCCCTGAGGAATAATCGGAACAATATAAGAAATACACAGAACTGGTAATAATAGTATAAAAAAAGTTTGTCAGTTTTTGTCTTAACTTCAAATTAATAACGTAATAAATCAAATTCAAGCCATAATTAAAGTTCAGATGCGGCATTCTGAACCTCAACAGTCAGAGAGGGGGGGGGTGGAAGCTGATTGGTCCAAGTACTCTTCCTTACAGTCATACTTCTATCTGACAAATGACTGGATGAAACATGTTCTGATGATCTTAGAGGGAAAGGGAAAGCATGTCTCCCAGATGAAGTCACATCTTCAGCTGTGTGTGTTCTTCCACAGTGATGGGGGGGGGGGGGGGGGGGGGGTCTGCTCTGCCTCGAGTCAGCTGCCTGAATCGACTCGACCCACTCCTCTTTTGTCCTTTTCCTCCTCTCCATCCAGATCCTCTCTTCTTGCAGAAGCCAGTCCGTGAAGGTGCTGTCTGCGAAGCGAGGACGGATGTGATAACACTTCCCTCTTGTGGACACCGGTTCTTCACAAGATCATAAAAGACCAGCGCCAACAAAGCAGAGTCCATTTTGTCATTTGGAGTTTGTAAGCGGTCCTGTGCTTTTATTTATTTATTTTTTTGATGATGATTTATGAACAGCATCTGCTGAACAGCAAGATAAATGATCCGGTTTTGACAAGACAATGCCGGGCCTAACGGTGGTTCGGGTCAGAGTAGTGTTTGCGCCGCTTGCAGCATAAATCGTGCTGTGCCAAATGGGAAGTCACGCACTGTCCTTCTTATTAAATGAAGGGTGTCCAGTTAACAAACATGCCTGCAATCCTTTTAAACACAATAACACCAAACCGGTGTTATTTATTTGGGGTCAATTTACTTTACGATCCTTGAAAGGTCAGCACAGCTGCAGCAGCAGGGGCTTGAGGTTATTGAGAAATAGCACATATTTTGATAAAACTAGACATTTCTGACTGGAAGAAAAAGTCATGTTTCTCAAGGACAATTTACAACAATGTACCCTTGAGCAATCAAGTCAACGGGCTGGTGGTAATTTCTTTTCTTTTCTTTTTATTCTTTCGGAAATAGTTGCATGTGAAGCCTAATCAAAAGCTTCTGAAATAAACTGCAGGCCGGCTGCGGGATGAATAAATCCCCCCCCCCCCCCCCCCGCCATTGATTGGCCGCAGTTGTGATTTACAAGCGGAAGATTGTGATGTAGTTATTTGAAATTACAATTTGTAAAAGTGCTGAAGGCGATACCTGAACCACCGCAGAGATTTAAGAGGTGTTCTGAACCAAAATGATAGCCGATCTCAAAGTGCTGATGAGCAGTAGAATAGCATGACATCTGCATTGGGCTGACTATTACGCATCCTGGCATTACAGTTACAAGGTTCATTGAATTATAGGTGGGGGTATGTGTTCTACTCCCTTATTGTTCACAGCAGCCTCTGCAAACAACAGACATCCTCGCTTGGCTGCTGCTCATGAAACCACTCGGTATTAAATATAACACAATCATATTGCTGCAAGAATATCATTGACATTTTCCAAGTCATCAATTATTTCACCCAATATACGAATCTTGGTAACGCCTTTGTACACTTCCTGGAGAAGAGACTATTTAAAATTGTAATTACTGGACACAATTTCTATGGATAGTAATAATAATAATAATAATGGACTTTATTTTGATTATATTCTGCAACAGGATCCACAAAATAACCAGCATAACCCAACCTGACCTGTCCAGTGGTAAACAACTGAGTCATATTGCCACGCTTCCAACCCCATGTAGGTGAAACACACCAAAATGTTAGGCTCCCAAAGCAAAACACACACACGTAGAAGGGAAATGCTAACATTGCACAAAAAAAGGCAACTAATCTCCCTCAGAGGGAAAAGAAAGGTCTTATCAACCTTTTACAGTGTTTTTTATTGACGGGGCATATTATCCTTTCCTTCAAACATCCAAAGGGACAGAAGCTGTCTGGCATTTGCAGCATGCACGCCAAAAAGCTTTGTCGATACCAAGAAAAACACGAAAAGCAAGCAGACGCTGTTCTTGTTGATGCTGTTCTTGTTGGACAAATCGAAGGGGGGGAAAATGCCTCTTGTGACTAAGGTTGAGAACGTTGGGAAGATGCCTCATGAGGTTTCTTATAGGGAGCGACGTAAGTTATTTTAATACACAGACATTTACATTTGGCAGCCGACCTTTGGCCTCTGCGCTTCAACCGGATGCAGTTCCAGACGGAGATATCTGGACTCTGATTTCTGTCATTTGAAATGTGAAATGTGTTCTACGTGTTACGGCAAGAACACCTTGACATCTTTTTATTTAAGGAACAACCTACTGACTCGGTGTTTGCATTGAGGAGTAATTCAAATATTTAACTGGCACATTTTCATTCTCTTTTATTAACATATGAATGAAATTAATTACATTATGTTTTATTAATTGCTAGATATGAGACATTCAAAATGTTCATGAGACTATTACAATTTTTAAAATGTCAGAAATAATGCATGTGGGTGTTTTAAAATAAAATTTTAATTGGGGGGGGGGGGTGAAGATGCACACATTTCAGGTCAATCTTTTGATTAAAACACCTTTATGTTGAACAAATCCACTAAATTTGATTTATCAGCTTATAGTTCTAAAGAAAGGGTGTTAAAGCTGAGATGTGTTTTATAGAGAAAAATAAAATAGATGATTAATAATAATAATAAATAAATAATACATGTGATGGCACTGTATTAATTTTCAGGAAAATGGAAGCAGAGTTGCTATAAAATAAAAAACACAGAAGACCTTGCTACTGTAAGAAACCCAGATATGTTTCTCTGACGAGCCAAATGCAGTCGTTCATCCAGAGATAAGGGCCAGCTTTTGTTGTTGTCGTTGTTGTTATTATTATTATTATAAAAACACGCCACAGCACAAAAAGGATGGCTGATGGGGACAGCATTTCAAATTATGAGTACTGGGCAGGTACTGAGTCTTTCATTTGTGAATTTCAATGTATTCCAGTTACCGGTATAGCTGTGTGTGTGTGTGTGTGTGTGTGTGTGTGTGTGTGTGTGTGTGTAATGCTTTGTATTAATCCTTCCTCTAGGGAACCTTTAGGAAAATGCTCCAATTTCCAAATGATAGAGGAAATCAATCTCCACTAGAGCAGCTACATCCTGTTTCTCACCTATTACATCCATTCATTCACGCATTTTCTTGCAGACAGCCGCTTTGTCCGCCTCGCAGGTCGCGCGTGTTGCTGTCCTGTCCCAGCTGAGAGGTGGGGAACACCCCGGACGCGTCGTCAGCACAATTGAGGGGCTCACCTGTTACAGTAGACCAGCAGTGGCTGACAACAGACTGCATAAGAACCCACAGCCTATCTGCAGATATACAATTGACCTCTGTCTGCTATGGTAATTGATGAATTAGCATTATCTGTAGCTCATGTGCTGGTAAACAATGACATAACTGCTGCAGCAGAAAGCTGAGAGACAGAAAATCCTCTTTTCTATGGCTAAACAACATCTTGACATATAATAACATTAAGAATCAATTGAGAATCAAGCTTGTTTTGTTTTCTGAATCGATAGTGTAAATTCATTCCCTAATATTTGTGAGTGTTTATATTAACCCATATTAAAAGCTATACAAGTGCAACCATCTTTGTTTCTTTGTTTTGTGTGGCTCTGCCAGAATCTGAGCAGAAGTGTTGCCTTTCTATCATCTCACCACAGAAGCTCTTCTCCTGCGGCAGCAGGATGAAATCGGTAATGAGACGGTTCACATGCGCGGCAGCACTTGTTTAGTGCCGTGGTTCTAACGCTCTGCCAATGGGCTAATTTTTGAGCTACGTCAACCTCGTATAGGCTCGCCTGGCAGCAGTCTTCTCCACTTTGATCGGCTTCTTTGTTAAAAGGAGGTTTTTGCTCACATGAAGGATCCCCCACATTTATCCCAGATGAAAAATGAACTCATTCCCGTGCTATTAGCCATATCCAAATCACTCTTGGTTTTATAATCACACAGCCCGTTCCTGGTTGAAATAAGACGTATTTATCTCGATCATTAGTCTTAATATTATAGGCAAGGTTTAGACATTCGTTATCAGACACTAAAGGCTGCTGGCGTGCGCCAGACAGATTTGTTTCCAGTCCATTCAACTGAAACTGAAAATATGTGGAACAATAATGCATATTCGGATTATAAAAAAATAAACAGCCTCTTTCGCTTGAGAATTAATTTTCTTATACCCCAGTTAAATGTAACAACATTTACATACCAATGTTATGATCACTGAAGAATATCCACTTTGCTGAATTGATTGCGGAATGGAAAACATATTTGAAGCCAGGCTTTTGTACCAGAATTCAAATCCACAGTGTAACAAATGTGCTTCACAAATTTTGAGAAACCATTCCATTCCTGTCCTGTCTGATAAAATGCTTAATATAATTGACGTCCCTCTCGGTGCAATACAACAAGGATTTACCATTCAGGAAAACAAGCCCAGTGGACCTGTAAAGACTCCTTGTAGAACATAGAAAATAACTATTCTTCATTTCCATGGTTACAGGACACCAGGGCCTGTTTTAGGGACAGTTTAAAATCCCACTATGCCCACTAACCATGCAGCCGATCTCACAATGTTACTCAACAATAGCAAAAAAAAAAAGCACTCCTCTACTCTGCAGAGGATTCCTGATGGTGACACAGCTGCTGTGACGCACTGTGATCAACCCACCCGTTGGGATTCTCCATGATTCAGCATTACGCTAACCAAATTACTTGTTTTTATAATTGTATTGTCTGCCATCCCTGTGTCACTCACAATGTGATATACGGTATAATATTAAGCCCCTCCAATGTGCCATTTGTTAACAGCCAATATCAGTTATTGCAATAAGAGGGCGTATTTCCTCTTAATGCCAGAACAAAGCGATAACGTACAGATGCATGCAAAGGGAAAACCGACCAGCAAATAGGGAACTGGGTGACGATAGAAGAGGAAATGATTTGACCAGCGATGTTGTTTTCCTTGGAATATGCAAATGCAATGCAAATGTATTAAACCTAGATTGGACATTTTGAAATGCTGGCTGCATCACACTCAAGATATTCCAGACTATCGCCTAAGGCGGGGGATGATTTCATTTATTTATTTCAAAGGAATACATCATTAGAAGTGTTTGCAGAGAGACACATGCTATCTGTTGGTGCCCGTGAACTTCTATTTATATTTCCTGATTTATTTACCTGCAGCTTATCAGCATAAATCTATGAGGAAGCAGTAAGACAAAAACAAAAAAGCACTCTAGTTTTCACAGTGGTGCAGGAAACCCTTAAATAAAATGACAATTTGAAATAGCGGCAGATAAGTCACCAGCATTCTGCCTCACTATTAGGATGCAAAGGATTCAAATCCTTATTTAGTTTTAATGATGATGATGATGATGATGATATAATGGCATGGTGACATGATATGACATTATGATGTTTTGGAAATATGATGCTTTTATATGATGAGATGATGAACAATGATCTGATGGTATGGTGTTGCTGTATGCATGACTGTATGTATGCATGTGTATGGGACATTATAAAATGATCTTATGATATGATACTATAATGTTATGATTTGAAGAAATGATGCTCTGAAATGATGTTATGATATGGAAATGTACAAAAAATATGAATAGTTTCTTCTGTCCTTGTTTTTCCAGCTCATTGTTCTGGTTGGTGAGTCGCTGCCTTTAAGGTTCACAAGCGCAATCATCATCATCACAAATATAATCCCTTTACTTTGTCATGCCATTTCTTTATAAAAGTAAAACACAAATCCCAATGGTTGGTTGGTCAACAAAGTGAAGTTGTTAATGTGACAGAATCTGTGTTGTGGCCGGAAGAGTATTTTAATTTTGCTCAGTACATGTTGTATTACTGGTAGTCTTTGTCTGCTTCGGCAGTGCGGCCAGTAAAACTGCATTTGATTCAACTGAGTGAGAAATATTCTATCTTCTACCGCTTTGACAATGAAATGTCACTGAATACAGTACTATGTAAAATCTCAAGACGATTCTAAATGGAATTCCAGCTCGGTTTCCAGCTTGGGGTGAAACTCCTCTGATAATTCAAAGGAAAAGTTTTTCTTAATTATTAAGAAAGCTTGTTTTCTATTTTTCCTCTCTTGCTGCTTTAAAACCTTTTAAGACTTGAGTCTTTATTTTTGGAATATAAATAACTTTTTACTAGCTATTTATGAGTCGTGTCATTATGGGTGCAATATAAGGGAATTATTATTTTTTACTTTGCATTCTATATAATAGTTTAGGACCTACTTAGGCATCATCACTTGGGATTCTGGTACAAACTCATATTGACCAACAATTTATTTGTTAAATAATTTGGTCATTTGAATTAACTTGTCTGTGTGCATTTGACTTTTACCGATTCCAAACACTATGTAAAATATAAATGAAAGAAAATATGTGTATTTGATATTTTGTAAAACACATGATGTTTAAAGATATACTATATGGTCTTGAAAATACCTTGTAAAACGGTTTATTTGCAAATGACTGCGTTTTCCTTCTGTTATTTGTAACACAGCAACCCAACTTGTTTGGCATGGTTCTCTTTTGTTTAGCTCGTTCTATAGCTACATGACCTCACTAAATAAAATCTCCTTCAGTTTGCCTCCTATTATAGCAAGATAATCAAAGCAGTAAAGTATTGCCGCATCCTTTCAATCACTCAGCGTAGAATATAAAAGCCTTGATTTGACTTTTTAGAGGAGACTGAGTGCTGATTCATGCACGTAACAAGCAAGACAGACAAACCTTCTGCTCCATAAATATACTTTAATGCTTTAACAGTATGGCAGCAGACGGAAAACAATTTGTGTTCTTGCAAATTCCCTTGTAATGTTGTGCTTTGTCATCAATATTGCTAATTATAAATGCCGTCCGATACTTATCCAAATTCAATCAATAGCTCTTATGTGAGGCTCTCAGGAAATGCACTGCAGACAGGAGGCATATTTTATTCATTTGAATGAGATTATGATCTATAGCTGTTGGTCACAAACTCAGCATATGAAAAAGTTTAAGCTACAAGTTATTTTTTGCTCCGAATGTCCAAACCTTTATGCTGGAAAAGATGAGTTTGACAAAATATTTGAGAAATATTTTAAACTTTATTTCATTTTAATTATTATTTTTTTCTCTGTTGCAGGTGCAACTTTCTGATGGCCGAGATTCAGATCAAACGTTGTTACACTGCTTAGCTGAAATAACAAAGGTCCTCATGGATGAACACTTTATACATCTGTATAATGCATATATAATACAACAAGTTACAGCACTGCAACATAATGAGTTGAGTTACAGCATATTCTGTGGATTTTAACTGCTGAGCAAGATGCAGAGAGGAGACCCATATCCTGCAAGGACAGGATTATATCTGGAGATCTTTAATTTCAGTCTTGGGCTTCAAAGGCCTGGAGCAGAAAATGAGATGGCTGAGGAGTGACCAGTGGGCTCTCGGCAAATGGGTGGGCGGCGACATAGGACTCATCACAGGGACCTCTGGAGGTGAACGTGAGACAAAATTATTTTATCTGTTTGTATAAATTCTGGCTGCAGGCACCAGCCATTTCCATTATCCAGTATCTCTTAATATGCCTGAAATATCAAGACAATAAGTCTTGGAATAAAAGTATCCTCTGTGACAAAACTATAAGATGTCAGACATGTTGGAATAGCATTTTTATTTAATTGTTTGCCTCTTGAAAGACCAGCAGAAGCACACTCTGACTGAGCTGTATCTTCAGTACGCCAATGCATCTTGTTTATTTTTGTATTATCACCGAGGGGAACCGAAGCAGCTTGAGACCAATCGATCCTCTTAATGCTTATGTGAGAGAAACATCTGGTATTCAATGAGATATTTAGCAAGCCTGGCGACAGGGGGTTACCTCAAAGTCGCAATAGTGTCACTGGGCCTGCAGTAATCATGTGCCTAATGTGCACCGACAGGATTGAGCGTGCAGCCCTGCTGCAGTATCTTAAGATAGCGCTGTGCAGTCTGTTTCCTCTGATAAGGTGCAAGATCAAGCATGCTGCAGGAACACAGGCTGTCTGATATAGAATAAAACCCAATCAGAAGCTGCATATACGAATAAAACTGCAATCAGAAAAAACCGTGATCTTGTGGTGTTGGTGTCTCATGTTGCTGTGTGAAATCTTAAACGGCAGCTAATCTGTCACCCGTTTCTTTGAATAATACCCACTAAGCATGTCAGGGGGGTTATCAGCATTCACCTCCTGGTAAAAAAAGAAAGAAAGGTGAATCACGGTGTTGTGAAAGTTGTTTTTTCATTCTGCTGAAGTAATAATAGTTGAGAGAAATCTGAAATGAATAAAGAAGAAGATCTGGCAGGAAGGATAAGACCTGGCAGGAAGGATAAGACTTTTGGGTTTTTTTGTTCAGCATGTGGAATTTGCTGAATTGACCAAAACACGCCAACTCATACCGAATGTACTGATTTTGACTTATGATTTCCTGCATCCCTTCAAGATCTGCTTTTCTACTTGGTGGCAAAAAATACATTAATAAGTAAATAAATAAGTAAATAATAATAATTGCATGTTGTAACACAAGTTCCATCACAAGGCAATCCCACTAAAGGGCTCTTCATGTTTAGAGCAGGATCTGGGGAGCGGTGGTGTTTTCCTCTTGACTGATCCAACACTCTATTTCTGCTTGCTTGCATCTGACATGTATGGCGAACAGTGAGGAATGTTCCCCCTCCTGTTTCCCCCCAGGCTTCAAGCCTCCTCTGAGAATAGGATGAATAGGTGTTGTTCAGGATGCTGAGGCTCTTCTGCCCCAAAGATGATGAGATCTGGCAACAAATAAAAAAATATATACTGCAGAGTTTAAGAAATCTATCTGTGAACATTATGGCTGGATACTTACATTACAGGAGCCCACCTTGAAGGGACATTTAACAAATAAAGTGACATCATCATATATAATCCATGGGATGATTACTTTTGGAGATTCTTATTATTCTTATACAAGCGTAAACAAATCAATGTATGTGAATTAACAACCTAGAAAGCATCACAATAGTCACATTTATGGGAACCAATCTAGATTTAAATGAGGTAGTATTTTCCTTCAACTTCCACTGAAGTTGCTTATTTTCTAGGAGCCATTTGTCTTACGTGGAAAGACCGGAAGAGTAAATATTAAATCATTGATTTTCATGATATTTTAAATTTAACCACCTTACCTTTCTTAAAAGAAACAAAAAACTGCTACTGCCAGACCTATTTACACATTTCCTGTTTTCTCACACTGGTCCTGGTGTTGAGTAGCACACGGGTGAAATGATTATCAAGGGAAATGACAGACAATTTATGAGCCAAAGTGTATTACTCGTGTGCTTTCTTGTGGTTTTTAGTGCAGCTATCAACCTTTCCGGTTGTACATTTTGCAAGTGTCTGTCATACATTGCTATTGTTTTATCACCACTAAATACATATGCAAACATTTGGATTAACAAGTATTATCAGATGGGTGAAAAACCCCACATAGACGAGATTTAACCCTTTAAAAAAGCACGGCATGCACTCTATGTCAGAACTGTGGCCTGTGGGATCAATACAGGCATTCTGTCAATCCCTGCAGGAGCATTGATTGACTAATTGGCAAAGCATTATGCTGCTTTTTCAACTTGATGGTATTAACATTCTTGATGGTATTAAGATTAATGTCTTGTCCCTGAAGAAAAAAAAATCATTCAGTCATCTTTCTAAAATGTATTTAGGAATAACAAGTAAACATTTAGGAATTTAATTTCAGTGCAGGCAGCTACTGTTACCCTTTGAAACTGGCTGAACTAAGCCTCACTAACTCTTATTGGCTTCCATTTATCTTTGCAGCCTGCATGTCAAGCAACCAGAATGCCATCCTCCTTAGCTCTCTTGCTCTATGTCACATGCATCGAAGAATAAAAACCCAGCCCTACATGGTTGCCAGACGCTGATGGGCCGAGGCTCTTTTTTGATGATAAGTCCATCTGACAACGTATTTTTCATCTGTCCCCGTGCAAGCTGGGAGAAGCCGTTGCTCACAGGCTTGATCAACCAGAGCTCAAACCATTTTGCCCATGAACAGCATCAACCTTTCCAAGCAGCAGGACCATTGTAAGATCATGTGTAGATATATGGGGTATGCTAAATGTGGTAACCTAATTTTCACCTTAAAAAACATGATCTAAATATATGTTTATTATTAATGTTTAATTAATGTTTAATGCATTTTTGGTTTACGTGTACACATAAACAAATGAGAACATCAGTGAGAATATTTGCTAGCTCTACTCATCAAGCCACCCAATGTACTGTTTGCAGTGGACTTTTTTACAGGCTAAACATATGGCAGTAATGTAACACGGATTCCTCTGTCTTTATCCAACGTTCCTTATTTACCGTGGATGTATAAAGTGCTGCAGCTGTGTTAAACTTGGGCTTTATCTGAATTCACTCAAATCTCGGCTGTGTGGGAATATTTATTTGTGCTGAGTGAAACAACAATTCAGATTTCCCACTTCCTCTCATAATAATGCTAATAAACAAGAAAACAGAAAATAATAAATCAGCAAACAAGAGCAAAGGCATTTCATAACATAACAAGTCATACGTGAGTTATAATAATAATAATAATAATAGACAATCAACTATAAAAATCATATTGCCATTGGTTATGTTCCTTTAAACATAAATAATAACAACAAAAAAACATGTATTCATGGATCTTACTGAAACTGTGTTGATGATTGGAATTCATCAGTACTTCACACTCAGAGCTGATCCCTGAGGCAAAAATGTTCTGATGCAATAAATGGACTCACTTAAAAGGCAAACTCAAATTTTAAAAGCATGAACCACGAAATGTTTCCCACTCTTGCGCAAATTATAATTTTCATTTTTATTCTCCCTCATTATAAACCCTTTGTCCCTTGTGAATCTCAATGAGATTCAGCGTGATTCAGTTGGCGCTAGCTTTGCAGAGAGCGCTACCGTCCGTCGCCCAGGTGCATCAATGGGTCCACTTTGTGTGCTTGATTGTGAATGTGTCCGATGCCGTTTGAAGGAGAGCGAACCTGAGGAGTCGAGCGAGGTGGTGAGCTGCTGTCAGCCCGGTTTGTGATGCGTGGATCTCGCTCTCTGTTTCGCTGCCAGTGCACGGGGCTGTGCTTGTAGTGCGATAACACAGGAGCCACACATAAAATAGACTTAGTCTCCTCAAAAAGTGCTCTAATCAGCCTGATGCGCTTAGTGAGCAAGGACTGTGGGAAGGGAAGTGAAGAAACGCAGGTCAGATAATGAGGCTTACATCTGTAACACAGATAATGTGATTTCATTCAACACAGGAGCAGCAGCTCGCCATCTTTATCACTTTTAAAGATATCAATATTTTGCATATTTGGTCAGAAATTAACTAGACACTCCATTTCCCCCCCCCCCCCCCTCCCCCATTTCTGTATTATGTTCCATTTACATATTTCATGCTTCCAAAAGCATGGGGCCACTGTTTCAATTTGTCCTCTGACTTTATCAATGTGCCGTATTTTCGCTTCGTTTTCATTCATTTCTGAGAAAGCTGAGAGTTAATTGAACAGATGTCTGATAATCATGTCTGTCTCAAACGCTCCCTGGAGACCTTCCTTCTCCGTCTATTCTTTTTACTTTCCATCCTTCCAATCAACAAAAATGTGACGTGAGTGTGAGGGTAGCTAGGAAGACAGTTTATAAAGGCACAAAGTGACAGACAATATGGCATTCACTAAATATGGCTGGACTTGATTAACAATTAGCTTATTCATTGCTACATTTGAGATCAAATCTTCACAATTTTATTGAAACTCTTATCTGAGAAAGAGTTTCTCCCATGAATTCGACTCTGCCACAAACATCATTTTTTTTTTTTTTTATTCTGAACTCATGAGGGAAAGCTGCCACAGTTTTCATTATGTGTGAAGGGCTGCAGATTCTTGTTTTCCCACAGAGGTCACAGTGTTCCAGGTACAGAACAGCAGGGCTTGAGCTGCTGCTGTGTCTTGCTCAGGGGCACTTCAGTAGCTTGCTGTCACAATGGCTCGAACCTATTTTGGGAAAGGTCTCCCAACTAACGAGTCCTGCCAAAAGGCAATGTCACAGTCACGAAGTCACATTCAATGTCTGCTGCAAGCAAAATGCAAATAAATCATGCATGGATATTTAGGTTTATGATGCAATGGTGGACAGTGTTGTAGTTTTAAATTTCCTTTTCAAAAGCTCCATGTGTTTAAAATGATCAACATAAAGTGACTAGCATGTATATAATCAGCCCACCACACTTTTGGATAGAATAATGAACAAACTAACAACAAGCTATAGATCCAAAGCTTGCCTCTTTCAGTCTTTTGACACCAATGGGATGGGCTCGTCTGCCGGTGTTACTGTGGTTTCATTTCCACAGCAGCTTCATGTCCCCTCAACAAGCACGCTGTCAAGTCATTTCCTGCAGGACACACACACACAGGGGGTGTGCCACAAAAAGACAAAATAAACGTCCTTGCCTCTTTGACCACTTGCTAGAACAAATTACTAATATAAACTACTACTACTCTACTACTACAACTACTATTGCAAATCAAAAGAACAAATGACTCTGTTCAGTACTTGCACTGGTTTGTTTTTGCATTTGTTCCCGTCTCTCAGTGATGAGGCATTGAATGACGATTCTCTCTGACTAATCAGTGGTCGACGGTGCCTCAGTTATGGCCTTGCGTGGATCCTCAATATAGAGAATACCAAAAACAGCACCAGATACCAATGTAAAAACAAAATAATAATTAGAGTAGAGTTGACGATGGTGATACCGTCATTGTGAATGAAGCCTGGATTGCCAAACTGCCAAAATATATATATATATATTTTCCCATTTACATTTTTTAACAATCAGTCTCTGCAGTGATGAATCTCAATCTGTTCTTGCTTTTAGTAACTAATGAAGGATAGTGTAAAGAAACCCTCAAAAAGGCAGAAGCCAAAGTGTTTGTTGGACCTTTGTTTGCCAGGGAGATCCCCCTCCCCAACACTGTCAACACCTCACGCTCCACACAATGCAAATGGAGCTCAAAATCAATGATGCATGTGTAATGAATTTCCTACATTTGAAATGACTGACTGAACAATGAGCACTATGTGCATCTGGTGTGTGAGAGGCAGTGCGTTCAAGTCCATTTGAGGCACATGGGTCGTTCGTTTCATTTATGGAGGAAAAAAAGAATAACAAATAAGAATTATGGGCTGAGCAGAATCACATGGGAGGTGAAATGGAATATTATTTGTTGAAGTAAATGCTGCGGAATCGCCACTAGACCGCAAAAGACCAGTTAGGTCTCCGCATTCAGTATTCCCTATTAGTATTATATAAGAGTTGTCAAAGCTGGGTTGGCTAGCGGTCCCCAGGATGCTGCAAACTGCTCATGCGTGTTTTACATCATGTTATGATGCTGTGAGGTTGGGCTGTAGAACCTCTGAAGCCTGATGACTAGCTTCCTTTTATTCCATCTTTCAGCATATGGATGATATGTATGCATATACAAGAACTTGGTTTTGCAAATTCAGTTCACAGCTTCTGTCAGGAATATTGGATCTTCGAGGAGGCGTAAATGAGTCTGTGTGCTTCTGCTCACATCCACGTTAAAGGATTCTGTCCTTGTATGCTTTGCACGGCCTTTGCAGCTGTGTGTCATGTCACTACATGAAAGGGTCTGAAATGCATTGTATGTCAGCGTGAACATACTGGCAGGCTGCTGTTCTGTGCTGATCACAGCGTGCATTCTCTTTCCTCTGGGTGCACACAATTGTACAAGAAGCCGGTGTCCGCATGTCTCTCCCTCCTAATAAAGCCCCAGCAGACTGTTGCACTTAAGAGGGAAGTCTCCTCATTTAACTTGCGTGTTTAAATAAACATTCAAAAACACACAGCGGCATTAAATGAGCAGTGAGCTGACTCGTATGTGTGTTTGCTTCGTCACTGAGTACCAGGTCACCTGAAGTCTTTTCTCCTGGACTCAGTTCACCATCATGTTCCGATCCAACAGAAACCCGTCCGCGATGCAGTGCAGTAGAATGTGTTATGTAAAAGGCATTGGTGCAGCCTGTCCCTAAATATTTAAGTTTCTTTTGTTTCTGGTTATTTTTTTCTCTTCTTTCTTTCTTAGCTGTGTGTGTGAAGGTTGAACTTAATCCAAATTAAAAATGATTTTTACATTTGGTTAATCTGGTTTTAGGCAGTAGGTTTTAGGCATTTTCAAAATGCAGCTGATAACTTTGTAATTATAATGCCATATAATTTGACTTATGCCATGTTTGGTACATTAGTGGACCATTTTATTCAGGTGTGATGGACAATTTATCATTATTGTAATTTATTTACAGTCTAGCATGAAATGGCTTATTTGTGTAGAAAGTCATATAATTAAAACTTTAATTTCTACAAATAAAATGACTTGAATGGTGGATATGATAATATTTCTGAGAAGCGATTACATCTGAATTAATCAGTGTATTGTTCTTTTGCATTACGTAGCTCTTCATTCAACACTGTGTTGGGTCCTGTCTGTTCTAATGAGTTCCTAACATACAGAAACGACAGCTGTCTGTATATAAAATATAAATAATGTATTAATTCACGTTTTAATTTATGTAAATAAGGCTGTGCATTGAGCACTTTCACATCCTACATTGAAGGAATCTCTTTTGTTGTTATCATCTGGGATGAGAAGGATAGCACTTAATGTCGTGTGTGTCCACTGCACCTCCCCCACAGAGAGCAAAGTAATTTTATGCTCTAATTCTTTCCTTTAAATTACGCAGGAGGCATAAAATATGAAAAAAAAGGCAGAGATATTTTGAGAGATCATGTGATTTGTGGCATAAATACTTAACAACCACTTCAAATGAAACATTTCATAATGTCGTGTGCAGATAATGCCCAAGTGTAGCTTGATGAAATATGAGAGTAGCCTCTAATGTGCTCTGGATCCTTTATTTATCCGTGAAATAGGATGTGATGTTGCCATAGCATAATCTACCAACTGGTTTTGCATGAATTTGACTGTAATGTAATGTGCAATCCCCTGCTGTTTCTGCCAAAACCTAATCAACTGATCACAAAAAAAATGTATTAAGAATCATTTATCTATGCATGGCAACACAATGCAGCTTTCAGAGACAGATTTGTTGAGAACGAGCTCTGAATCGGATTTTAAATTGCTTCACTTTGACGTCCATACAGTTTAATCATTATATTGTCTAAATATTGGTAGAAAACACATTTAAAGTAAACTGTAACGGCAGATACTTTCTCTCTTTGCCATGGTGACATACCTAAATTTAAAAATGGGACGTTTCACACCTTCATTCTGTATCACAATCAGCATGTTGTTGAGAATAAATTAATTGCTGTCAAATTGACAGTCTCCCCCCTTACATACCGATATTTATTAGGTGTTATGTCTCTGGTGTATGTGTGTGTGTCTGCCCCCCGAGCAGCGTGTTGTTTTTCTCATCTGAACGGAGCGACTGGGGCAGTGAGCTATATGAGAGATGTATTAGTGTCCAGGAGCACAACGCAGAGAGGATAGGGCCTAGCTTGGTGATTTATTCCAAATCCAGAAGCCCTGCAGCAGCGTGTTGTCAATCCCATTGGCATCACCTTCGGGTCACATCAAAGCACTGAGTTGGAAAAAACAGAGACAGTTGTGTACAAATTCAGTCACCTGATACATTCCTTGCTGGAGATGGGAATTTAAAAGTAAATTAGTAAGTCTGTATTGGTATTTCATAAAAAAAAAAAAAGGTGACACTTTTGGTAAAATTTGACTGGCATTTTATTGGCCCAAACATTAATCAGCAGTCAGTCAATTATTTATTTTAAAAAGACATGTATGAGACTCTCTGTCTGGCTTTACAGAGATGCACAGCATTTGTGTTAGTTTAAGCAGCACACCGGTTGTGATTTGCTCACGGTGCACTTACAAGACATCCCGAAGAAATATGTGTTTACAGAAAAAAGAAGAACCCCCCCCCAAAAAAAGCAGGAAACTAATTTCATTCCTGCAGTCACATTATCTTTTTCCTATTTGCTTGAGTCATCAGTTTTCTCCTCCCACTCAATCCAGAGGTCAATAAGATAATCAATCATCACAAACAATCTGTAATAGCAAAATTTATTTTTATTCATCCGTTAGCTAATCCTAAACACACATAGAACACATCAGCCATGCAGACAGCATTCGTGTTTTGTCAAAGACAACAGATGGAATGTTTTCTTAGTTATATAACATAATATATAATATAATAATTACAGTATATTGATTATATAACAGTGAATATTGTCTCTTTTCATGTGATTGAATTGCCCATGTTCTGATGAAGTTTATATTTGTATTAAAACCTAAAGTTTTAAATATTTCTGTTTGTTGTTGAAGAGCAGGCGCCTCATCCAGGGTGTCCCCGGATTTTTCTTTTAAGCAAAATATAATTTTAGAATATATATCCACATCCACATCCACATACCTGACCTTATCTATTTGTGATTGGATTTAATTTGTGTATTTTAACCTGTTCTAGTTATGTATTCCATCTCAGTGTGATGGAAGTATGGACATTACCCTATTCACTGACATATTGTAGTACCGGTGGGAAGCATTCATCCGAGTAAGGTTTATTCATGACGACAGGCAAGTGTACCATGCATTATAAATAGAGCAGCACTTTCAGCCATGCTCAGGATCTACCTGCATCTTGCCAGTTGCTGAGCTCTGTAATGCAGCAACTCTGAAATATGGACACAAAGCGACATCATTTCATACAAATAATAGTTGACAAAAAGGAGCAGTTTTGTTCATTTTTTCCCTCCCTCCTGGGGAAGCATCATTTCATTTGACAATTTTATTGACATTCTTTAATTACCACGGTGAAGTCAATATTAGACAGCAAGCTTGAGATTGATACCCCGATCGTGTCGTGTTTTCTCTGCTCACAGTTGAAGCTGATAAATTGACTCAGGGTTAACATTTTCAAAAAAATGATTGGCAATAGTTTCAAGTGCTGCTCAAAATGAGGAGCTAGAGAACATTAAAAAAATCAGAAGAATGGATGTTTCTGGGAACAACGAAATCGCAGCATTGAGTGCGTGAGCGATTGCATCAGATGCATTTTATTGGCATCCCTCTCATTTATTTTCCTTTTGGAAAAAGAGAAAAATAATCAACTCTAATCCAAAGCAAACTTCACTGCTTTTCATCAGAGCACCTTTGATTGTTGGAATTCCTCCGTATCTTTTAAAATGACAAAAGCCAGCTTTAATCTACAAGCGTGTTTTATTGAAAACGTCCTTGTCGCCTGAACCCTCTTGGTATATCAGTCCTCTGAAAGACTTCTTTGTGCTGCATTTTGTGATTTAAATTTTGATACAGAGTCAAACGGGTTGCACCACGAGAAAGCAGCGGTGATTATCCTGATGGACTAGATATCAGAATGTAGCCTATTATGTCTGGTGAGAAAAGGTTGATTAAAATGAGTTTTGAGTTGACTCTGCCTCCTCCTTTTGAAACTCTCCTTCTCTCTCTGACTGTGTATGGCCCCAGGGCCTTCTTAGATTTGCACGAGTCACAAGGATGCTCTTTACATTTTTGTATTATTTGTTCCTACTCATGTCGTAGTAGAGCTTTCTCCATAAATACCATACAAAAATACAAATGATAATACAGAAATGCATCTTTCTGGTCTGCAGAAAGAGCAAAAGCTTGTAATCCTATAACTCAACCTGTAGTATTTATCTTACACTTGTACGAACCTGTCTAGAGATCTTTGATCTTTGTCTATGATTGCGTGTGTGTGTGAGAGTGTGAAAACAAGCCACATCAATAAAAAGAATCCTGGTTCCTTCTTCAGTGCATTGTTCATTAGCACATATAGAACATAATTTACTCCTTTGTGAGGCTTTCATTCGCTTTCATTCACTCCCACAGTTTGAACGATAACCTGGAACATGAATTGATTTCGTTGCATATTTTGGAGCACTTGCTTTGTGTCTGTGCTCATGTTCTTTGATACATTACAACTCTTGTTGATTGTGAACAAAATGAAATTACTAATCTGGTTCCTCTTTCACACTTTCAAAATTGTAGATAACATGTTTCTGATAGCAGTCATGATGTTCCAAAAAAAATGCATTTGATTCCCTTTTCTTCCTCTGAAATGGATTTTTGTGATTTTTTTCTTTTTTGTTTTGGGGGGGCGAGATAAATAACAGCCAAAATAAATTACCGAGATTGTGTATTGTGAGCAAGGCAAAGGAAATGCTGCCTCAAGCAATGTCAGACTAAGTTACAGTCATCCAGAAATAGGTACTGCGGATAGGAGGTGAACATGTCATCCTGACTTAGGTCAAGCCAGCTGGAGCTTTGCAGAGAGAACAAAAGCAAGCAGCCTAACTGCTTCCCACAGTCTCAGAACCCCTTTGTTTCTGCAGCAGGATCCATGCAGCTCATGTGCACTCGAATCAGATCAGGATTTCAAATATGTTATCTCACCACAATGGAGGTGCAGAGATCATCATATATCACTGATAAGGTAATACTGAGACATTTCACGATAATTTTTATTAAAGGAAGGGGTTGCAGAAATATAAGACCAATGTCATCTTATGAGGGTTTTCTTTTTTCTCCCAGAGGATGTGATATTGCATCATCAATCTCCTGACAGCCACGGCCGAAAACATCATGAAAGTCCACCGGAAAACTGTCCAAACGGCTCAATCAGACAAAACCACCTGAAATGCAGTGCTGTCATGTAGCATTTCTGTTATCAGCTGCTGAGCAATGACAGACAACTAGTTAAGATGAAAAGAAAAAAAATCACTTATTGACTTTTATTTTTGATTCCAGCTGTGGCTCGGTGGTCTGGGGTTATGATTCTAGCTTCGGGTGCAAGTACTGCTGGGTACAAATCCTGGATGAGCCCGAGCTTTGGGTGGCACAGTGGCATAGTTAGAAGATGTGGTAAACCAAAAAGACTTTATGGCTCATTTTCATTTTTGTACCAACTGTTTTGAAATTGCTCTATAGTTTCTGATAAACTAACCAACCAAGCAGTCAACTAATCAGTCAACAATCAGCCAACCAACCAACCGACCAGCTCAGTTGATAATATAAACTCCATAGCAAAGAGAAACAACCAAAAATGTGTCCCTTTGTAACTTCAACTCCTTGAAGCAAACCACTTAGTAAATCATTCAATCTAATTTTTGTTTCTTTGTTTTTGTGTCTGTCCCAGAAGATGGACTTAGGTTCCCTGGCTGGTGTTGGCAGTCTTAATTATCAGCTGCTAAAAAACATCAAGGCTGAGAGACAGGGACTGCCACTCTTACTGTCATTGTGTTAAATCTTCCGACAGACCTCTGCTGGAAAGGGAAATAATGCCAGAATTACTTTACTCTCACCGTATACTGTTGTCAAATGTAATCTTTTTGCTGTAAGTTATTCAGCTGGAGAATAACAGCCACATGATAACACAGCCTACACCCCGCACCTCCCTGATCTGTCGCTGACAGCACAGATGCTTCTAAAGGCTGGGCTGGTCATAAAGTGTCACTCACAATCAGTCCCAGAGTGCCAAAGAGCATTCATCCAGAAAATGCCAGATTCCACTCGAATCTTTTTATCTATTTTTTTCCTATTTCTTCATATTATGGCTACCTTAAATTCTGAAGACATGCTATTGAAAGTCATGACCTTCAGGATGATGGTTATCACTGTACAGAGATTCCATGTGTCCTGTGAGTTTGTGAAGTACAAATGTTGGAAGACTGCAGGGATTAGTGATCCTTGCAACTGTGTTACACAATATTTAATTTATACCTAAAGATTTGGCTGAATAGCTGAATTATGAAAATGACCACCAGCTAAACAGTTTTACAAATTTTCCTCCTCTTTATTTGTTTTTATTCACATTTTCATTACCGGTAATTTAAGTTTTTATGGGATTTTATGTTTTTTTGTAATTTTTTTTATTCTATTTACATATATTTTTGTAATATACAGGCAGGATAACATGATATGGCTTTTCTGATAGGCAGGAAATCATATGTAAAATCATTTTGGCATGGATGGCAAACTTCTCTTTATGCAATTCCGAAGAGAAATGATAGCTGAGGGGACATTCTTTACTGTGATTATGGGCATGACAGTGATGCTGCAAGGTATGTTGTGCTTGTTCTGACTCCATGGGCATCGCCACAGGATGTCTAAAAAAATGTAGTTTTTCATGCAAAGCTCAGCAATGCATGGTTACTTGCTGAAAAGCTTTTTTTATTTTTGCACCTTGGGAAAAAAATGAAGAGAGACAAAATAATCCAATACAAAGGTGGATAACAATCCACTTTATGTTGAACTTTGGCAAATGATCTCATAGTCCATAGATCAGCCCAGCTGGTGGAAAAGCTATGCATTTTTTTTGTTTAAAGTAGAAGAAGGCAGCATTACACAGGATTGTCATGTTTTTTTGCCGGGAAGAAGTAATGAGAGAGTGTGTGTTAAGCAGTCTTCATAGTGAGGTGATGCAAAACACATTTAGAATGCATAACACTCTGACTCAAAAAGATTGTAGATGATGTCTGCAGCCAGGCGTAGCTGCAAGAGCCATCTCTTCATTCTTAAATGGGAAGTCAGAATGTGCAATCCTTCGTGTGATGTCAAGAAGTAACCCTGTAGCTGTTACCGTGTACCCAAAACTGTGCTGATGATGCTAGTGAATATTTGATGTTTAAAATTTGATGAGGAATGTGGGGCCATGATGGCAAGGATGAAAATTATCTGTGCCAGAAGCCCAGCATTTGATCAGCATATTAATGCTGAATAGTGATTATACTTGGTCTGCAGTACCTCAAGGCCAGGCATTTAATGAAAAAAGAGGACGACCTTCCAGGCTAGCAGAATCCAGTGTTGGCAAAAAATAAAAATACAAATAGATAGTTCACTTTCTGCATTCAGTCGTGAAATAAAGTCATTTACTCATTTCCATAATATGAATTTGGATCTTCCAAAGGAGTCCATCTTTGCCACTCCACTGTTCAGTAATTTGTGCTGCAGGACATTGGCGTGTGGAGAGGTATTTAAAAACGGAGATGAGGCACTATGCTGAAAAGAGTTAAAACCAAAGGAGATACTTTTCTGTTGAGCACAAGTGATTTAATGTGACTGTTGGGGAGAATTCACTGTCTGGTTCTTGGAACATAGAGCCGCAGTATAATTTACACCTTCTTCTGCCCATGGAGCAGAGGCCGATCAGGAATGATGGCATTGTTTGCTGAGGCAGCACAGGTCGAGCAGGCTGCAGAATTACAAGATAAAGTCCATCCTTTATACATGGCTTGTGTGATGCATGTTTACTTCATTCATTTTTCAAAATAAGGCACAGCAAAAATTGAAAGTCCATTTATTTTTTAGTAATCACTGGTATCTGAACATTATAGAAATGTACAGATTATTCTGTTTTATGCATTTTTACCAATCATAATCCTCATATCTAAGTATAAAATTATAAGAAAGCATGCACGCTTGTTCATCCCCAAGGGTTATTGTGCAGCAGAGGAAATCTTATATCACCATAAAGCTGGAATGGGGATTGTGAGTAACGTTTAAAATATATGCAAATGGATTTTTACACACACACACACACACACACACACAGCCGCTGGAGAAGCAGAGGAAGAGAACAGCAGCTGAATCTAAAAGCTGTGTTTCTACTTTATTTTGATGTCAATTTATGCAATTTGGAGTATAAGCTTACCTTTCAAATGTTATAAATAAAATTAATAGCTGAGTGACAGCCATATGGAAGCTCCAAAAACAAACAAACAAGCAACCCAGTACACACAATTCATCATCTCATTAAATGTGAGCAGAATTCATGGCTGATGTTATGAGAGGTGCAATGTCATTAAGTGTTGAGCCATTTGCTCAACAAAGTTGAACATAAACAAAACAAAAACAAAAAGTAGTACACAAGCTGTCGAATAATCGCTGATCAAACTCTACCATTAGGCACAGGAAGGTCATTTGATTTCTCTCTCAGGAGGTTTTCAGAGATATAGTTCAGTATACTGTTCAGAAAGAGGAACTTGCTTGTGAGACGTCTGTTTTGAAAGCAGACATGTGGAAGACAGGGACCCATCCATCGGTATACTGAAACAAAGAACACAGATGCTCAGTCCATGAAAAAGTGGCCTGCCATTGCTGTTTGGGAAGCTATTGCAGTGCATGGAGAAGAATTTGTTATTTGGTTGTTACAAAGGTTTTGTATTTAAACAAAGTCAATCAACCCAATATACCCAGTTAAAACTTGGCCAGCAGTTCTGACTTCTTTCTTTTGCTTGTTGCCTTCAAGCTGACCTTTTTATACTCGTTAAAAATACACTGACCACTACGATGAAGACACGCCGAACCTGTTGGATCAGAAATTATGTAAGAAACGTTCTGTATTTGAATTCAAACCATCTCCCCAAGCAGTGTGGTAGCATGGCCGTAAGAAAACACATCACCAGATTATTATTGATTTTTTTGTTGTGTTTTATATTCCGATGGTGCTACTGCTGAACTGAACTTACAAGCGTGTTACGTTGATGAGGTGAAGCCAGACTTGAACCATTTAGCTGCCAGGACACACAAATACTTCACAATCTGCAAAGCTATTAGAGCATCTTTTCTAATACTGGTACTCCCGAGCAGAGCTGAGAAAACATCACAATGACAGCAAGGTAGGTATTGTTGTGATATAAAAGGACATTTTCTAAACTGGATACAACATTTCCAATTCCATCCTGTCACTGTTATCACAAATTTGTCATATTTGTGTATCATGTTCCAAACCTCTTTAATCCCCTGTGACAATATCTGAAAAATATCCCCCCCCCCCCATATTCCCTCTTATTTCTTAAAAAAGGAACATAGTCAGAGAAAGGAGCAAACACTCTCATGTATTGATATTAGATGTGGGTATTTTTTTTTAATCCTCAGAGCCCCTCTTGTGTTTCACAGCCGGGAGACCGGGGGGGAAAAAGGACTTACAATCTTAAAACTAAATTGTGGTTTGTTTTTCATTTTGGTTTTACTCCCTAGTGAATTTAAAGCTTCAGCATTTATTTTTTTTAGAGGATTGGACAAATATTTCCATTGGCTGTGTAAATTGTTTTCCAGCATTTGGTTGTTTTACATTTTAAAGGTCCCTCTGCAATGACAGCCACAGCAGCATTGTCCATACAGCTCAGTGCCAGCAAACTTTTGATGGCTGGTGCTGTAACATAACGTTGAGGGATTAGCTCACCTCAGGCACGCGTGCTATTTTAACACTGCCAATACAATGTTTTTCTCTGATGCTGCATTGAAAAGACTCTCTCTTCATCTCAGGGGATCTGTGCAAGTGATAATATATGTATATATGTATATATGTAACTGAATATTATAATTATTGTATGATCAAAATGCAAAAAAATACTTCTGTGGATGAGAGTTTTGCACTTTGACGCAAAGAGTGAAGAACGGTTTGGCAGAGTTAGATATGTTTTGCCTCCTGATTCTTAAATGCTTTCGTGAATGTAGTCTACAAAAAAAAAAAAGATTCTGCCAAGAATTGAGCAGACATTCTGAACCGCTAGATGAGCACAAAGGATCACTGAAGAATCCTTCCAAGAGGAATGTCGAAAAGATTTCATTTCGATACAGAATTTAGAATGCACAAGATTGAAAAATCTGGAAAGGTGCACACAGTCTTCCTTTTTTGAGCAGAAACATGGGACGAGACGAAAACAGAAAGGCGTTGCTGCTGAGCAGAGACCGTGATTCTGTTTCATCCTGCAAAGAAAACCCTGGCTGTGTACTAAGCAAGAAGGGATGTGCCCAGATATGTTGTGTGTTTGGGTGCCACTATTCATCACGTCAAACACATCCCCAGCTCACTGCCAGCATAGTGCCTCATCCCCAATGCAGCGCCGCAGTGTGACTGCCATCGGTGGTCCCTGCCGAGGAGCCACAGCTAGTGATTTACTATCTAGCTGTATTTTTGTCTCACTTCGGTGCGCACTGATAGCCACACCGTTGCTCTGTCGCTGGCGGCTCCGCCATATTTGTTATTCTGTGTAAATACGTGACGTGGTGTCTCCACAGCATTCATCTAATCTGGTTCTGTTCTGCCTCGACAACAATGAGAACGATGAAGGTGATGAGGCAGAACCTAAAAAAAGGTTAACACTGACCCCCTCTCAAGCCACCAGCACACACTTCCCACTGAACCACTGCCACCTATACAGCATTGCATCTACTGTCCTGTAAACGAGTCTCTCTGATTTCAGCTCCTAAAGGGCCTTTAAAAAGCCTCAAGGTAGCCATATTTACTTAACCTCAGACAATTGTCATGATAAGATGATGGTTCCAATGATCCCTTTTAATTTGTTTGAATATTTAAGTACTGACATTATAGTGTTGATGCGAGCAACCTCTCATATTCGTATGCAACGCCATGTCCTAATGGCCACATATGTTGCTTTCTCTCATCTCTCTGTTTTGCTTTGTTACGTTGCTCTGTTTTTTCCTCTTTTTTTCATGCAACTGGAAATGTGTAAAAGATGCACAAAATTAATGTGTAATAGAGAGTTCTGCCATCTGTTCCGGCAGATTAAATGTTCTTTGGAGAGTGCATCCCTCACTCAAAATGAGACATACCGATTTCAAAACTTCATCTCGTAGTTTCATGTGTGCACATTTGTTTAATAGCTCCATTTAAGTGCACTGCTCTTCATTCTTCCAACCACTTAAAGCCAGAATAGGCAGCTTTTCTGGCACTAAATGGCAACGAGCAATGCATATTTGAATAAACTGGTTGAATATCCAAAAAGTCCTGACAGTAAACTGCACACAGCATGCTGCTGTTTACCAGCCTGTCACTTTATATCAAAAGATGCCAAATAACAGGAAAAGGAACTGACTTTACAGAGTAATCACGCCGTGTTTTCTCTCACCGGTGTGTAGTGGACTTCACTTTACACATTTCCCTAAGCCAAAGCCTCTGAATCAAAAGTGATGGCACATTTTTCTCCATTAGAGCAGGAAGTTTGATTTTTGAATACTGGATATCAGATAATGAGCGCTCACTTGATGGAGGATCCCTGAAAGTGCAGAAGAGTTGATAATGGTGGAAGGTGCACCATCATGGTTGGATGGTTGGCGCTAATAAGATGCTGTAGTTTAATGAGCTGGGACTGCATTCTTTGTATACATACTTAATTGAGAGCCATTGGACCAAGAGTGCAAGATGGTCGCAGGTTGTGGCCATTCTGTGAGGAGTTTGCATGTTCTCCCAGTGTCTGCGTGGGTTCTCTCCGGGTTCTCCGGCTTCCTCCCACCACCAAATACATGCAGCCTAGGTGGATTAGTTATTGCCCGTAGGTGTGAGTGTGTGTGTGGCTGATTGTCTGTCTCTGTGTTGCCCTGCGATGGACTGGCGGCTTGTCCAGGGTGTCCCCCACCTCTCGCCCATTGACTGCTGAGATTGGCTCCAGCTTGGCCCGCGACCCAATGACGGAATAAGCGGTTGGAGAATGAATGAATGAATGACTTAAAATCACTGGGTGTGTGTCTATAATTCCCTCTGGTCTGGGAATAATTTATCATGTTAAGAATTGTTTCTAAAGACATCACTGTAAAGTGTGTAAAACTATCGGTCACATCTGTAGCCTGCTGTGTTTGTACCACGACTGTTTCTACAACAGCGACCATTATCGTGGGCCAAAATGCAAAGCAGCATAAATTGTGGTGTATGTTTGATTCTGCTGGGTCCCAATTTAGGCAAACGAGGCATTGACATTCATTTTTGTGTGTATTTTTTGCCATAAAATTGACAATGGAGTGTTCCAGTCAAAGGTAATGCAGTACACACTGGTTTGAAGTGATTATTCGGCTCAGTGGTTACTGCGACTTTGTGAAGTGTGTTTTCTCAGAAGATCTCCTGCCTTGTTAGATAGAAAAAGTAACACAGTGAGGACAATTAAGGTTAGTGCAACTGCGCTCGTTAAAAGAAATGACTAGGCTTCCTAATTTTTAATTCATACTTTGCGATTTTAATCCAGGTGAGTAATTGGAGGGAGAGAGAGAGACTACACAAGCACAGATAAGGAACTACGAGGAGTGTAACAACAATGTCAGATTTCTAATGATTTAACACAAGAAATATGTCAATATTTAATGAATATGTATAAATTCAGACATTTTTATTCATCTGAAACCATAAGGGGTTTACTGACATAAGCATTCTTGTTTTACGGCCTTTAAGGATACAATAATATAACTGTTTGAACTGTGTATGTTGTTTGTATTCTAGGAAAATATAAAAAAAAATCTTTTTTTACAAACTTTCTAAAAACAAAAAAAATGATGTTCAGAAGCACTGGAGAAGAAAATACTCTTGGCTTCTCCTGAATAATATCAATAACAAAGGAATGAAAAAAGCAGTCGTTCAGGGGCTGAAACTGAGCGTGTCACAGTTCATGCAGTTTGTCAGAGGAAAACACTTCCCCTGTAGTGAACTGACCTAAAACTGCACAGAATATTTAACCTGTTGTATTTTTAGGACATTTTCATTTTCTCTTCATTGCAAATCTGCATGGTGTGACATTGAATTATAATAGAACTATTCAGACAGAAATGTCCTGAGGACAGCTTTTGGTATTATCGGTCAATGCTCTTCAGTGGCGTCCTGTAGACAAGCATCGTACAATGAAAAGCAATATTCACCCATGCCAAACAAAGATGGCAGAATTCTAACTCCGTACTTCTAGACTTACAGACACACACTGTGGGATTACCGATAAGTGAAAAACTCAATATGTACAAAAGGGGCAAAGAAACTATACTCCATAGGTAGAGGGTTCCTCCTCTGCTTACAATAGTGCCATCCAGGAATTTGCAGACTGTTTGCTGAAGTGACATCCATCGGAGTTCCAAAATAAAAGCACTGAACTCGGTTTAATAAAGACACAACTCTCGGGTAGCCCTTTGACACAGAAGAGAGTCACTTTTCTGCCAGGTCATTGCAAAAATAACCTTTCATGCTTAAACTGAAAATGAATTGTGCTGTGTGGAATGTAAAATAGCATAAAAGAGACCGTGGTTGTGGAGGGGGCAGAGCACAGTGTCTATATGTTTGCTGAAGCAGTCGGGGGGGCAGAGAGCAACCTGCCCACCGCCTGTTATACTTATAAGCTGCATTTTATTGCCATCTCAACATGAAAATGTGAATCTAAAAGAGTCTAATGATGTCAAACCCATTGACTGGCTGGGCTAATTCCAGCACCACCTTGGTGGATAGCAATTGTGGATTCTAAATGATGCACTGGTTAACGGTGTGAAAATCGAGAGTGGGTCTCAAAACAGCAGTAAAAAGCATTTATGTCTGTCATGAGTGGGGATGACACACACAGCCTGATTTAGTAACGGGCCCTGGATCTCTGCAGAGAGAAAATCCCTCTCCTTCACAGAGGATGGATTTGCCTCCTGTTCAGGAGGAGTGCAGCAGAACTGTCGGGAGGCAGTGAGACAGAGTTCTCTCCACGGCAAGTAATGCTGCACCGACGGTAAGACACACAGTGATGAGAATGACAAACGACTATTTAAATGTATTTTATTTTTCTCTTATATTTTACCTATAGAGGGGGTGCAGTGGTAAGTGCTGTTGCCTCACAGCAAGGAGGTCGTGGGTTAGAATCCGACTTGTGGCCTTTCTGTGAGGAGTTTGCATGTTCTCCCCGTGTCTGCGTGAGTTCTCTCCGGGTTCTCCGGCTTCCTCACACCACCAAATTCATCCAGTTTAGGTGGATTGCCTGTAGGTGTGTGTGTGTGGCTGATTGCCTGTCTCTGTGTTGGCCTGCGATGAACTCAATTCCAAGATGCATACCTCGGTGCTAACTGCCAGCATTGTTCTTATATGAGATTGTTGCATATTGTGTACTTTAAACTACAATCTATTCAGATACAGTCATTAAATATAATATATGGAGTTTATAATACAGTGAAACAAAGGAAAAACAAAACAACTGTTGGCTGGTTTAAACAAGCGTTGAAGGAAGACGAGTGAAACTGGCTTCCCTGCAGTTATCTTTGAAAGAGTCTGAGGCTGCTGGGTAAAGGAGCACTGAAAATGATGACGGAATGAAAGCATCAGCCAGAACCTCTTACGCTTTAGAGAGCAGAGCACGGAATGAGAGCAGCTCCTCTCATATTCTCCTGAACGCTTATAGAATTCCCTAAAATGCTGATGAGCAGACCGTCACGTTTACAGACGACCCTGGATATTAAAATGAACACCGCCATCGGAAAAAATCTATTTTGTGTGTGCTGATGTGTAAGAATCACAAAAAAATGAAACCAATGTTAGTCCACATTTTTCATCATAACAATACCATAGCACTAATGAACGAAAGAGCTGGTCCTTCCTTTCGGTATAAATTATCTTTTTATTAACACAACAGAGGCACGGACTGCAGAACCAGCAACCTCCTAAGCATAAGCCCATCAGTTGTGTGTGCACACTAGTTTAACAAATAATATTATTACCAAGCTGCGAGCAAGGTTTCTTGTTGTTTCTGCTTGTTGCCCACATCAACATGTTTACTACCAACAACAACAACAATGAGCATTCACCACGCTTTATCGAAATAATGTTTCCCTTGTTGGGAAAATTACAGTGTAGAACATTTCAGTCATATTGACTTGTGATTTGTGGTCTTTCATATTTTTTCCATCATCAGAGCAATAAGTGAGAAACAATATAATGCCGCCATAAGATAACAGCATGATAATTAAACATATCAGTGCAGTCAACCATCACTCAAGTTGACGTTTACGTCTACGTCTGCCGCAAAGACAAATTAATGTAAAGAATCAAATGTATGTTTTTTGACAAGATGGAAATAATCTGAAAGGATGAAAGTTGTAGGACTAGAAAATGTTTTATGAGCTCACACCGGTGATCTTTGACCGCCAAAATGGAATTAGTTTAGAAGTGCATTGAATAATTTTAAATGGACCTTTGTGCGAAATTGGGCCCCTCCAGGCATTGCTGAGGCAATACGTTCTAAAGCGGGGAACAGATGGATGAGCAAAATGTCTTCTGGAGGCATAACGTCTCTGGCTGCAGCTATCCCTCGTTCAAAAGTACATAAGCAAAGACTTGGGAAGTCATTAAGGATGGAGAATTGTAAAGAATCTGTAAAGAAGTATGAGTAAGTATTTGGCGGTTTAAGAAAGGGCAGCGAGCCTTTATGTACAACAGCATGTGCTTTAAAGTCTAGTTTTTATAAATGGCTGAAAGGACCAACCCCAAAAGACGAGAGGACATATGCATAAACAGTTAGTACCGGTACCCGTACAGAGCGAGCAGTGGTGTCGTTGTGTTTCCTCCCTGACTGTGGCCGGCTGAGCACAAGGCAATTACTTCTCTTCTTTTTACTTCTCTCAGGTGAACTTGGATGTTTTATTGCCTCACACTGATATTGCTAAAGGACAAAAAAAAAAAGAATGCCGCATAACAAATGACATCTCACAGACACCCATGAGATACTTAACCGTAACCTGACCGGTAAACTCTTCTTCAGTGCAATAATGTTAAATGCACAGGCAAATAGTTACTTATGATGGGGGAGGAGGGGGATGCGATTGAGTGAGAATTTTACATTGTAGCAGAACGCTGTGGAAATCAGTGTGAGCGGTCAGACGCATGCAGAAGTTGGAGCTGATTGTAGCCTGTTGCGGGGGCACGACGGCTTTCTGATCAACCTGATTAATCATGGAAATGAAGAGCACATTAGCACCTCTGGAACCTGACAGCAGCAGTCAGCAACACACAGCTGAAGTTCAAACACAATATAATTAGCACAATTAACACACTTGTCATGAAATGTTACCTTTATTTAATGCTACTTGCATGTATCTATTGTCTGTGTATTTTTGCCACACTTTTCTTGGTGCATTTAAACTTGTAAAACTGTCATGCCAACCAATTGCTGACGGCGCTGAGAATGAAATAAGGGGAAATTAGCCAGACATCTAGTAAGCACTTCCATCATAGCGATGCCACTTTTATCTCAGAGAAGGGGGTGTTTACGCTTTGCGATGCCTCAAACCACTTTTCATCTGATTAGCTCAGATGCACATTTTTGAAAGTGAGATCTGAAAAGGGCGCTCATGGAAAGACGACAAAATACTGCACATCAAAAGAAGGGAAATGGCAACTTATTTGACAAATCATCCAGGTAAGAGCTGCACAGAGGTTTCAAGAGAAAGTGGCTTGCATAAAAAGCCCGTACTCTTATCCTGGCCGTGAATTTTATCTCCATCAGAGTCATCAAACAAACTCATCAACATGTTTGATACATGTACAAATGTTGATACATTTCCTCTCCTGCACATGAAAATTAATGGCCGGATGGGAGACTGTTATGGCTGAAGGGGTCTGTTTCTCACGTCAAAGGAAATGTGCAGCATTTATTCAGGCAGTTTGCCTCTAACAGAAATGAATGATGTGTGTGTATCATTCTAACAGTACATATAGATGCCTTCATTTGTTCTTGTCAGTCATCTTACAATATTTCACACCAGCAAATGTATATCCCAGAATCAAATCTCCCCTACATATGTCATTTCATTTAATAAGAATCAGCAAATCACATTGACAGTTGCACATGGGGTCTTTTGTGATGTGCAGACTGAATGGGAACGTTAACAATCACAGATGAGGAAAGCCAAAATGTCCATACTCAAGAACACTTTGATAATCTTTCTGAAAATATGTATATACGACTGAGATCTTACAGGACCAATAATGGCTCCTTGGATTTGAAACTATAAAAGGGGGGGAAAAAAATATTTCAAATAACCTTTATCTTTCACTGTCAGAGCTGAGACACAACCAATCCTTTGAAGTGTAAAATTTCCCTTCGAGTGTAAACAACTCTCTCCCATCCATGACGCTTACCTCTCTTCTCTGTGCTTGCAATTTTCTACATGAATAAAAAAGCTGCTCCTTTTTCCCTCTGGCTAGACCCCGACTGAAGTGCAATCTGTTATAATATCAACTCGGGCTCCGGTTGGCAAGCATCATTAGCCTCCGCTCTTTCTTGCATATTTAGCACCATCCATGTGGCACTAGACAGCATTACAATTGATTCTGCACAGTACAGCGATTAGTGCGATACTGCTCTTCACAGTGAATTCTCACTCTTATCTGCCCACTACAACGCGGCAAAATTCAATTATCAAGAAAATGATCTTGTCTACTTAATAATGCCAACGGAACCACGTCCGCAAATGACAAATTTTCTTGGTTACTGTTTTATCTCGGCCTTGTTTTTAACACTGCCTCATAAGAGATGGCGCGCCCCTTTTAAACGCGCTCACAGGATGTGAGGGGAGGAAAGCTTTGACAGGACATGTGTGTGGAAATGAAATGCTCTTCCTCTGCCAGTCAGCTTAGTATCCTGCTACCGCTAGCTGTGCACCTGGCACTACGCAATAGGTAAGCGAGGCTAGCTTAAGATTTCACACACACACACACACACACACACACATCCTTGTCATGAAAGATTGAGCATGTGGGACTCATTGAAATGTATTCATGCTCACAATGTAGAGGAAGCACAGGGCAACAGTAATGGTTGTCAGGGGCTGGTATGCCTCAGTGAACCGAAGACGGCATTTTCTGTCTGACTGGCTGCAGGGATGTTTGAGTTATATAACCCTTGCAGGAAGCCACAGATGAGAATGTCACATGTGAGCCCTAATAAAATGCTACATTTAGCAAATGTGTCACGACGAGCCTTGCATCGTCCCAGCGATTAAATGGAAGCTATGTTTTTTCTGTAAACTTTTCCTTGTTTCACGCGGTGCGCCACTTTCTACATGCCTCGGATCATCTGCGTTCTAGAAGCCAAATCATTATAATGAAAAAAAAGATAAACATATATAGGCGCAATTAGAAATGGTCAGCTCTTGTAAATGCAACTGGGAACTCAGGTATAGTCTGAGTGACCTTCAGTGGTGTATTTTAAAACTACAAAATCCCATTAAGTCTGTTTTCTTCACGCTGCTTGGCTGTCGGAGTTAAAAGGGTCTCAGATAACAACACATCGTGTCTTTGTGAAGGATTCTACGATGTCCTCGCACGCCCTTTTACAGGATGCAAATGTTGTGAAAGGAGATGCTTGCATTTCTGTATGCTCCAATTAAAATAATGAGGTGGAAAAAGTCAAATAATGTCACTGTAGGATTTCTGTGGAGGGAAATGATCTGCCACCTCACTGAGGAAGGGCTCCTTTAGAAGGATACCTTTTCAGATGATTTTTTTGTGTTAAATATATTCCGGAATGGATAGTAATTACCATCATTTACATTGTCCATGGCAGAGTTTCAGCATCTGGTATTAAACAATGTAATAATAAGATGACCTTTATCCATTTAAAATGGTAGCTCCCAAATCTACAGCTCAGATGGCAGGGATTGTATTGGGAATTGTTAAAATATAATTAATTTAGTTTAGTTTAACCAACTGTCTGACACAACGTTGTGGTTTGTGGCTCACGTCCCCTTGACATGGCATTAGTGCTGAAATGAAGAGATAATTAGTCAACAGGAAGATAATTAATTGACATCTATTGTAATACTTGTTTTTTTGGGAAATTGGAAGATCACGGTTTGGTTTCTTCTAACACACATTTGTCTATATTCTGATTTTTGACAAGGCAAACTTTGATGGCAACATTCATTCCATATCCTCTGAATGTGGAACAGGAACATTTCCAGTTATTCTGTTGAAAAGTTTCACATATTTTTTCAAAGTGGATTCCACCTCCCTGAACAAGATTGAGGTCTGTAATTTGAAGGCAAGGTGCACTGGCTGAAACCAGGCCACTGAAATCAACAGATAAAGGCTCACCTTTGTTCCCCCGTTAATAAGTTCTGTGCAATTTTGATTGGTTCCTTCTATGTAATGGGAAAAGTAATCTAACACATCTGACATAATTGTGCTTGGATTTATTTGATAAGGTACAGGAACAGGAACCCATTAAACACCAGTGACAAATATCTTATAAAGCTATTTTCTTCCAAGTCATTAACAGTAAAGCGCTATCTTGGTAATACTGTAATCACAAGTGATAATTCCATGGTTGTGTAACCGGATGATTGGATGTAATTAGGCAGGCAGGTGTGGGAGGGAGCACCTGTAACACATTTGCCACTGATGGGGGGGGCGTATATAGGCGCTTCCCCTCCCTCGTTCCCGGTCTCACTCTCTGGCCAGCTGAAGGGAGCGTCGGTGGGAGTGAGCCGGCTGGGTGTGGGCATCTTGTTTTCCACGTCTCGAAGGCGGTTAAACTGACTCCGTTAACACGGTGCTATGTCATCCCAGGGACCGGGGTTTGTTATTTTCATTCAGGTTGGCCGTGGAGTGTCACTGCCTCTCTTTTTGTACTTGTTTATTTGGTTGTAGACTTTCATTTACTAGTTTGTCAGCTTCCTTCGTTGCTTGCGCGTGTCCTTATTGATTAGGGTTATTCTGGCGGGTGGTGGAGAAACTGTTTAGTTATTTTGTTAGTTTTGTTTGGACTTTAGTTTGAGTGTGTTGGTTATATCTCTTTGTTTGATTTTCTTCTTTACTTTAGCAGTAGCTCCCACCCCCTTTGTTTAACCTTGATTAATTTGTTTAAAAGTGTTTATAAATGGAATTTTATTTTAGAGTATTGAATAAAGATTGTGAATTACTAATGCCGTGCTGGTCTTCAATGTGAGTGGACCTGTGCGTAAGCGTGTTCGGGAAACCCGCTAGAACGAGCTGGGGGAGGAATTAACTAAAAAAGTAGATATCTTTAGGTTAAAGGCCTAAAGTGGTGTGGCCGGCAACGATGCGATCGTCCTAGAGCGGCCGCTCGTTCAACCCCATATACCCAACGCCACATTTGTATTAACGCCATCCCTCTACCATTGTTCTGCTATTCTTTAAATCAATTTCTGAATCTTCCTGTTTTTACTTTGCCTCAAACAGTCTTTCGTTGACTTGTATTCATGATTTTAGAACACATGATGCTTTCGGTTTTCAAAATCAGCCCACTTTGAGTCCAAGAATACCAAGAAGAGTTTCTGGAAATAAAGGAATTTTTTGACATGGTAAAACGGTGAGGTTTGCATATAAGTAAAGCCCAATAAATCAAAGCAGTTAATCCAAATGGAGACTTCATATGCTAATTCAGTTTGAATTGTAAGCCAGAGGATATACTGTAATGACATCTTAATGTTTAACACAGTTCACTTTGCCCTGAAGTTTTAACTCCCTCTCTTCTCTCCGACTGTATTCGGGCAGGACCGACTGTCTGCCCAAGTATAAATCCATTATGGCACTCCAATGTCCTAAAAGGCACATCTATAACATGATTGTGATCAAAGAACTAGCACTGAGATCCCACTGACTTCAATCGCATTGTCATTGGTCACCATGTGCAGTTATCAAATTAAAGGCCGGTCCCTCGCGGGGTTTACAAGGGCGACCAGCTGAAACTAAACCATGGTTTTATCTGAGCGCGCAGCTGATGTGAATGATTCCCAGGTTCGAGCACCAGAACATAAGAGATCCTTTAACTTTTGTTCTGACTACTCGAAACGAAACAAACATTTGAAGTGCAGAATACAGCATGCTGTTAGTTATATCATAATGTTTCAAAAAGTGTTATTTTAATCCGTAAACTGGATTTTTTCGGGCTTTTATATATCATATCCATGGCTTTCTCCATGCAGATACTTACTGCACATATATTTGCACTGATGTCAATCCCTCTTGACATGGAAGACTTTCAAGCTTCGATAACATGCAAATTGCTTCCTTCCCCAGCATTTCAATGTGAATTTTAGCACCTTTATATTTCCAAAGGTCTTTGTATGAAACACCTCAATTCCCAAGACTACAACCAAACTGCTGCGATTAAATGTGCTGCGATCATTTTCAACATGCATCCATGGCTTTCCTTCTCTGCATCATGTTTGTGTTATTCAAATGTCGTGAAGAGATACTGGAGCTGAAACAGACAGATGCAAATTGGATGAGTGAATGACGCATTAATAAAAGGACACCGCCACTTAAATTCTTAACTTTACTCTGCGAGAGCCTGCATCCAACATTTTTCTCATATCGCAGCTAGTGATGCCATAATTACAGAGATGTTGTCATTACAGCGCATCCACTGACGATTAGAGTGGGAAAGAGTGGGTATAAATTACCCGTCTGATCATTTCTGTTGCATCACACAGAGTGAATGTGCAACAGCCAGATCACAGAGGAAAAGGTGGAGCAGTCAAATGCAGGGAGCTGTTTTTGGAGATTGCAGACCTCAGTCAGCCCCTTTCCACTCGGGTGGAAAACTTTCTATTGATTTGTCTTCATTATCCAAATACTTTAAATCTTCAATTAGCTCAGCGGCATTTAGCCAAAAGTAAATTCGACATCAGCGTTGGAGACTGTGTCAGTATGTTGATATAAGGTTCCAACATTGACCTCTGGTGGAAACAACATTGTCTGTGGTGCAAATAAAATTGATCACCGGTACTAAAACTACGTGTGTGTGGTGTGTGTGCATGGGGGGAGGGGGGGGGGGGGGGGGGGGGGCTAATGCCCTAATGCAAATCTATGACACTAAACACTGATTCATTTTATACCTTGACCATATTTCCTTGTGGTTTAAATTTATTTGATCCAGAATGGGGTTTGGGCATAATCTCAAATAAATAATGCTTCCAATAATGCGCTGCCTACACATGGCTTGCTGCTCACATCCCGGCTTGTTAGTTGTGTTGCTTCTGATTGGTTGAGCAGACTCAAGTCTTCTGACTCCAAAATACCATAGAAAATAATTCACAGCAGAATAACTCCGAGATGGAAAAGAGCTTCAGGGTATGATGTCAGAACAACGACAGGTTACATCTACCTGTAATTTAATAGCTTCTCTTGTGCACTGTGTGTGTTGAGATGAATTTGATTTTTCTTTCTTTCACAATTAACTGAAACATTGATTTAACAAACAGGCTCATATTTCAGAGCTAAAGAATACCAGCATGGGCGTGGGAAGGATGACTGTTGATAAATTGGTAAGATGCACCTTGCCAATAAATGCTCCTGTGACACAATATTAAAAGTACTCTCTAAAACTAAGTGTTGTGTTGACATGAAAACAACTAGACCCTGGCTTTGAGCTCATTTAATCAAAGTCCAAGCCCTCAGAGATTTAGTAAATGTTCATGCCAAGCTTCATAAATGAAGGATCAATTATAATTGATTTCACAGTCGGATCCATTTATAAAAGTGACGTTCATTTTTTATTTTTGTTTTTTTTGTCATATGCTTACCTGCTCTGCCATCAGCACTTCACATTTGCAAGGAACATTAACTCAGAAACTCATCGAATATTCAAAGTATCTCTGAAATAATTGCTACACCACCAAGGCAGACCAACACTTAATTTCTCACCTCTGGTCAGCCAATGAGCTGTCGCTATAATTCATTAACTACATAATATGTGGTATTGAGTGTGCGTCAGGCGGACAAGAAATGCAATTTTCCTAAAGATGAGAATGAATTAGTTCCAGGGTGTTAGCTGCTGTCACATTACATGCCCCCCCCCCGCTGCAGATGAAACCTGTCATTCAACATTATCTCACAAACCCCATCACCAACGTGCTTGGACAAGCTGTGAGTATAGGTCTGCTTTGCAGTAGATGCTGCTTTCTTAATGTGTGTGACCGAGGGGCGCATGCATTATCTTAATTAATGAATATCAGTCAATGACGACTTGCATTCTTTAGTTCCTCTGCATTATGTGACTGCTTACAATTGCACCATGACCCACAGTATGTTCCCTGTCATTGAGACAATTTGTTGCCGATTCAGCCCCAAAAGCAACTTGCCAACGGTTACTTTAGTTCAGCAGCGCACTTAATGAAGAATCTCCTCACTGAATACAATAAAGTCATGGCTCAGTGAGAAATGCAATTTTTCCTGTGGGCCTTTGTCACATTGCATGACAAAATGCACGGCGATGCTACTCTGCTCACCTGCCAGTCAGACAAAGCCTGGCATCAGGTCATCAGTGATGACCTGAAGGCTTTCTGGCAAAAAAAAGAAAACGGTATCTAGAGAGCTACAAAGCTGGCAAAGCCAATGTGGTGCTGTGGTGAAGAGGATCTCACAATGAGCTGTTGAAAAATATTTATACAATTATTTTCACACCTCAGTTTCAGTTTGTTTTGGTTACATTTAGACACCAAAAGTACATACATTTCTATTTATCTTAATTTACTTGTGTTTGCAGGTATCATATTATGCAATTATACACCAGTACTTCTGACAAGCAATGTCATCATAATAACGGCCTTATGCTTAATGGTGGTTGGAGCATATTTAAGCAGCTCTACGCAACCAAAAACATTTTTGATATCATCATTGTAAAATGTATTAAATGAATAATGCTGCATGAACATCGACTTTTATTATATAAAATATATGTTTTTTAAATGGTAAGATGTTGATATTGAAAAAGCATCAGCTTGAAATGTAGTAATATTTAGCTTCTCTATAGATTTTAAATCCATTTGAAATTACCAAATCTAAAATATATTTCTCTGTCTGAACATCCATACATTCTCACATCTTCATACGTTAGTCGACACTTTGATCTGCAGTATAAGATTGCTTGATAAATAAACAGTGTTTCCATGCAGCAAATCAGCAATGAAAACTACACACAAAACGTGTAGAGAATGAGTCGATGCTTCATTGATCTTCAGCTCTATTTTTTTAGACCGGCCGCGTTCCCTTCTTCACTTTGCATGAGTCGTGTTTCTTCTTTCTCCACATCCCAAACCAAGTGCACATGACAGCATACACTTATTTCTTCGAGTTACTAGTTAGCCAAGTTAGAAATCCATAAACTTGAGACTGGAACGGCTGTGTTTTGATTTCAGAGGCGAAGGGAAGAAGTGAATTAGACATCAATCAATGAGGTATTATTGATTTACATACGTCTTGCATGTCAACATGCCAAAGCGCTCTTGAGACAACTGGCTGGAGTTGGTCAACGGCGATTATCATTGTCATAGATTCATTATCCCAATTGTTTATCAAATAACCCTAAAAAAATCATACAAATATATTAAACATCTGACAGGAAATCATTACATTTCTGTATGGAAACAGCAATTATTAAGGCATTTGGCTCGGTATAAGAAGTTATCTGTTAACTGAGACATTTACATATTCATATTAGGCATTCCATTGCCAATCAACTAATCATCACAGTTCTATGTGCATATTATTAAAACAGTCAAATCAGGCATGATAATGAATGCGACCCAGTACAATAAACAGTCCTGCCTAAATCACAAGACGAACACACTGACTCAACAAGCAGTTCCACTCGTCTTGTGCCCCAATCAGCAAAACAGTCTTACCAGATTGCTTGACTTGACAACGGAACCAGACTGGCAATCGGAAGCATCAAGAGAATAACGGGTTGTTTGGCAGTCTGATTGGCCTGCAGTGTTAAAAATATTCAATGAATGGCTAGATCAAGAGACGTCATGTGGTCCCTCTCAACTATAGCCCCCGTCATCATCCCCCCTGACTGCTTTTAATCTGGTGGCGTGATCACCGTCTGCTTATTAAACAAGATTGGCCTTAGACGTAAGAATCACACCGACACAATGTTCAGCGCGTGCTGGGAGTGTGCACGGCCTTTTGGTGTGGGGAATAAATAGACAGCACAGGAAGAAAGACAGGATGAGATAAAGAGAAGAGGTGGAGGTGAGAGGGAGCAAATAAAGGAGAAAAACCCAGGAGAGACAGTCGGACGTGGTTGGTGTTTGAAATGAAAAAAAAAAAAAACATATTAGCAAGGCTGCCCACAGCATTACACATCACAAAAAGCCTTCATGAGTGGATTCTGATGTTTTAAATGATACCTTATGCCATGTAGGAAAGCCGGGGCTGAGTAAGCATGTAAATGATCAGAGAAATAAAAGCCTGTTTATTATACGAATCCACTTGTTAGTTGCGGTGGCTTCTTGATCAAAGCATAATGATTGCTGCAGCTGATTGTTTACGAGACAAAGCGTTCAAGAGAACACAAATTTAAACACCCCCATTTGGATTTCTGTTCCTCAGAACAGATACACCTGCTTATCCAAGCTGATATGACCCACTTAAACAGATTCAATTTTTCTACTTTTGTTTGAGTGCCCCGCAAAGCGAAGATGTGACTCAAGATGTGACTATTTATTTTCTAATGTTCACTGAGACTTCTTGAAACCATTTGCTTTCCTGTTGAATTTCTTGAGAAGCAACATTATGGGTAAGTGAACATAAGTGTTTATACGTGTTGTTGTTTTTTAATTGTCAGACATAAATATCGAGTCTCAAATAAGTAAACAGGAAAAAGTATATATATATATATATATGTGTATATTCCAGAGCCCTGGTTGCTCGTAGGTTCTACTCAGATATCATACCTGGAGTCTGCTGGAGCTACTTTGTGGGTCACAACGGCTAAATGCCCCTATCGTCCCTGGAACCACGTTGGCTCTCACTGTCCACATCTGTTCCAGTTCCCCCTTCAGCCCCCCCGGTACCTGGTATTGCCAGCTATCATATACCTGCCCTCGTATGCCCCTTATCAACCGTCACTATGTCTGGTTGGATAGCCAGTAGTTATTCCATCTGGAACTTGAAGTTCCACATGTTTTCGGCTTTGCTGCTCCCAACCACTTTCTGTGGCGCCTCCCACTGAGATTTTGGGACGTCTAATTCACACTCACTGCAGCTGTTCTCGTCCGCCGTCCCAGCCATTTGCTCATGCCTGTCAGCTTCTCGTATCCCGGCAGCTCACACCCTGCTACTGCGGAATGTGTTGCACTGTTTCAGGAACATTTTTGCACAGCCTGCATCTTGGGTCCTGCTTACCGTCTCTAGGGATCGACTCTTTTCAAGCTTGTTCTTGTGATGCCATGATCTTTATTATGTGGTGTCCTTCAGGCAAGCCTTTTGCAGCTTTTGATATGTCAACATATTCCCCTATGTCCCTTTGTTACGATCCATGCCGATGCTTTCTCCTCCACATAGAGTGTATTAACCTCAACTTGTGAGACAACAAAATCCCCAAGAAAACACATGCAGAAATGTTTGAATTCATTCAAGAAGCAAATATTCATGATATCAAATAATAGAAGTTACCTGTGAGGCACAAGGTGGGGTCATGTGTGTTTGTCTGTCTTCCTGCTGCGATCATGGATGCACCTTGTTTCAAACGGGCTGTGGCACCTAACGCTCACGAGTTCTCGACCCCCCTCGAAATATTGTGAGGGTGTTGGTCTTTGGGTGGAACCTTCTGTTTTTGAGTTTTGATATCAGTGGCATGTACATCCTATTGAGGTGGCTTACTATTCCAGCTGTGTATCTGATGACTGGTAGGGCGTCTGGTTGACGGATTGGATTTTATTTCTCCCAGTGAGTTCATGTCTCAGAACCTCTCTTACCCTCTGGGGGGTATTTGGTATGAGTGTAGCTCCTTCCCTCTCCGTCACGGTTCCACAATGACCTGTGGGATATGTGGGTGGGTGTTTGCAGCTGCCCCGCATGTCTGTCATCCTGTCCATTGGTGACTCCACTTGAAGTCATCCATGTATGGGCTCCATTCATAATATCAGTGGGCTTTGCCCAATAGAGGATGTCTGGACTTCGCCATTTATGAACCTCATGCTCTTGTAAAGTTAATAATTGGAGACATTGCGCCACGTTGAATATTAACGAGACCTGAACTGAGGTCCCTGATTCCAATGATCAAAATAATCCTATAACAAACGTTTATAGATACAGGGGAGTGACGTGTATAAATGAAAAAGCACAAGGGCTTCCAATTTTCACAAAAAATACATCAACTAAAAAAACATTAGAACAAGCTCAGACTCATATGTCATTGAAGTGTTTCAAAGTAGGCATAGTAGTTGCTGCTATAACAAAACAAATCAAAAAAAGATTTAGGCAGACAGTAATGACATGAAGTCTGATTGCTGTCACATTGCTGAAAGCATAAGAGAAGCATCATGTTTAATTCAGTTGCCATGAAAGCCCACAGACTGAATCCCACGAAGTGACCAGAAGCAGCCATAACAGCTCTGCCTTTGGGCTCCATCCTTTGGTCAGCATGCATTACTACAGGAACAAATCTGTTTTTAGGTTACTGAGCAGTGTTGAAAGCAATGAATATCATCAACAGAATGAATTTCCTGTTTCTTGACATTATCACAGATGGAGTGAGCGATATATATATCTGTAATGAGAAGTTCCCTTAGGCAGAAGAAATATCTGACTCCTACACAGCCACACTTAGCCCTTCAGACAATCCGGGATGACATATTAACCAACCGTTTTTGCACCCACTGAACTCTCTGACGAGAAGCAATCTACAATCCATACAATATTTCAGCTGATTAGATCCCACACATCACTCCGAGGGACTTTTCATTTTCCAAATGAGTTATCCCGCCTGCACAAATGATGTAGCCGCATGACATCAAGTGTTAAATAAGCTTTGGACCAAGGCTATTCATTCTACTTTGCGGCTGCACTGCATTGTCTACTCCACCATAAAAATCCTATTTCTATCCAAATGCAGGTAAACGATCTCCAGGGATATTCATGTGCTTCTTCAGCTTTTTAATAGAGGACTTTAAAAACATGCAGATGGCTTCACAGAAGGACTGGATTGGCCTTTTCATGTGCATCCTGCCATGAGAGCAGTTGACTAAAAAATGCATGGGAAATGTGACGGAGCTTTGAGCTGTGCTTTCAAGGAAAAAGTCCATGTCAAAAAAAAATGTATTGTGTATTTATTTTCTTTCATTGCAGGTATCGGCACGATATGGGTTAAAACTATTCAACCCCAGTAGTTACATATCATTGATCTAATTATCTGAAAATGATCCGTCATGCAATATTAAATTCCAGCACTGAATGCATGTATACGGGTACATACATACATACATGCATACAAAAACAACACTTACAGAAAACTTAATTGTAAAGCTATTTAAAATGACACCGTTTATTTCAGTGACTTTCTACAATCTGTAATAGCAATGCTCCTCTTTTTTTATCCAGTATCAACAAGTCCTTGCAGCACAGAGGGAAACGCTTAGTCATGCTTTTAAATCTAAACAGAACTGTCAAATAATGATAATTTAAAAACAACAACATTTATTGGATGACTGTATTTGTGTGCACTGTCAGTGTTAGAAAGAGAATAACATTAGAGGAATTGGTAAATGCAATAGAAAGATTTCATTTGACCCATAAATAGCATGCAGCGCTTGTTTTCAACACAATGCCATAAATAAAATATCACAGCAGCTGTGCAGCATTGATTCAGGACCCGGGTTTAAGGGATGAAGAGAGGATGAAAAATAGAAGGCAAGATAAAGGAGAAATGCAGGACAGTCTGTACCAGAGTCATCATTAAACATGCCACTCACTCACACAGCACAATGTCTGTGGAGGTATAAGCTGTCTTTTCGGTTTCATCTGGGCTTTGAATTTAAAATCGTTCCCATTAATTAGCCACTGTGATCATGTTATGCGACCCTGGGAAGTGCTTTGAGCTGGAGGGAAATTTGAGGTGGCTTTATACATTGTTATAACAAAGACATGCATGTCTGTCAGCAGAATGGCACAGAGCATGATTATTTAAACTTCCATCATGTGTCTAGAGCAGTGTTGTTCAGTCCTGGGCCTGAGGAACCTTGTTCTGCATATGTTAGATGTTTCCCTGCACTTGATTTAAATGAATGGCTCATTAGGAAGAGTAAGTTTGGAAAAAAACAAAACAAAACCAAGGATGCTACCTTGTGTTAGCGTAAGCAGCCTATAAGATGTTCAGCCTGGTCCAAACTCACAACAAAAGTTAAATCACAATCCATTATTTGTGCTAATGCCAAGTCAGGAAAGTCTGTTGCCTCCGCTCTCCGGCCCCGGATAAGCTGTGGAAGATGAATGGATGGATGGAAAACATATTTAGTTACTGGTATTCCACTAAAATTCTAACATTTTTGATTTTGCTTATTTAGATCTGAAGTCTTAAAATTATCAGTCATGGAGCAAATGTTGGATTTTTTTCTGATAGCTTCTCTTGTGTCACCATCAGGATTGACGAGCTCTACATGTCGAGTTTGGTTTATTGTCCTAAATGAGATGTCAGTTAGGAAGACAACAAAAATATATAGCAAAACAACAACAAAAGAGTCAGTGTCCACAGGCTGCAGCCTATCTGAGACACTGGCTGTAGCCATAATGTACTGTATAATCCCCTGAACATGCAGATGCATCATCTGAGATTACAATTTATGAATTTATGGAGGGCAAGCACTGACAAAGTGAGAGAAACAAAATGAATGCAGCACACCTCTTTAGAGCACGTTCTCTCTGGGTAATGCTTCTCTTGCTGATTTGAGCAAGACAATGACTTTTGGAGGAAAATGGTCACATGTCTCCAGCCCCAGTGAGTTGATTTGGAGGGTTGTCTACTTTTGACTTGAAGCTCCATTCATAATTTGAAGAGAACGCTATGCCTCAGAGGAGCGACCCCTCTTCCTGCTGCAGGAGACGGTGATGCAAGCAGGTGCTGCATTATTGCACAGAAAATAAACATTTGAGCAGGTTTCCCAACTGTAGGATTTTTAAGAATGATGTTGGCAGTACGCTAATGGTCAGATCATGGACTGTCTCCATACTGGCTTTCACTAGAGGACTTGTTTGCTGGAACTGATAGATTCTATATTTTTGCAACTTTTCTTTTAACTACATGGTACATTCTTCATAGTTTCACATATGTATGGATCCGGCCAATAGAATACTCAGTGATATAGGAAATTAAAGAAACTAAAACGATTATGAGTGGCTGAACAAAGACACTGACAGTACAATCAGGTTACACCCAACAACAGCAACACCTTCTTATATAGCAGGCCTGAAATGTGCACTAATCTATGACTGGTTTACCTCAGTGTCTCAGTGTGTTGTTTTCTATCAGCCAGTGAGCAGTGACCCAGCACCTCTAATAAAGCCACCTGCAGCACCTTAAAGTCCTCTGTGTCCTCGTGAACCATAAATCATCCATGGTTGGTTATGACAGTTCCAGATACGCGCCACCACATTGCTTTAGGAGGACATTATAGTTACATGTCCAGATATCCCAAATCCTAAAGTTGCCATTCAGTTTGATTTGCTTTGTGTCCCCATAGTGCCTCTGTGCCTGCAAACATGGTTTCAATCATGGCTGTTTTGTTGGAGGAACAAGTGACTGGGAGTGTGCATTGACGCTGAAACCATGTTTGCTTAACGCAAGTTTTCTGCTCTTGATCTCCGTACAAGTTTGCCTTTATTTATTTATTTAATCTTGATCTACTCACTGTTACAATGTTCCTCCAGTGTGTACAATATACGCTGAACCCTGTAGGGGGGAATTAGTCTGGATTATTTAAACGTGAGTATTGCATATATATTAAGGCTGATTGACTGAAACCATTAAAGTCAATCACAAGCTTTTTGTTAGCAGTGCCTGAGGGGAGCAGTATAGCGACACCATACTAAATCCAATCCAAGTTTCAAGATCAAAAACAAAAAAACACAGATGAAGGTAAGACAATGGATTCAAGACAATGGATTCGTGACATGCTTTCACCAATTGTCTTTTTTCATGAAACTTCTTGGAAAAGTAGGACAAATGGTAGAGAACATCTCAAATTTAGGCACAGATATGGATGCATTCTGGATTTCCCCCCCAGTCGCTTTAACACTGCTGGATGACTTTTCAGAATTTTCTCTTGACAGCCAAAAACAGCTGAAACAATTTCTACAAAGCCTTATGGAGGGGTGTTGCATGGATCCGGCAAAGAGATGTATGAACAGAGGTTCGGGTTACGGTTGTTTGTCTGTTTGTTGGCGGGATTATGGAAAAAATGCTGAATGGATCTTGATGGGGAAAAAAATCTGAAGATTGGTCTTGATCAAATTAAGATCCCATTACATTTTGAGAGTGATCCAGATACCCGTCTGGAAACAAAAATAAAAATACAGATTTTCTCATTTTCTTATAATGGAGGATTTTTCAAAAATAATATCTTGTATCAATTCACTCACCAAAAATCACAGTCATAAATGGGTCCGATATGCACTATCAGGCCAAATGTCTTCTGTATCGGATCCAGAATGAAGTCAGGAAAAAATATAACATTTTAACATTTCAAATCCCATTTATGGAATCAAAAATCAGCTCCGATTCACTTTTACTTTTCATGGTTGGTATATAAAGATACCAAGAATAATTTAGAACCTTTTGATGATGATCCAGATCACCATGTGGATGTGTAAATCCAATTACGAGGGGAATGAGCTGCTTGGCGGAGGTCTGCGCTCTCTGAGTGCTTTTCTAGTTAAATGTTGCAACAACTTTTCACCTGTCTCTCCATCTCACAAAACAAAACAAAACATAAAATAAATTGGGAAGGCTCCCCTAATCACATGCAGAATCACACTAACATCTGTCAGAGCAAAACAGAAGGCTAGCCATCCATTTAGCATTTGCGCTAGCCAATTATTCATGGAGAATTGTGGCTTGTTAATCAATTACACATGGAATGTTACTGCAAACATTTTATTTTACTTCTGAATTCAGACTACAGTCATATACAGTGCCTGAACTAATCTCTTGAATTGAGAGAACAAATTGCTATAACGATATAACCTAGTAAACAATGCTGAAATGAAGATCCCATTATATGCAACATCCTATTGTGGGAGACGGGACTAATGCCTGGCAGCCTTGGCTGAACCACAAGATGAGAATTCCGACATTCCTTCACAGGTGGTGCCATAAAATGTTTCGACACATTCCCAAATAAATGCATGAAATACAGCACATGCTCTAACTAGGTATGACTGGGGAAGTGGGCATACCTGCTGTATTTCAGCACATTCTAATTAATTATGTCCTGGATATATATTGCTTTCATGTTGTTTTTTCTGTTTTCTATCTGCATGAAAGATATTGTGTAGCAACCCATTATGAAGAGCACATAAAGCCATCAGAATGAAATGTGAACATTTCCCCTGCATGGTAATGGAGGCAGGAAGATGCATGCAGTTATTGTAGTGCTGTGTGTTTCATACAGTCTCTCATAAAAGAAGCACATTTTTTTTATTTGCGTAACCTGTGGCACCTCTGCAGTTATTCCCCCTATCTCCGCAGAGAGGATTACTTTGTTCTAATCCAGCTCAGTGCCCCATGCACAAGGCGCAATAGTTACCTGTCACCACAACAGGCCAAGTATCGACACACGGGTCCCCTGTTTACCTCCATAAGGCAGAAGGATTAGAAACATAGGCTTTGATGTCAGATTTACAGACAGACGTGGAGCAAAGCTAAAGCCTCTCAGGGTTATTATGATATCCAAGTCCATTTTTTTTGCTGTAATTGTGACATTCCAACAGAATATTTTAATTCAGGCCTGCCCAATGAAGCTGTCCACTATTTCTGCCGAGGAGCTACTGAGTAGTAATGTTGTCTCATTCAGTATTCAGACTCCAATAAATGCTCTTCCATTATTTATATTCCACTGTTTCAGTCAGATTTAATCTATTTTTTGTCCTTGCAAATTGCTTAGAGGAAACAAACAGGATGTGTTGTTGTTGGGTTTTTTTTTTTTAACCACTGAGGGTCAGTGTGATTTTATTATCCCTTAATTTCCCTCTTGATCTTCGGCAGAAGCAGCGCTATTGTCTCAGCAAAAGCACTGTCAAATTGTTTTCTTATTGGCATAATCACGTTGAACGGTGCTGATGCCGTGACATTTGCAGTAATAGAAGATTGATCATCTTCACGGGATTGCTTCTCGCCTGTTGGGGAGTCCATGAGGAGACAAACTGTGCTCCTGCTGAAAATCTGCTTCTTATCAAGTAGCCGTGAACACGATAGCCAAGCCCTCACGCTTTATCACTTATTACCTTGTGGAAAACGGGAATCCAGCGGGATCAAACTCTCTGTGCTGCTGACTTTGGAGCTATGGAGACCCAGAAGACATAAAAGCAGCAAGAGCTCTCTCAAGTGGTAACAAAGAGAAGTTTTTTCTTTCTGCACAGCAACTTGGAGTGTTTTTAATCTTATTGGGTTTTTTTCTTAAATCAGTCAGTCAAATAACTGTTCTGTCTGAGGATTTTCATTGCTTTTTCAAAACTTTGCAATGATTTGTTTAGATTAGATTTTCATTTTATAGCTCAATTAAGTCCTGGAATGGCCATAAAATACAGAATTGCATAATGTGATAGAAATATAACTTAGAAACCTCAGCCTGCATGACCAGTCAAGCTGGTGCCATTAAGGGTTTGAATATTCTAAGAATATCATACATGTATCCAACCCGCTCAATGACTTTTATTGTTGCGGGTCCACTTCCTCCTCTGTCTTTCCACAAACAAACCGCTGGAGCGCTTACTTTTTGATCTTCCGTCACCGCTGTTATAGCCATAGTCGCCCACCTCTAATCGTTAAGCGTTCCACATTCATACTTGTACGTATACATTTTCTTGTGGAACCACCATGTTTTTCAGTGTGTTGGTGTGTGTGTGTCTGTATCTTAGGTAAAACATGGGAGCAAGCCTCTGCGACCCCCATGCTGTACTTGCACCATCCAGCCCCCCCCCCCCATGCTCCAGCTACTTGAAAGTCTAAAAGGCCTGTGCCTCCATGATCTCTCTCCTGTTCCAGCTGACTGCTGTCTGTAATTGGAAACAAGTGAAAAAGGCTTTGAGCTGGAACCATTCCTATCTGAGACTCACTTAAACATGTTGGTTCTCTCATAAGTGCAGGCACTTATGAGAGAACTATTACACGGCACAGTGTTTCCAAGTTCGATTCTAATGCTCAGATCAGTCCCTCTTTTATTCATGCCATCTACGTTGGTTGTTATTGCCTACCCAGCTGGCAATATTTACCTCCGCCGAGGCGTGGGTTATGTGATCGGCGCCGTTTGTTTCTGTTCCATCCGTCTGTCTGATGCCAAGATAACTCAAAATGTTTTGGATGGATCTTTATGACATTTTCAGGAAATGTTGGGAATAGTACCAGAAACAGATGATTAAATTTTGGTGATGATCCAGAAGAGATCCTGGATTCTGGATCAGTTTGAAATGCTCGATGTCAATGCAGCTTCAAATTCGTTTCCTAATATCTCAGCTAATTATTGAACAATGTTTATGGAAGTCATGTAGGGTGGATACCTCTATCTCATCCAGATCGGATCCAGTATGACGTTGGAGGAAAAAATATGACATTTTAACATTGAAAACTCCATTTACGAATTCAAAAATCTGTTAAAAATACACATCAACTCTGATTAATTCAGAATCGAATCCAATTATGAGGGGAATGAGCTGCTCGGCAGAGCTCTGCGTTCTGAGTGCTTTTCTAGTTAACTTTACATGAAACAAAATCCCTTTATTTTCTGCCTCCCCTAATCTGTTGAATCTGTTGCTGTGGAGATCCATGCAGAGCTCCTGCTCTTCAATTCACCACTGAAACTCAGCAATTTAAGGGAAGGAATCTTCTACGGATTCTGTGTCTGGCGTCCTTTGATCATTACCCATATACTCGTTCACTCTGTCCATTCACACTGTATCCATTAGCTAGCCTCTCATCCGTAAGTAAGAGCATTCTTCACTCTTTATGGTGATAGGAGCAAAAACGCTCCCTGAGGAGTAGGATCTCTTTTCTTTTTCTGAATCTGAATGCACTGCACATATTGTCAGAGCTATAATAAAGCACTTTCGTTTGGTCACATATTACTGTGTATGCTGGAAAACACTGCGGCTTATGTTGCATATTACAGGTGCTATTAAAATGCTACAGGTCACATTAGTGACCTCAAATCCCCATCATTCCTCATCATAGCCTGAGACTTAAGCAGGGGGAGAGTTTTCTTTTTCTGTTTCATCAAACCAATCCTGATTCTGAAGTTGTATAGTAATCATTGCAGAACAGAGAAACGAGGACGAGAGAAAACTTTATTCTGTTATAATTTTACATTTCTACCTGACAACATTTATTTCAGTTCTCCTGATCACCCATGTATTGTTTTTACTGTCCATCTAATTTCCTTGTGCATATAGATATGAGATGGTATCACATAATACCTGAGAACCCACAGTGACAGTCAGGGCGAGCAGAAGAAGATAAGCAACCGTCACTATTTGAACATCTGGGATATTCTGCTCAACTAGACCACAGTCTATCGCTCAACCAGCCAGCACCACAACAGATCCAGACTCTCATCTCATCGCTTCCTCTGTCATGTTGTCAACATGCATCCGGCTCCAAGTCAACAGGGGAAACTGGAGACTTTTTTTTTTTTCATAGACCTTCTATAACTCATCTATTTAAATTCCAGCTACGTATAATCAGAGCTGCGTATATTGCCTAGTGATGGTCCATGGACAATTCTCTTGATACAGTTTGATTGTTCTGGCTTGACAGCATATAGTCCCTGAACCGGTCTGCCACAGATTTATCAGTCCCGTCCTGCAAAGCTTCAATGAAAAGCTATTTACCAGACATTACTCGATAACGGTTCCGCATTGTTTACAATATTGGAATCCTGCCGCTGATCATTCTGTCAAAATTTATGAGCTGGTTCTGCTTCGAGAGTTTGCAGTCGAAATCCAGAAACTTGCCATTGCCTGAAGAGATTTCACTCTGATTAATTTGTCTGGCACAATGATGGATGACAGTGGTTTGATATATTAATTACATGGAATTGCAACATTACACGGTAAAATACTCCCGAGTGGTGAAAATGCTACTTCGCAAAAAGTTTTGTAATGCTCAGAGCAAAATACCGCAGAAACAAAACTAAATTACTTATTATTGTTGTTATAAATACTGCAGTAAGCGACTGCCTCACTTATATAATCCCTTTCCACTGAGCAGAAATCATCAGAATACAGGATCATTTTTCTGTTAAGCTCACAGCAGCTCTGTGACGTGCCTGTTTTTTTTTTCGTAAACCAAATACAAATGTGTTCAGGAGAGTCAAATCTCAAAGTCCACCTCTGTTGCCACCCCCTGCTTTGATTGGCTGATGGAACAAATTCAAACTCTGCTTTAATTTACCTCTCACTACTTTTCTTTCTTCTTTTTTTTTAGAATCTTTTTTGGCAATCTCTGCAGAGACCAGCAAAAATGGCTTCGGCACATGACAAAGCTGTTCTCCAGGCTATATTCAACCCCACCGCTCCTTCTGGAGACGTCCCTGGTCTTCACCGAGACGAGGAATTAAACGATAATGGTGAGTTCTTCTTGCTTGATGTTTCTCTACATATCATGTAACGACTTTCCAGTTTATCATTTCACAGCATATTGAATTCATTTCAACGCATCCTATTCCTGAGCTAAACACGTGACGTTTTAATCCAAGATGATTTGCGGGTGACATCTCTGTGTTGTTTGCCGAGCTACCTGTCAATTGAGTTTGAATGCTTTTTCAACCTGTTTATCTCTCCCTGCCAGACAGTGGCTTTGACACAGAGTTGCTGAAGCAAGTGAAAGACCTGGAGTCGCAGGGTGTCTCTGCAGCAGAGGCCGGGGATTTGCAAACTGCACTTCAACTCTTCAGCCATGCAATCCACGTTCTCCCTCAGCGAGCTTCAGCCTATAACAACCGGGCACAGGCCCTGCGGCTCCAGGGGGACACAGCAGGTACAAGCCACAAATTCAATAAAGGACCCTCTCGGATACGAGCGCGCCAACATATCAGATTGTCAACCCTGAGCTCAGAGTGGCAGCATGTCTGACCTTTGTCTGATGTACTGTCAATAAAGAATCTGAGTTTGCTTTGTTCTAGGTACTGTTGTGTCAAAGGCAGCAGGGACAGAGAAATCGAATGTACAGACTCTCGGGAATTTAGTGCCACAGAAATTTCTCAAACATCTAAAAGTGTATGATTTATTGTGTGCTTCAGTGGAAGGAACAAGCTTCTACCGTGTTTCAGAGATTAGGTGTGTTAAAGTATACAGCTTTGACCAAATGTCGTGTTCTTGCTAATGCTCATGTTGCACTTTTTATTTCTTGTAACATCAGATAACTTCTTCAGCACTTTCAGCTTCTGCAGGGCACTTATATTTACTGCCGGATTAATAGGTGGAGAAAGGACACGTGATTCATCTCACAATATTCTGCATAATAGGGAATAATTGAGATTATTGTTCCTGCATCTGAGATTTTATGAGTAATTGAAAAATATTACATTATTCAGTTAATATAAAGACTTTAAATCCTTTTTATTTGCCTGCATAATCTTTGGTGTATAGCAGCAAAGTTATTCTGCTACTGCAGGCATTACACAGATTTTAAATCCAGCCTGAGAGGCCTTCTTTACATACTGAATTGGAAATTAACTTTCCGGGCATGTGCGAGCCTCACAGTTCTGCGTCTCCTCTCAGGAGCGCTGGAGGACCTGGATCGAGCCATCTCCCTGAGTGGTGGGACTGGACGCACTGCCTGCCAGGGGCACGTTCAAAGAGGTCTTTTACGCAGATTAGCGGGCCAGGACGATGGAGCCAAGGAAGATTTTGAGAAGGCAGCTGCACTTGGAAGCGAATTTGCCCGACAACAGGCTGTGACTCTAAATCCTTATGCAGCCCTGTGCAACAAAATGTTGTCAGAGGTGATTTACAAAATGAGAAACCCGGTGTCTGATATGTTGTAGATGTTTATACGTACAATAAATTAAAGTTTCTACCCATTTCTGGTATTTTATTTCCACTGCTGTTAAAGAATAATTGAGACTAGTAGTAATTCATCTTGCTATGCAGCATTTAATGGAAGTGACAAACAAATGACAGTCCTGTTATTTTCCTTCAAGAGGTGTTCGCTAAATTAGACACAAAGTTGTCACTATTATCATCAGGAAGCGCACACCGTCTCAGCAGATGGCATAAAGTACAGGTTGGGGATAGTTCATGGCTCAACAGATTTAACGTAATACACATTTTCTCCAGTAGATGTCAGGCTTGTCATTCTAAAAACTGAACATATCACAATTGAAGTTTTTAACCTCAAGAATGAATACAAATGGGGGGGAAACAACACAACAATCAGCCATGCAAAGGGAAATTATATTACTTTAAGGAGTTTTCTAAATTCCCAAATTTAATAACTGAATATATTTGATGTTCATAGAGGGATAATTATTATTTATCCACTTATTCATTTCCAATAACTGCTCATTTGAGTCAAGGAACAGGCTGCCAGTTTACATGAGTCTTTTTCTCCTCAATGCTTAAATATAAATCCATGTACAAAAACTACTTGCAGACAAAATGAAATGATAAAAGAAAACAAACACTGAGAATGAACTGCTTTTTCTGCTCATTTGCATATCACCCCTTCTGTTTGCAGTGACTTCAGCTAACTACTTCTCATCTGTGTGCATACAGCAGTTAATGTTTCAGAGGCTTTATCCCCTAAACAGTTCTGTGACTAGATAAATAGCATAACTAATTCTAAACATGGCATCTCTCATGTCGTGGAGCACACACACTGCTTGCAGGTTTTATGATCATTATTTTTGATGGTTTGCTCTTTCTTTCTGGGGTTGAACTTCTCCCAGGCAGACCAAAGCCACCGGACCAGTGCACATCTCTTTCTGGTAGAAGAAGCAGGTTTTCAGGTGATCTGACACTGAAGGAGTATTTCTGAAGCTCCATCTGTCCACGGGAGAAAACAAAGAGCTGAACTCCCACACCTGTAAACCACAGAGATAGAAATGAGGTGCATGTAGGAGGCGGTTGTCGTGGAATAAACTGTAGCTATTTCCAGGAGGATGTGTTTAATTCTCTATGGGATCTAGATCAGAGTATTTCTTCTCATGCCAGAGCATGTTAGTTTTATATCTCTCATGACAAATTTAGATAAATATTCTGCCCTACACTGGCGCAGCAAATACCCAGCCTGCCATTTAATTTTCGTTGCAAATGTATGCAACCGGCACACAGACTTATCAACACCTTGATTCCTTTGAATGATCACACATCTGACTTGTTTTGGACTATGTTTACTTGCAGCAAGACCTCAGGCCATTCCACATCGCTGATGCGACTGGCACACTCTCTATCCCATGATCACTGCAGTGTTGAGATAGTCAGTGTAAAAATACACATTAGATCAGCTCCAGCAGAGAGGCAGCATACATTTGCAACCAAAATTAAATGGCAGGCACCAAGCGTTTCATTAATAGATTTTTTTTATTTTCTTTTTTATAGCAATATGATGAATTTGAATGTTTATAGCTCGGGGCATTGGAATTACCTCAAAGTTCATCATACCAAAACAGGATTTAGATAATCTTGTAGAACCGAAGCAGCTGGTGGCATCCGACCGGCTCGGACCACTGGGCCACTGGGCGGCCCGGTGGCCCTGTGGCCCAGTGGTCCGAGTCATGTGTTGTAAGGTCACGCTCACTGGTCGAATGTAAATATAAACACAGCAATCCTGGTTGCAATCCAGCTATGGCCAAATAACCCCCCCCCCCCCCCCCCCCTAAAGCTTCTACTGTTAACTATCATTAAAAAGAATACATCATGGTAGGTGCGTTAAGCTTGGTTATTCCTCTCCAACAACTTTAATCATCTTATTTTCTGCTCTTTTTTCTTATAATGACAACAATAACAACAAAAACAAGCACATAGAATGTTTTGGATCACCAATAGTTTACCATGTAGCAGCCATTATGTTACATCTATCTATCGTGTATTGATTGATTGTTTTTTGAATTTGAATTTGCATGTACACTACATTACACATTGTTTAAATTCAGGATATTCACACTCGAAAAGGACAAAATAAAAACATCTTAAGGATACTTGCTTTCTTTCGACATTTCCATGAGCTCCCCCCCTGGGAATATGTTTTCCTCTCCCACTTCAGGGAGACCATTCCTCTCTCCTGCAACAGTGTTGCACACATTTCTCTCATTAGAGGGGAGACCTGGGACAGCTGAGCTAATGTGAGACTGTCAAGGTAACCAGCTATGTGCTGAAGAATCTCAAGGGGCAGTCTGCTCAGAGGATCCTGATTATGTTCAGTATTCATCTGAGAGCTGAAGGGTCCCCCACGTTCCCCGGTGGATAATGGGGTGTCTGGCTGGAGGACAAGGGCTCCGGCATCTTGGCAGAATGTTACTGTACCTGTGTGACCTGCAGGCTGAAACCTGGTCTGGTTGAAAGTGCAGCCGAGGTATGCTAAGGGACAGCGCTGCTGGAACCAGCCACTTAGAGAAGCCTGTATGTCCGAGTGCACGTTCCTGAAATGCCAGCAGAATTCGTCACGCCGAAAGAAGCGGCCACACATGTAGCTGAAGGCGGAGCTTGTTTTGTTATGTCTTCTTGTGACAGATTCTGTCTCAATGTTTACATAAAGACCATGGTGTGTATCTGCGATGACATCAGCAAGAGATGCATCTGCTTTGAAAGGAGCAGAGGCGAAGTTGTACGTCTGCGTTCCCGTGCTGACATAGAGGCCATCGAGCCCCACTGTCTCAGAAATCAAATGTCCTTTCAGTTCCTTTTCCAGGCAGCACAGAAGTGTGGCTTCAACCTCGTCAATCATGGGAAGATCCTCTTGCAATTCTGCAGTGCCAACACCCTGGTGTCTGCTCACGGGCTTCCGTGCGGGGTCCCTCAGGTAATGGCGTTTTGCTCGATAGCTGGTGGGAATGTTGAATGTGTGGACGCTCTTGACCTCGATGGGCTCCAGATTCCCATAAACAAAATCCTTTTCTCTCGGAGTGCATGCAGCAAGCTGGCCAAAGTTGATCAACATCGCCCCATTGTGCGCCAGATACATGTTATACTCGGCAATATTGGCTTCCTTACTTAATCTCTCGAGGACCCCGTCGTTCCATGGTGCAAAGCCTGTTGCACCAGTTGTGTTTGTGACAGCTGCAGCACTCCCTTGGCTCAGGTGTGAAACTCTCGTCTCCCCTTGACAGTTTGCCGTTTCTTGCTTTTCCCTTTCCCTTCCTCTTTCCTGTGACTTGCTCAGGTTTCTGGGTTGTTCACATGCATCCATATTCTCCTTGAAGATTTTCTCCCAGGAGTTGTGTCTCTGAATCCCAGCTACGTCTTTGCTCTTTGCCAAAACATCCCTTTCCTTTTGACTTTGTTCTTTTCCCTCGGTCCTCATGCAGCCATTTTCTTTAAATTCACCCCAAACTAAAGCGCACCTTGCTTTCTCTGCAGCGCTACTGGCTCGAGCAGACACATCTTGAAGGGCAGAATCCTCAGCTATTAACTCAGGAAAAACATCTTTCATTTTGATAGATTGAAACAGCAGCTCTTGGTCCCTGAGAGCCAAAGAAACATCAAGGTTTACCTCAGTTAAAGGGCTTTCAGAGATTTTTTTATAGAAGGTCAGTTCAGTTTCGGAGACGGGCCAGCGGATCCACTCCTGCGAGCAGCAGACCATGCTAGCAGGGCAGAACTGCAGGTGTTGGGCCAGCCTGTGTCGCGGCATGGTGAGAGGACAGCCATTGATGACATTGAAGCACGGAACCATCTCATTGGGACAAAGAAGCTGGTGCTCCTCTTTTTTGCACATATGAAAGATGGCACCGCAGTTTTTATCGCACTTGACGATCGCACATGACATGGAAATCTGCACCGGAACTTGACAGTCAATATTATAACACTTGTCACAATGTTCATGACGATGCATATTTCTGCTCCTCACCTTAAAAGGGGGAAATAACACAAAATGGACAATAATTTCCAAACACACAAGAAGTAAACAATAGAAAAGTAAAGATAATGTTTAGGTTTGTTTAGAGAATAAATGCATCATAAATATCCATTATAGTTCTAGATAAATGTATATTAAATTAAACATTTAAATATGGAAACTGAATACTGTGCCATTGCTCTACAAAGATTAATTGCATATTTAGGTTTCTAAAAACTGCAACTGTAAGAACTAATCCAGCATCGCTCACCCTTTCTTTCCTCTTGAGTCTGTCACCTTCTGTTACTGGGACCTCGGAGTAAACTGCAATGTGTCTGGAAATTATAAATGGACACAACAGAGGGCAGACAGGCCAGTGGGACGGGGGCACCATTGTCACATGGCTATAAAGAGGGAAGGTCAAGTTACTGCCCCCACTGCTGCTGTATGTGAGAGGGCGATGATTGTATCAGGTAATCCAGGCTCTCAACAGTTTAGCCTCTGCATTGCCAGTCTGCAGATGCCCCACCATTCCATTCTACAATTCAAATATTTAAATAGAATTCATGATAAGACACTGATTATTTTACCAATGGATTTTTCTGAATATTTAAGATCATAAACCACTAATTATTTTTCAGCGATCCCTTCTTAAAAGTGACTCTTCCGGTGTAAATATTCTCAGTAAAATGTTGCACCATCTGTTTGTCCTGATGGATGTTCTCCACCAGATGTCAGTCACACCTTTGTCATTTTATCCAGCGGCTCCATATGATGGATTAGTTAAATCCAGCTGGTTTACAAGGTAAAAATCTAAAAGATGTTTTTTAACACAGGCGATGTAAAGTCTTCTGACGTCTGTGCAGTTAATTATATCCGAGTTTGAAGTCTGGCAGCTTTAGGATCTGTTTGTAATTCTTTCAGAGAATTAGCTGGAGGAAAGGAATCTCTTCAAGATGATTTGATGCATTACAGAAAGTGATTTTTCAACACCTTGCACCATTCATGAAAAAAGCACCAAAGCAGCTGCTTCTTTTCATTAAATCAACATTCAGCCCAACACAAACCTGCTGCTCCACAACATCAGTAATTCAATGGCACGCATACAGGAGCTGAGTTATTGTCGACTCCCATTAAAGTATGAATGCTATATTTTCAGGGAACAGCAGAGGCTGCAAAGTCTTCCTATACTTTGCACCCTAGTCTATAGCAGCTGTTCCTTGTTGTCCATCATTCATGCCTTCTTCTGCAGAAATGCTTTGTTGTGCAATAATGGGCATTGATCCAATCTAACTGCTAATTACACTCATTTACATTAAAGCTGGCTGTACCATCACCCCGTTTACTCCCACCACTGCCCCAAAAACACTTACTGAAAATCATTTTCCACATGTTAAAGTGTGCTGGATCTCCAATCTGCATCTGGGAGCCTTTGCGAAATGTATTTATTTGTTTTTCACCTGGCAAAGATTACAATGAACTTCTTATCCGAGGCAGCTGCTTTGCACTCTCCATGGGCTGAATCAGAATGCATCAACGGAAAGAAAAAAGGAAGAGGGGAGAGAGAGAGTAAAATAAAATCCCACTTGCTCGTAGAGCATCTTGTTGCCATAAAGCAGCAGAACAGAGTGAAGAGTTCTATGGTTGGGTTTGCATCAGTTCAGCAGACTTTAAAATTCTTTGAAGCAAGTACAGAAATAATGGATTAGTTCTGTGTGGCTGCTGCTAAATGTTCTAATATCAACGCATCTGAAGCTCACAACACAATAACGAATTCTTAAAACATCCGTTTAGAGTTTTACGGGGCTATGCTGCACAGTTGCCTGGCAACCACTGGAGACTCCAGGAAGTAACTCCACCCATGTGTGTCATTTTCATGCTTTTTCTTTTTTAAGAGAGATCAAACGATGTCTGTGGCTTTATAAGGTTCTGGTATGTCGACTTTCTGTTCCTTTTTGATAGCAAAACTGTTTCTCTTAGCCAGCAGGCCTCTGCAGCTGTATATTAATGTGCAGAGGTATCAGTCGCCTCATGTACCTCTCCTTCCTAAATATATTCCCTAAAAATAGGAAGGAACAAAATAATTGATATATATATATATATATATATATATTTAATTGCACTGCTTCTCCACCTGGTTGTTCATGTTTAAATTGTGTTGGTTTATTTACATTTTACATTAACATTTATTTCTAACTTTTAATTTTAAAATGTAATAATCATCATGAGTGGCAGATAAAAAAGCAACACAATGTTTTAAAGAGCACAGAACTCTCATATAATACAGTGTTTCTCACTTTTCTTCTTATGCAACCTGACAGCTAAAAAGGTGACTGCTTTTCCTTTTTCACTGTAGCACATAGTTGAGCAATTCATTAATGTAGGACTAATGATTAATGCAAAGTCCTTTAACTCTAATTAGAAGTTCTCCAATGTGATTTAGTAGTTTTACATGACAGAGAAAAAAGTCAAACTTGATTGATTTTAAAGTCATTCAACAGTCGCCACCAGTCTGCAGGATTGATAAGAGCTTAATTGATTTCAAATTTCATATTAAAGGTTAGCCTCCAGAACCTCGCATAAATCTGACCTCATTGCGATTACTGTTTATTACTATTCCTCAAGAAAATTGCTCCAATTTTGTTTTTGTGTGTTTTTTTTCCATTTCTGTTGTTGTTGTTCCCAAAATCCACAACCCCCAGCCACACCTGTATGCGTCTCAGCATAACGGCTAACCTGAGGGAGGGGGGCAACAACCCTTCACCTTATGGGTGCTAATTACTCCAGATGATTTGCTAGTCAGGTGTCATGACTGCCGGGGAGTATTGGCATTCGTAAAGCAAATGCTAATACTCCTGGGGAGGTAGATTGCCTTGGTGGTTTCGGGTCCTTCTTTGTTTTCTGCTCCAACAAGAGTATAAGTATCAAAGCTATCTACCAGTCTCGCAGAATGGAAGAGAGTTGAATTGTCTTCAATCAAACTTGAACAAGTCCAGTTGATTCTTCTTTTTTGCTCTTCATGATTTACCATGTTAGAGTGATTAAGGATATGGATGGCAAAGTGGTGACAGAGGCCCAGTGGTGTGCTAGGAAGATGGAAGAATTACTTTGAGGAATTAATGAATGAGGAAAATGAGAGAGAACAAGGGTAGTAGAGGCACCTGTTGTGTACCAGGAAGTGCCAAAGATTAGCAAGGATAAAGTTAGAAAGGCAATGAAGAGGAAGAAGAATGGGAAGGCAGTTGGCCCGGGTTACATACCTATGGAGGTGTGGAAGTGTCTAGGAGAGGTGGCCGTAACAGGATTGTTTAATACAATCCTCAAGGGGGAAAGATGCCAGAAGAATGGAGAAGTGTGGAAACTATAAGGGGATAAAACTAATGAGTCAAGTTGTGGGGAAAAGTAGTTCAGGCTAGACCAGGCATGAGCAAACTACGGCCTGTTGGGCTTTTTAATCCGGCCCGGCGAACTTGTCCAAATTATATAATTAAATTGCATTTTATTATAATCAAACCTCATTCATTTGACCTTTTCCCTGTAAAGGTACCTGTATAAGGCCCAAATCCTTTCATGTAATGGCTTTAACATGTCATTTATATTAGTTCACACAAACACTCCATCCATCTGTTCCTGGCCGGCCCTTCTGTCAAATTTTAGAATCTATTGTGGCCAGAATCCATTGTGGCCCGTGAGCCCAGGGGTTGGCAAGGCAAAAGCAAAAGCTTTGCCAACCCCTGGGCTGGACTATGGACATAAGTAAGTATTTGTGAGCAGCAGTATGGCTTTATGCTGAGAAAGAGTACCACAGATGCAACGGTTGTGTTGAGGCTAGCAATGGAGGGGTACAGGGAAAGTCAGAAGGAGCTGCATTGTGTCTTTGTAGATCTAGAGAAAGGAACCGTGGCACTGCATGCGGAAGTCTGGAGTGGCAGAGAAGTATGTCAGAGTAGTTCAGGACATGTATGACAGTTGTAGGACAGCAGTAATGTGTACAGTCGGAGTAACAGGGGTGTTTATTGTAGAGGTGGGATTGCACCAGGGATCAGAAAATATAAATAAAAAAATATTTTTAATGTTAAAAATAAAAGGTCTATTCAACTCATTAAAATTAGTAACTCAAGGCACTGAAGTCACTTTATCTGACATGGCAAATTACAGCTGTAGGATACATTTAACAGTATATGCCTTTGGGTGAGCATTATCGTGTAAGCTCCTTCTGGATGACTTATTGTAACATATGGTCAGCCAAAACGGGGGGGGCGGGGGATAGCCAACTTCACAACCAGTTTCCACGTCTCATTATAGAGCCTCCCTCCTCCCTTCCCTTTTAATTACTAAGGTGTCATACACTTTTAAATTCCTCTCCAGCTTCCTTCAGTCTTGAGTTAAACGAGATGGTTCACTAACCCTGACCAATGAGCATGCAAATGTTTATGGGCATATCAATTTACCTTCCAGCAATTCTGCACCCAATATTCTGCTTTTAATTTCTAAGACTAATTAAAAGCACCCTGTAATGAAGTCTGTAGGTTTCCCTGGGGGGCAGCGTACATTATGCCATCTTGGATCATTAATGGGGGACACGATGAAGACTGACAAAATCCTAGAATGTGAAATGAGATATCTCACTCCACCTGCTTTTGAAAAGAAACGGGTTTAATGCATTTGACGTTAAGGTGGAGAGGTTAGGATTCAGCACCAAGTTATTTCATGCCCAGTATATTGCTGTAATAAATGACAGATGATATCAAATTCAAGAAAGTAGTAAAAAAGCTTGACTCAATGAAGTTAACTAATCAAGTGCACTGAAGCAATCAAGCAGTTCTAGATTGTCCCTGCTGAAGGAAGCGTATATGTATAATGTGTTCTCACTGTGAACAACCATTAGTGCAAATATAGATTCCACAATATCAGCTTGATAATAGATAGGCCTTGCAGAGGTCAGGATATTAGTGCCACACATCCTGTCATGACCACAGGGCCATTATTACTGGAAAACCGGCAGCAAAAAAGGAGTGCATGAATACATTATGTCAGTATGATTGGTTTGTTTTTTGGGGCATTCACAGATTTCATGACTTTTATATATCCTGGCGACTCTAAAGGTAAAGCATGCAGATTCAAAAATAGGCCAATGATGATGACGATCTTTCTCAGTCGAACATCTGAACTTTACTGTGTTTAAAAAAGTATTTCTCAGGAAATCATCCATTTGTTTCCGTCTGGGAGGAAACACACCTCAAATTCATACAACAGTGATGAAGATAATTTCTCCTCACGTAGTGGTGCTAGCATAAGCTCTGTGCTACAGCTGAGTGATAAGGAGCAGATAAGGGATTCAGCAGAGCCACAGGATGTCACTCTCTCTTGCTACCCTTTCACTTCCTAAACGACTTGGCTGATGCACACTAGAGGTGTGTGGGAGCGAGTTCATACATATACATTTTTTTTGTGTGTGTGTGTGTGTGTATGTGTGTAAGTGTGTATCTTTCACCTTTTGACATTATAGAATAACTAAGATCATACGAAAGGAGCAGAATAGCACAACTATGGTGTGGAATGTACTGCTGAGCAGCAAGCACAGAGCCTAAAGACAAAAACGGGTCATCTTACAAGGACCCTCATAGCTCGACATACTCTACCATAAGAGCACTGTAAAATGGAAGAAATAATAAGTTGCAATAAGAAGAACCAGGGCGGCGAAGTGGTAAGCGCTGCTTCACAGCAAGGAGGTTGCGGGTTCAAATCCGACTTGCATGTTCTCCCCGTGTCTGCGTGGGTTCTCTCCGGGTTCTCCGGCTTCCTCCCCTCACCAAAAACATGCAGCTTGGGCTGATTGGTGACACTAAATTGCCCGTAGGTGTGAGTGTGTGTGTGGCTGATTGTCTGTCTCTGTCTTGCCCTGCTATGAACTGGCGGCTTGTCCAGAGTGTACCCCGCCTCTCGCCTATTGACTGCTCAGATGGGCTCCAGCTTGGCCCGTGACCTGATAAAGGACAAAGCGGTTGGAAAATGAATGAATGAATAGAAATAACCAAATAAACATCCCAGGATAACGCTGAGACACACTCGCTTCCAAGTTTTAACTTGTTTAACTTGTTTCCAAAATGTTTATTATGTTGCATTGCATAGAGATATCAGGGCTACTGCATTCATAGCCTCAACACAAAGAGCGCATGTCAATAGAGGAAAACAGGGACAGATAGGTCAATTGAAAATGACTTCCTTTAATGGGTGACTAATGGTATTGATTTGGTCTAACTGCAAATACTGGACTATCTCCACTGGAAGCCCACTAAATTAGAAATTGTGATAGCAACAGCTCAACAGCTTGGTGTGTCAGCAGCAAACAAGTGCTTTACTGCAGTCTGTGAGCGACTTCAGCAAACAACTCCAGCATTACAATGATCCCCCCCCCCCCAAAAAAAAATATTATTCCGAGATTCAAATCTTGCTTTTATTTTTTTAAACAATTCCTTCAAATCCAGAACTATTAAATGCATGCAGATCATGTTTATGCATCAGTACAATGTACACGTGAATGGGACTATTGTTTGGAAAACCTGGCAGTCTGGAGTGAATGGCTAACCAGGCAAATATGAAGTTTTTTTCAGACTTTTTTTCTGGGCAGAGCTGCGAATTGGTCATCCCGGTTTTGTAGAAATATTGTGTCCTCCATCTATATTGCCTGAAATACTGAATAACACAGCAGCAGAAAGTCAAGACTCAAACATGGTAGCACTGTTCAAATTATGTGAAAGAAAATAGGAATCAAACTCACCACAGGCACAGAACTTGTCAACATTAATCATTTGTCTTAAAAGCCTGTATTTGTGCTCCAGATAATAATAATAATAGCAGTCTTCACAAGTCTCAAATCTGCAAGTAAATGGCTATCCCAGCATAAACATGTTTACACAAACATGTCTTATATGTTACTAATAATTTACTAGTTATTTTATTGGAAGACATCAATCTTTGCTTACTTTCGTAAACCATCTGAAAGCATATAACCTTAGCCAAACTCCACTGACCGCTGGAATAAAGAGCTTCAATACTAAATACTTGATGAATGCGAATGCAATGTCAGAACTGGTATCTTATCATATGTATTGCAAAATGCCAAAAACATTTCTTGCACCAAAATTACCTTTCTATGTAGCAAGTTTAGACAATCACTATTTTTCAATTCCCAAATTCCAAAGTCAGAATATTCTTAACAATGCCAGGATCATTTGGAATGTATGGAAAGTCCCTGCTGCGTTGGTCTCCAATTACTTGCACCAATGTTTACCCCGGGATTGGCTGAGACTCTCGCAGCATGCCCTCTTGGTCTCAGTCTCACAGGATGGCCGCCCGCAGCTCCTCTCCAAACAGCAAACAGAGGCCTGGCTCAGCTACTCAACTGTGGGAGGAACTGCCACTCTTATGCTCCATTAGCCGCAGCATCCCCAGTGGATGAAGAAAAATGAGATGCTGCTACAACAGACATCTAAATAGCAATGACCCCCCCCCCCCCTTTCTACTACGTGTTCTGTGCTTTGGACGACTTCATGACTGGAAACATGTTTATGGTTAAACCGGATGGATGGGAAAGCAAGTTGATCATCACAGCATGTGGGAATCAGGAGGATGACCGTGATGTCTTTGAGATGCTGCAGGGCTTGTGATGAGGGCTGAGGAATCGGCGACGATGCGGATGACGAGAGGAGACCAGGAAAAGCTGCTTCATTTGCCATGGGTAAATCCAGAGGGAAATCAGGGAGTTGTCTCCATCAGACAGTCAACCCTGCAGCTCTAAACAGGATAAATCGCAATGCAAATGCACAGGTCACTACTGCAGTATTGATTACCAACCGAAAGTGTCCGTTTCTCTCTCAATTCTCACTGCTATAGCCAACACATAAACTCAGCCACACGTTGCCATCTAAAGTATGCTTTGCTCTTAATTCAAAATAACTTTAATGGGGGAAATATTCACGCACAAGTCGTGAGGCTTACACAATCAACAGCATGCATTGTACATGCTACTGCTTTAAAATGCATTTCCAGTTCACAGTGAAAGTGTTCTGCAATGAGCGTTTCTTGAGCCCAAAGGATCATTCATAGGCAGACATTAAATTTGAAAGCTTGGTGGGGTGTTTATTGAAGTCCTGACCCAGTCCTTCTCTCATTAAATTGATTCATGGATTCAATAAGTGGGGCACAGGCGCCAGGTGTGCATGTCGGTGTGCGCATGAGGCTCGCATGCATCCATCACCCTGATCAGGTATCTTCAGCTGCTCTCACAAGACTGCTGCAGATGTTGCTGGCTTCCAGCCCAGGCTCACCCTTGAGTCGACAGTATGCAGATGCATAATGTACACACATTATCAGAGGCTTATAGATGTCTGAAAAATCATGGACAAACTAATGCATAAACATCCTCACACTCCCATAGCTCGAGTTACATTCTATTAATTGTGTGTCCTTTCGGCTAAATAGGAAAAGTGGTTAAACTCATCTGGAGAAAAAAATAATTCATGTTCCACTGAACATTAAGAGCCTGATCTAGCACCTTTCTAAATGTAGAAAGTATAATTCAGGACAGTTAAGGGCTTCAGTTTATTGATGTTCATATGTATTATTTTTTTAATGTTTTGCAGGTGTTTAATAAAATTAAATGCTCACTTCTTTATACTTTGTTCCTGTATGAACAGCATTTTGTCTAAAATACAGTCTGATGGAATGGCAACGTCCGTGCATCCGTATTTAAAACAAAACTTTTTTTGCTCATTAGCTTTTAAAAATCTTCTGTCATATTCTGTTTCCTTGAAGTTCTGATTTACGGCTAAGAAAAACCACAATTAAATTGCAGCGCTGATGCCGTATTTATGTTATGCAAATTGCAGAGCTGTTAAACAGGGCAAAACTTATTAGCATCTGAGTCATCAAATTTGTTTTAGAGCCTTAACGGGAAAGGATTTTAGGAATCAACACACAGAGAGACGATATGTTCTGTGACAGAATCTTTTTGGCTTTAACAGCAGTGTAATCAGTGTCCCGTATTGAAGTTATTCCGAAAACTGTCTTTCGTGGCTGCAGATTATTGTTAGTTGCACTGTGTTTGCTGTTTTTGCGAGCAAGATCAACACATTCTGACTCGCAACAGTCCAAATATTGGTATTTTATTGGAAGGATCATGTTCAGGGTAAAACATTGCTTGGGCCTTTCTCTGCAAACCCTGTCGGGTGCCTCAAGAAATAATGCTAGAAGGCCAACTATACACAAGGTCACTGACTCGAGTGCTGTAAGTGAATTCAGAGAATGAGCAAGTCAGCCAAGTAGCAAACAAGTTGTCCTACTCTTCTACTTACACTCATAACGTGTGGTGTTACCCTAATGGATGGAGCAATAGCTGCAGATCATTCAAATTGTTTGGTGGTTAAGGTTTTCTTTCTGAACCACTAAGATTTAAAGTTTAAAGGGTTCGTAAACCTTGTGACGTTTAGATTTTCCCATGTTCTTATTACTTTATAGTATTCCAGCAGTAGGGCTGGATCCCATCTCAGCCAACTTTGGACTAGACGTAAGATCAAAAGACAAAATCATCTTCACTCCAATTCACCCATTCATGTTGCAGTGAGGAGAAGGAGAAGACGAAGAAGACTCTTTTACAGTCATTGCAGCACATATTACACACATCAAAATATAATTTACAGCCTGCAATGGGCCCCTTTAAATAATCACACATGCGTATATGTAGGGGCCCCTTAACATGCGGAGGGGGCATAGGGTCAGGGTGTTGTGATTTTGTTTTTCATCTGAAATTGATTCCCAAGCTAGATGATTTTATATGTTTTAATTGTCCTGGAACTGCTCATGGAAACCAATCAAAATGTGCAAAACAGTTTTTAACATGTACTGAAAAGTCTTTGTCATGAGTAATGTCATCATCGCCAGGCATTAAAACCAGCAGGTAAGCGTTTTAAAGTGGGAACAATATTGCTATTGCCATAATAATAATATAAAAAAGTGCCCTCTGCACTCTACTGCAGCATTGAAGGAAAAATATGTCATAAAGCCTGTCAGTCATTACTGCATAATATTTCTTTCTACTTTCACGGCTGTTGATTTTCAAACACTTGTTTCACTGAGGAAAATACATAGCAATTTCAAGCTACATTTATCGCTGGTACAAAAAGTTGACGTTGTCATGAGTGATCACTGTTTAAGCACGGTTTTCCTGATGTGTCACAAGCATCTGTCCCACTCCTCTTTCTGAGTGATACCTCCAGCTTTGAAGAAATGCAGCCACGGATAGAGCTGGAGTGGAGAGCTGGAAGGACAAGTCCAATAGAGAGAAAAGCAAAGCAACTGCTTTGAGTATATAATTGCTTTGGCAAGCATTTATTAACGGTCCTCTTCCAAAGACGTCGTGTCTGACTTCCATCAGTTCTTGAGATAATTTTTAATATTCTTAATTTTAAGTGTTTCCCTGCATTAACGTCTTCTGTCATTTCAGAGCCTTCTAGGCACTCAATCAAGCTCATCCTCTTCACCCGTGTTTCCGCAGCCACCTGCAACCCATCACCCAATCAGTCTCCACTTATAGGCCCCACATTGTTAGCATTTGTCCTGCACGTCAGCTCTCATTCTTCCTGCCTGATATGCAAAAATCATTAAAAATTTCCAGACAACAAAAAATGCACAACAATTAGCAATGGCAAAAATGAAGCGCCAGAGGCATTGTTGAACAGAACGAGACGCACCTGTTACACATCTCACCCAATCAGCTCCTGCCTCTCTGGACGATTCTCTGTTCCGTCAGTATTTTCAGGCTCTCCCATTCTATGTGTATGTGTAAATATTTATATTTTAGAAATAATTTACATAACATGCTGTTCTCCATTCACCTGTAGGCGTGGCTATGGAGAGGTATTAATATACAAATGCTCCTATTTGACAGTGTATTAACAAAACAGATTAAAAAAAAGTAATGGCAGTTATAATTGAGTCTAAAATGGAAATGAGAACATTTTGAAATACTGAGGAAAAATGAAGTGGAATGAATTTCACTGATTCAGCACCAAGGAATCAGAAAGAAAACACTACAGATGTGAGTATTTGAAGATTATAGTGGAGCTGCTTACTTCGCACTCAGTTCGGAATTTCAGAAGAAGAGTGTTGAACGAGGTTCCTCTTTCAGCGCAGTCATTTTTGATGTTGCAGGTGTGTATGAAGCAAGATAACCAATGGCGTTTAAATCTTTTGACAGTTTTGTGAGTGTGTGTTATAAAGTGAGGCCATATGTATAAGATGCTTCCGCTCATGTGTTTCTTCTGTCTGCACTGCTGCAGAATAAGAATGCAGGGACAGCAAAGAGTCCAGAAAGATTTAGGAAGGGAGGTAATTAGCATCAGCCCAAAACAATGGTACCGGTATTGGACCTGGAGAAAAACAGCTCGTTAGAACTAGCTCTAAAAAAAAAAGTTTCCTCTATTAATCCCATGTGGGGGGAGGTTCTTTTTCCACTTGACATACAATTATAATGTTTTTGTTTATTTACACACACAAATTAATGGCGAGATGGTCAAGTGAAGGGCAAGCCACATAGCAGCGTCCAGGGAGAACTTCTGGGGTTCGGTGCTTTGCTTTAGGGCACCTCGTCAGCACTCGTGAGGTAAAGTGAAACCTCTTTAAACCATTGTTTGGTCTTGAGCCAGCCACTCTCTGGTCCCCAAGCAAAGTCCTTGTGGACTGAGCTACTGCCACCTAAAACTTCAGCGTCATGGTTATAACCTCCGCCGAGGCGGGGGTTGCGTGATCGCCGGCCCTTGTTTGCCTCTCTGTCCGTCCGTCAGACTGCTAGCAACTAAAAAAAAAGGCTATACACGGATCTTGATGAGATTCTCAGGAAATGTTGGGAATGGTAGCAGGAACAGATGATTGGCGATTTGGTGATGATCCAAAAGCGGGAATAAGGATTACCGGTAGACTGGTAGTTTGCCTGGAGAGTCTTAACATTGTCGACATCTGGAGAATATTTAGATATGCACAAGTCAGACAGTTATGGACTATTAAATTATAGATTACATACATCATAGTAATTAGCATCATTTTTCTCTTGACACTGCAAATACAGTTTGCAATGTGATTTTGTTCATTCAAACAGGGCTCTAATACACCTATAGCTGCCAACAGCCATACAATTTGATTAAGTAACCAGAAGTACCAACCTTTTTTGATCACTTTCTTATAATAATCCAAATGTGTGTGTGTGTGTGTGTGTGTTTAGTGTCCCCCTTCACTACTTTATCTCAAGCAAGGCTAACAAATATTATTTCTCATTGTCTGCTGTGAAGTCTTGTTCAGCTGCTATAGATATTGTGTTTCACACAGCTTTGAGAGAGATAAATCCCACCAGCTGGCAGCAAAGCACTTGTCATTGTTCATAATCAACAAACACAATGCAGAACCGGTTGGAGAGTCAGGCCAGTCTTGGTATGTAGATGAGATATTTTGCAAGTTCCCTCCCATTTCTGTTTTAAACGTCCCATATTATGAAAAGCTCACTTTTCCCATGTTTCTCAATATTATGTTGATTTTGTGTTCTTATCAAACGAAAAACAGCTAAATAAGCCATCCAGTCAATCCTTCGTAGTTTGGGTAGGTCTATAATCACCTACTGAAACGCATCTGGAAGAAATCCCTCACGGCTTTACGTCAAGACGGGGGAACGTGCAAAAGATGTGCGTGCACATGCGTGTGCGCGTCCCCGTGTCTGTGCTCTCTTCACCGTCATGGTGGTGAGGAAGCGGAGCCGAAAGGCAAAGCTCTCCATTCACCGGTCGATCTCTGTTCCTACCCTCACCTGTGGTGACCAAAAGAACAAGGTCACGGGTACAAGCGGCTGAAATGAGCTTCCTTCCTCGGGTTCCTGTGTTCTCCCTTAGATATCGGGTGAGACGCTCAGACATCCGGGCAAAGCGCGGAGTCCAGCCGCTGAGAGCAGCCAGGTGAGGCGGATCATCGCGCCTTGTGTGCGTGGGTGGGTTTATTGCCAGCTCGGCAGATCGAGCTGAAGCCACACACGCTATCAGTTCAGATCCGTAAGATGTTTGTCTTAGTTATGTTAGTATAATGACAATAAAGAATCTTGAATCTTGGTGTGACAAGTAGATGAGGGAGAAGTGTAAAATAATGCCTTCATAATTCAAAATATATTTTATTACGCCCTGAGATTATTGGCGTCATCGTGCCGTCTGTGTGTGTGTGTGGACTGTCACAGATATTATAAGTGTTTTGGAACTGCATTAACTTGTGGAAAAAGGGTATGGGACCTTTTTAAGAGAAACATTTTACACTTTCTGACCAAGAGATAATTGCTTGTAAGGGCTTTCAGGCAGAAAGTCCTGGAGGCAAACCTGTCCCACCAGGAAAACATGGCAGTATGTCTCAACAGCATCTTGGCAAGAAATGCTGGAAGCTGGGCTTTGGGAATCATCAGAGGGTAGCCGCAAAATGTATGGTCTTGGTGTTTTACCATGAATATAATTGCAGTGTTACTCTATTGTGCAGACAGCGGGTTTCAAATTTGGCCTAAATCCCAGCCAGGGCAACAAAAGCCAGCCTTAGACTGAGGACTATATAACTCGAGCCATGTATGTGTGTATTCTGCTGCATTTTGGTTATAAGTTAATATCTATATTCTTTCAGCACTGCAAATTGTAGCATAAATATTTTTTTACTTGAATTGATCTTAATTAACCTTAATATAATATTGTTCTATGCAGAAAATGCATTTTTGTATATATAAAAATAAACCTCTGGTATGATTACTATGTGCACTTACTTTTCTGTAGCCCTGGAGAAAAGGATTTTGTCAATAGTGTTGCAATGTTCTAAAGTAAATGTAGGATGGGAGGTGCATCTTGTATTTAATGAAAATACAAGGTAATGCATGTGAATGAATGGGTTTCTAAATTTGAATCTCCTTGATTTGGACTGTTGGTTATTGTTTAGATGCAGACATTTGATTGCAATGCTGACATAGAATTTGGAAGTCTTGAAATAACACTTGAAGGCCAACTAAAGCCAAAAACTGAACACAAAAATAAAAAGGAATCCATTCATTTGTTCCAATAAAAAACATTTTTTTTCAATGGTTTACATAATTTCACAGTACATCTGTGAATTAAAATTAAGGGGTGTAAAAAAAAAAACACCTCAAATTATTCTGATTTGCTAGCTACATTACAATAATTTTACTCTTTTATGACATTTACAGAGGCATTATTCATCAATTTATTCATGAAGTAGCAACACTCTTCCATTTTAGAAATGAGCCACTGCTTTTGATGGCTGAGAAGGCTCAGTGCATCAGAACTTAAGAAAATACATGAAAATCGACAAAACACAAGCATCGGTATTACTATGACAGCACATGTTCTGCAATTAGGAAATAATGTAAATGCACAGACTACAGCCAGGACAAGCAAAATACAAATAAAAGACGACAAGTTTAAGATGTTTTCAGATTCAAGTAGAGACATATGTAGATTTGGATGAATCTGATAAAGGTGACGACACTCTGTCAAAGTGTGCTAAATGCATCTCGGAGAACTGACCTATGTAGTCCAAGAAATAAATAAATGTAATTTAAACTTTTATTATCACAATGTGAAATGAGAAAATGTAGCTCTTATTGATTTCCTGCTTTTCATGATAGAAATAATATATATTATAGACTTCCTTGGAGAAAATACAGCGGCTGCCTACATTATGAAGAGAATTTCTTCTCTTCTTTCTTGTTTGTTTTTTAGTTTTTTTTTTCCTGGCGCCTAAAGGCTGAGGAGGAAACAACAGGCAACGTCAAACTGGAATCTTGCAGTTTCCTAACTGTGTCCCTCACCGGAAAGGGTGGTCAATAGACTTTGCCACCACTGTACTGTAGTGCCAAGCTAATGTCTAACAACTTGGCTGGAGCCCTAAATGATGCAGTGAAAATGAAAGTTTTTAAAGCAAGGATCTGAAAATCTTTTTTTTATGTCTTATATGTAACAGGATGAGCTGTGACTATGTGCAGTGCCTCACAAGGGAAATGGTTATGACTTTAAAGATGAAATTAACATGTTATTCAATCTCCTAACTTTTCATTTGTTTAACAATTCGCATGAGTGGCTCACAAGGTTGTTCTTTTTTTGATGGATGATTTAACTTGCCTGGAAATACCTGAACTTGCATTTCGGGCATTGCGGGGCAAGACTGAGTCAGTGATTAAGAACCTTGAACTCTGGTCTGACTGTGTCAGCGAGAAAGACGCTCCACTTCTCCCATCATTGCATCATTCTTTTTTGTATGCAAATTATCTCAGACAAATGTGGCACAGGGGAAAGACCTCTGTCCGTGAGTTAGCTGCTCAATTAATGGCGCACTTCCTCAAACATGCGGCAGAGATGACTGGATTCTTCCTCCATGTCTGAGCGACAGAGCCTGACTGAGATATCCATGAAAGGAGCAGTGAAAATTGAGTTCAGTCAGAAAGTGTTGTCGGCTTTTTTTTCTAAGCGAACTTGCCTATATAAAAACAAAGTACAACAACAAACTGAGTAGAAAAAGATGTCGGCCTGAAACCGCCTCCACATTGCAGTGTTACGTGTAGAGAGTCAGGCGGGTCTATGGATTTGTGGTGAGGTGAAGCATTAGCTAATCAAGTTTAATTCACCCAGTTTACATCCTGAAGCAAACCGCTCTGCTGCCAACTCCCCTTCTAACTTCAAGGTGCGTTTTCGAGACGGTAAATAAATAGAATTAAAAGCAGGATTTTTTTGTCCAAACTAGTATATTGTTATTTATATTATGTTTATTATGATGAGCCATGAGTGCAGCTGGAAGTCATCCGAGAGCATTCAGTGTCCAGGACACGTATGTGAAAGCTTCAGGATAGGTTGATTCAGTGTGAACACATTTATTTAATTCATGATCCATCTGAGTCCAGTTTTATTGTGCGACACGCTTCTCACACAAATGTCATCCCTCCTGTGTAGATGTTCACAAAATGGTTGCTTTCCATTTGGAAAGTCTATGAACCATGTCGGTGACATTTTGGAAGAGGATGACTGGAGCAAAAAAGAGCCCACTTATTCATCATTTGGAAACAATTCTCTGTCCATGTCTTCCTTCGCAAAGTCACTCTGTTCTTTAGCCTTTTGAGGCTCTCAGTTTAATGACACACCATGTAATTGGTTCTCTCTGCCTCCCTACCCTCTCAGATACAACTTTTATAATTTCCTTTTAAACTACATGATTTAGGTTGGCTCAGCATGGGCTTTTATAAGCTGCTGACTTTTTTTTTGTTTGAGAAATGTTTAATGGGCATCAAACATACAACATATTGCCCAAAATACATTAGCTTCATTCAATCATTCATCTTTTTGAAGACGACACGACCGCAATCGTCTCAATTTCCGCCGCTTGTTCAAATCCGGGCCACGGGTTACGCTGGAGCTCGTCCCAGCTGACACCGGGGTGAGAAGCAGTGTAAAACCCTGGACAAGTCGCCAGTTCATTGCAGGGCCACATAGGTATGAGCTTTGACTTGGTCTGTTCTTCTAAGGACAATTTATAGTGACCAATTGACTTAAGTTGCATGTTTTTGGTGGATAGAGGAAGCCGGGAAATCTGGAGAAAACCCACAATGGTATGAGGAGAACATGCAAACTCTGCACAGAAAGAACCCAGGTGAAATCAAACCCAGAACCTTCTTGCTGTGAGGCAACAGCGCTACACACTGTGCCACCATACTGCCTATAATAGCTTAATTTAAAGCACAACATCTTGACACGCCTCTTCCTCTCTGGCATGAATAAAAATGCGTTCGTACAACATAAAATGTATATTATGACAGTTGCTTTTCCAGCTAAGAGGTAACATTTGTGTGATGGTTCCCAAGACGCGGCAGATTATGCTCCCCTGCCAACAAAACTGAGGTCCTATTTTCTTGCTCAGTGAAGTGGAAGTTGTCGTTTCAGCGCTGTCAGCCGATGTCATACCAAACAGATCTTACACCAACATAATTAGAGCAGTGTTTGGTCCTCTTGTGCATACAATTGATTGACAATCACAAAGCTAGCTATGGTGAGATGAATGCTGCAATCCTGAGATGTTTTCTTTAGGGGAGAAAGCAGAGATGTCCTGACTGCTAAGGTGAGGAATTATCCTCAGAGCTGTGGGCTTCAAGCTGCCAGTGCTATTGGATTTTCAAAGCCAGTTGGGTCAAACCAAATATCAAACTTTCTGCTATTATTATTATTTGCTTTGCACCACACCAGGAGCCCTCTGGAGTGAGCCCCTTTGATATCGGTCAGCGGCTGGTAGAAATCCACCGATGCGTACGTCTATCACTGTGAGCTACAAGCAATGCCGCCTGTTCTTTTCCAAGTTTGAGCACAATATTGAGATACTGGCTAAAAGTTGTCCCGGCTACAAATCGCAAAGTCATGCTTTTAACAAAGAAAACACTGTAGATTGCATTAATTTTCTTCAGGAGTTTGAAAGTGGTTTATTCCCCAAATATAGATGGATGGGAGACTGAATGTGGTTTTCTTGTGGATATCATTTATTTTAATCAATTTAGTGCTGATATTCCCCCCATGTTTTAAGGGGCCTGTTTATTCCACTGGGGAGGGCTTTTTGTTATTTTTCATGTCAAATTGATATTAATAAGTCGTTAAGCCTTGTCAGAACTTCAACTTTCCTTTCCTGAACAACCTTGGGCTTCATTATCATTTTCACGCATGGGGTATGTTTTCTTTATGCCTCATTGACTCTCTCCTGCGGAGCCAGCGCAAACTTTTATTTTTGTGGAGCTTCAGACAGATTGCTGTCCACCGAGAGTGTGTTGGCACACGTCACATATTATTGACAGGAGCAGCATTTGTTTTATTATTTCCCCAATGATTCTGAGAGAGATTGATTTAAAGAGGTTGGGATAAGGATCATTTTCAAATTAAATAAAAAAAACTTGTTGGACAGGATCCAAGTGCAATAAAACATTTATGAAAACCCAAGAGCTTAAAAGGCTTCAGGATTATGCCTATAAACTGTATTATCAGGTGAGATGACTTCACTGTGAGCCATTGCGGACATGATGATGATGATGATGAGGCAACAAGGGAACAAAATGACACAGGCCAAACAAGAGCCTTATGGCTATCTGTACTAACTAGCCCTGTGCCCGTTTGCTCTGCCTGTGTTGGTCCTGGTTGCAGGTTTGTTGGGAAACGCTCACAGAAGCAACTTCTTCCACTTTGTGCTTCTTCCAACAGAACACCTGCAGAAGTTGCATTATTCAGCATCTCCAAGTCACGTTGGTGCAAAACCTGACACAAAGCATTTTATTGCCTCAAGAAATGAGCAAATACCACGATCAGAAACGCATTCAAGTACACGTAATAAGTACACGGTGTTGTGCAATATTTCTGCCTTCTTGACTCGCTGCTGCGGTACTTTCCCCTCAACAGAAGTCGCGCTGCTGTGATAAGTTTATTTTAGCTGCATCTTGTTCATCAGCGGAAACATGCTTTAACCCTTCAACCCGTATATTAAAATTATGAGGTCCGGAGGTCTGAACAATGAGATACCGACAGCTCAATTCCAGCATGAAGAAATTAGTTTGGTCACATTATGTGTGTGTATACTCATCATGTCTATGCATATATATATACTGTATGAATACAATAAAATTAGTTTAACAGGCAAATGTATTTGGCAAATATCCAACATTTATCTGTTTTTGAAAACTTCTGACTTGTTGGTGGCTTTGGTAAAATAAGATCATTAAACGCAAACAGACAATTTAAGAGTGCCTATACAGAACAAATATGGAAAACAAAGTGCATAAAGCATTTTGTCTAAATGTGCATTGTGTTATAAATATGATTTATTCCAGTCCATAAAACAAAACATTAAAGATGGAAGCACAAATATAAATATCACATTCAAAATTCAAATCACATTGCTCGCTCAATACTGCATTTGGTTCTCCCTCTGTAGAGATCACATATCCGCCCACCTGTAGATGCCTTTAAACTGCTGTGACAATGTAGTGAAATTTATAGCTCGAAAGGGAATCTGTATGAAACTAAGAAGCTGCTCTCCATAGTGACAGTAGGCCAAACGATTACAAAGGTGTCAGATGGGCTTTGAGTTAATTCATTCTCTGCATCGTTACCTCAGATTTCAGAGTGCAAATTTCTTCAAAGTGTCCATGTCTAGCTTCATGATGGTGTTTGATAGGTTATTCCAAAACAGCAGAATACTCCATGCAAATCAGACACGGAGCGCTTCTTGCATGAAAAATAAATACTTACTTACGGTACTTACCGTATTTTCCGGCTTATAAGTCGCTGTTTTTTTCATAGTTTGGTCGGGGTTGCGACTTATAAATCGGAGCGACTTATATATATTTTTTTTTTACAAAATTTGTGAGCGCAGAGACAGTAGCCTAAACATTTCTATAAAAGGTGTTGCAGGGAACTCTGTCGCTGTTTCTGGAGGGTCGGAGTTATCTGTCACATCTGTTATCTATAAACACCAATTAGAGGGGCTGAATCAAAATGTTGGCGAAAAGAAGGTCGTATTCTGCTGCTTACAAGCTTCAGATAGTGAAATATGGAGCCGAACACGGTAACCGAGCAGCAGAAAGAAAGTTTGGAGTGAGCGAAAAACTTGTAAGGGACTGGCGAAAAGCGGAGGTTACGCTAACTGAAATGAAGAAAACAAATAAAGCTAATCGCGGGCGACATGCTAGGTGGCCGCAGTTGGAGGAACGAGTTCACGCATGGGTGCTTGAACAACGTGCTGCTGGGAGAGGTTTGTCAACGGTGCAGTTACGTCTCCACGCCCAGGTGGTTGCCAATGAGGTGAATATAAACGGCTTTGCGGGAGGACCTTCTTGGTGTTACCGCTTCATGCAACGCAAACGCCTCTCTATCAGAGCAAGGACGACACTGTCCCAAAAACTGCCAGCGGACTTCCAAGCCAAGGTTGACAGTTTCCGCGCGTTCATTGAGAAGCATGTAAGTGATCACAACGTGACACCGGATCATATTATCAACATGGACGAGGTCCCCCTCACTTTTGACATCCCCATGGGCCGAAGTGTTGCAGAGAAAGGGCAAAAAAGTGTGAATATCGTTACAACTGGTCATGAGAGATCACACTTCACAGTGGTGCTGGCATGTTGTGGAGACGGATCTAAACTGCCACCGATGGTCATTTTCAAACGAAAAACCATGCCAAAAATCCAATGCTCCTCAGTTGAAGTCGCCGTGAACGAGAAAGGGTGGATTGATGGAGAAATGATGAACTTGTGGCTAACAAAATGCTACAATAAGCGACCGGATGGCTTCTTTAGAGCACGCAAAGCTCTGCTTGTGATGGATAGCATGAGAGCGCACATCACACCACAGTTAAAAAATAAATTAAAAGTTCTCAACTCCATACCTGCCATCATCCCTGGAGGCTTAACCAAAATACTCCAGCCACTTGATATCTCCGTGAATAGGAGCTTTAAGGCAGTTTTGCGTAACCTGTGGGAGCAGTGGATGACGGATGGAGAGCACAGCTTCACGGCAACCGGGAGAATGCGCCATGCAACTTTCCTGGAAGTCATTGAATGGATCGACAAAGCATGGGCTTCAGTGACAACCGAAACCGTCCTGTCGGGATTCAGAAAGGCTGGAATAATTGGAACTGCAACTGACGACGAGTCTGATGTAAGCGACGTAGAAGAGGAAGCGGCGTCTTGTCTACCTGCCGAGTTGGCGGAGTTATTCAAAAGTGACACCGAGGATGAAGATTTCCTTGGATTTCGTGATTCCGAGTAAAACCTGATATTTTGGTAAACTTGTTAGCATGTTCTTTGTGCTATATGTTGTTTGGTGTTGGATTTTAGCAAATAAATTTTCCCCAAAAATGCGACTTATCCTTCAGTGCGACCTATATATGGTTTTTTCTTCTTAATTATGCATTTTTTGGCTGGTGCGACCTACAATTCGGAGCGACGTATAATCCAAAAAATACGGTACTTACTGCCCATCATCTCTGAAGACTCAAATTGATAATAATAGCATATTTCATGCATATTGATTGCCTCTGTGTCATAGTGCATACTGAGCTGAACAGATCATGCCTGTTCATAAAAACGTATTTATGACAGAATTTGAAAATGAGGTGCCAACATATCCCTGTAATGGGAAATGGTTTTGGATTCCAGAGAGAAACCACTAGCAGTCTGGATTTCTCCTCACAGCCATGCATTGGTGATCCTGCTTCCACCCATGGATGTGCTGATTTTAGATGGGGTCCATCCATTCCAATCTCACTTACTTATTTTCAAACAAAAAAATATTCAAAGTTTCAATTCTGCCGCATGTACTAGAGAAATGGAGGACTGAAATCCTGGTTGCAACAATGTGCATTCATAACAAATAAAAAACAGAAAAACTAGACTATTAAAATGCAATCATTTTTTCCCTTGTTACTACTCAATGTACTGTTAAGATGCTCATGTAGACAATTACAAACAAACAAATTATTCATACAGCCACATATCAGGTCAATGTCAGCTCTCGGATGGAGACAGTGCAGGTGGCATTTCCATCCACAGATCCCCTAGTAATGTTAAACTGATCTCAACTCAAATATTTGCCCTCAGATGCTGTCAAGGAGAGTAAAGAGCCAAGATGATGAGAGACTGCTCTCTGCAGGATATTCTGTTTGCTCGATACTCATGGGAACTCCTGGAACACACAAGCCAATAATGGAGGAAACGGCAAAGCGGATGTCTGCCCTGTGGAAGAGGCTGGACAAGCCAAATGGTGCTTTAGACAAGACTACCGGGAATCATTTTGAAAGTAACAAAGCATTGTATCACTACTAATTTAATGAAAAATGATGGTAAGGGATTACTATTACTTGATAAAGAAAGAAAGAGATTAAAGTTCAAGACCATTCTCGGTCAGAAAAAATTGTGTTCGATCATATGTCTTTCAGTCATGCTCGCATCATTTTACGTTCCACACATAAAAGGTCTGCATAATTCAGTTAATAGTCATAAATAAAATTCTGTGAATTTCTTGCAACATAAATGGCCAATCTGTATTCAATATATATATATATATATATTTAAAGCATTTTTATTTCACTCATCCAAATATTTTCTTTAGCTATTTTACCTTTTCTTTGCAGATATTAAGAGCATTTCAGACTTGCTTACAAACTTGAAATGCATTGCAATTGTGACAGAATGATCAAGCTTCGCATGTACATCTAAATGTTTCACTAATTCTCAACACAAGCAGCAGAAGTGTAAGTCACCAATTAAAACCTGGCTCAGTGTTTGTATGAGCTGAATATTCATATTATAATTTTTGTTCAGTCAAACGTTTGTCAGGAGGGGAGCGTTGGCGTGAGACTGCTTCAGTGCTCCTGTAGCGTTAGCCCAGCTTCATACTGTTAACCACCTTTGTGTGACGGCTTAGTATGATTGTGCCTCTTAGATTAATTGAAGCCAAACAATGGAAAGTTACCCTCCTGTTGTTGAGCCGACTTCATAACACAGGCCACTGCTCATGAGGAGGATGTTTACAGTGTCACATTAAAGTAATTCAGAGAATGTCTAATTCCTTCTGCGGCACAGCAATAAAGCTGAATGGCGTCTTATGCGGGGTGTACCCCGCCTCTCGCCCACAGCCAGCTGGGATAGGCTCAGCAGACCTGCGATCTGCAAGGCGGAAAAGCAGCTGTGGACGGGGTGATTGTCTTATCTACAAGAAAATAGATGGATGGATGAAATTCCCCATGAGTGGTACGGATTCTCAGTTGCGGGGGTTCAGTTTACAGTTTATATCCAAACTTTACTGACACACAAATAAATCCCCATAATTACATCAGAGGATCCCTCTCACAGATGTTATTTTCCAATCTCAGAAATTTAAAATTAATTTGCCCACTTTTTTCATGTAATATTAACAATTTAAAGTTTACACATGCATATCATCCATCCTCTGAAAACATCAAGCCACACAGGCACATAGATCACTTCATATTATGACTCGGGCTCGTTCCTGTTTGCTGCCAAGTCCATTTTATCATAATGACCATGCATCTAAGAGAACTCTGATTAAAAATGTATTGGTTGGATATTTATCAGATAGCCTATTAACCTTTTCAATCGATAATACGCAAATCTTCATGAAATGGCTAAATATTAAAGTGATTTCCACGCATCCTTCATTGTTGGATCGTGTCAAACCTAAATCCAATTCTTGAGCATAATATCTAATCTGTTTAAACTCATCATGACAACCTTTTGCTCTTATCTTTAGCAGGTGCCTGATATACTTTGTGAGTTGAGTTTAAACAACTTTAAAGTTATACTGTTTGTGCAAATAAAACATGACAGAATACTAATTAACAATTATTATAAAGACATCTAAATTTCTAACCGTCATCATCAATAATAAAAACTAGAGGGGTGAATCCGGGTGCCGCCAGCTCCACATAGCTCCACCCTCCTGCTCTCCTCTCGCTCCACGGCCTGCCACGCCCGTCATCAGCTCATCCACATCACCTGCGCTGCTCTGGACACCTGCTGCTCATCTCCTCATCAGCCCCACTGCATTTATATTCTGCTCAGTCCTCTGCTCTCTGCCAGACTTGTTCGTACTCTCCAGTAATCTAATCCTGATTCTGATTCACGTGTACCTGCCCTGCTTGTTTTTTGGATTTTTGTCTGTTTGCCAGCTCCTCTGGGTTTGTATGCCTGATTGGGCTGATTATCTGGTTTGTGAACGCTGCCTGTTTCCTGGAACTCGTGTCATTGCCTGCTGTCTGCTGGTCGGGACTGACCGACTTTGCCGGAACATTAAAGTTACATTTCTGGATTCCCTTCTCCGGTTGTGCTTTTGGGTTCTCCCTGTCTGTGACCTGACAATATGGCAGTAGTACAACAAATTCATCCATCCATGTTCTTGTAGAGCAGGCGATTGCGATATTCTCGTCCACAGCTGCTTACCTGCCTCGTGGGTCACGGATATGCTGGAGCCCATCTCGGCTGGATGTGGGCGAGAGGCAGCGTACACCGCGGATAAGACGCCAGCTCATCGTTGGGCCCCACAAAAAACAAACAGCCACTCACGAACACATACTCAAACCTGCAGACAATTTGGAGTGACCGATTCACCCAAGCAACTGAACCAGGAACTTTCTTGTTGTGAGGCAACAGCACCACACACTGCGGCACTGTGTTGCTCTCATATAACTTCACCATACAGTGAACATGAAACTACCACTAGAGGGTTACACACTTGTAGTTTGTAAATATGATTTCATTCATGAAGGCAAACTCTTATTGCTACGCATTGGTACATACCTCAGTCTGACATATTTCACTCGAAAAAATAGTCTATATTATGTTATATTGATTATTTAAGAAGTGCTGCAGATGCAGTAAAGAACAACAGTGAATGATGATGGCAGTGATAAACTCAAGTCTTTGCTCAGGAGACGCAACAGCTCTACAATCAGTCATCCAAGACCCCACTGAAAACGGCTTCGTTTGTTTTGCTAGTTTTTGCATATATATATATATATATATATTATCGGTAATACCTGGCTAACAGCTGTCCAGAGGTTATCACTGTGTTAGTTCAGGGTGTTCCTCTATCATCTTCAGAATAAGACGGGACAAGAAGATATGTATGGGAGTATCCACTATAAAAGATAGGATGAAAGGGAAGACGTTGATTTATGGCCTCCTGCAGCTTTCTTCCCTCATTTATCATGCTCTCCCGGTGCAGGCTACCATCGCTCCTCGGTTGCCTGGTAGGGAGGTTCTCTTTCTGTCTATGCAGCCGGCTACTCATCCTCATGTCTAGGCAACAAGCCGTGTGCTTCAGAATTTCAGCAAAACTATCCAACCCGCCTTTCACTCCGAGACACACCATGACAGGATTACTCACGACGCACTACGCTCTCCGGTATGCCAGAGCCAGATATGAGCAGACAAATGCCTCCCGTCACAGCTGGTAGCAGCTTTTTAATTTGCAATTCATTGACAGAATGCTCTATCTACATTTTATTTGTTTTACCTCATACTTGTCTTCGGTATGCATAATTCAGTGATTAGCTCATGTGTCATGCCAGCCCACCTGCAAATGTAGCTCCACGAAGATCACACGTTCAACCGCTATTTGCATGTGACCTTTCAGAGATCAAGCCTCACTTTCCTGGGTAGATCTGGGAGCCAGCGGTAACAAGCCCGTGAAACGAGTAACAGCGACTCTACTATTTAACAAAGCAGAGTGACAATCACGCCTATGTCATAGTGGCTCATCTCATCATGCTGAAGCAGCCTGATGCTAATTAGCACAATTTCTCACCATGGGAGGTCTAAATAATTCAGCCGCTGAGCTTCATTGCTGCATTCTTAGAGCTATATTTCCAAACGGATTTAGTCTTCCCTCAAGTTTTAATGACTTCTTTGAGGACATCCAACACTTTTATTGGATTTTTACTACTGCAGTCATTAAAAAAAATAATTTCATGTTTTATTAACGCACGCAAGTCTACAGAACTACAGAGCTGTTTATGAATGTTCTAATCAGGTTTTGCCCTTTTAACAAGAAAATACAACGTATGTGACATGGCTTATTTTTCTTTCAGTGGAAAGCTGCAGCTTTGTTTCAGTTTGACCTTGCCATTTGAATAAGGTCCTCCTCTTCTTTCATGGCAATGCTAGTGGCAGGGGTCACCTGCCCTTCACCTTTGCAAAGGTTTCATTATGATTTGCTGCTTCCTTCACCTGGTATTACCGCTGCCTCCCATCTTCTATGAACGCTGTCCTGCAGCTAACAGCAGTACTTTTTCATTCCATTCCCTTTCCCTTCCTTCAAGGCCCTCACAAAGTCAACCAGAATTTATTTGCGAGGGATGAACTCATCATTGCTTTGGCCTGCCTTTCTCCTTGCCACGCTCTGCATATGGATAACAGAGCTCTGCTGCTCATTTGCATGCAGCTGTTCCGACTGCTATCTTATACATCTTGGCTCTGAGTTATCCCCGATCAGTCCGAGTGAGTTAAAAACAGCAGCTACATTCTGATGAATGACTGATTAATTATTTACATCGCACCAACAGTGCTAAATGCTTGCATTTCAGTGTAATATCCAGTAAATGTCTACAATATCAAGTCCCATAATAACTGTGCTCCCCATGGGGGGGCATTTTAAGTGTTGCATCTACAAAATTATAAAATGATATTTTTTTTATTTGGTCTAGTTCTATTTTCACATTATGGAATTCCTCTGGATCACAGCAATGTCATTTTTCTCCCTTTTTAAAATAGAAAAAAAAATGGATTCAAAATGTGACTGAATCGGTCTTTCGGTCTTCTATGGAATCATGTACTGTATATGAAAAACTGTTTCTGAACAAAGTCAGTCAGAGTGCGTTTCGCCACAGATAACATGGCCTCGCTATCTTGACTATGCAGAGATAACTTGGTATGTCCAGAGGCAAGTGAGCTGAGGCCCCTGTCATTGTGTATGGACTTACACAAAGAGGTGGAGTTGTTATTGTCTGCAGTCTGAATAAATGAGCCATTGGACAGGGGTTGGAGGAGAGATGCCTTTTCTCCCCAGGATCAACTGAGGAGGTGAAAGCTGACAGGGAACATTATGTCATGGGGGGTCCGCTTTATATTCAGACACCCCTGTATGTTATTGTTATTTTTTATAAACTTGTAACATGTATTGAGTGTTTTGCTATGTATACTGTTTTATAAAATAATTATTGAAATCATTAGTTCAGATTTATTTGCCACTCTGCAGTGACGTGCGGTGAGGTTTGTGTCTGGTGAGGCACAGTCAGATTTACAAATAAATGAACATACAGCTTATTCATCATTTGATTGGCAACATTTAATGTGTTTTGTTTAAAAATTCGTACCAGCATTTTTTACATATTGTCACAAACCTGGCTCATCAGTTTATGACAAAACGGGGAGACCACACATAATCTGCGTATTTACAAAAGATTTAATGAAATTATTCAACTCTGCGTATCAGTGTGCGTGCAGCGTTGAATGTGTGTGGATGCGTGTGTGTTGATCAGTTAAAGTTTAACTGATGTTTAACTGTTAAACATATGTTCTGAGATGTGTCTGTGTGGATGAGGGGGCGTGTCCGCGTCCAGCTGGAGGCTGCGCCAAGAGAGAGAGAGAACAGTGCGGAACGGAACGGCAGAGATATGCCAGCGATGGAGGAAAAGCTGGCCTTCATTTGACAGCTTATGTTCTCCAGAACGTTTCAGAACACTCGTTCCCATCTAATGGACTCTCTGTCAGGCCCAGTCCGCCGCGGTTCTGCTCGAATCGGTCCCAGAAACGGCCAGACGCCGGTCTCACGGGCTCGAAGCAGCAACAGTGCAATATAATATATAAATAGAATAAAATCTCTCGGTTCTCCTTTTCCTTAGCTTTGTGTACGCTAATGTTAAGTCTCCGCTGTCCGTCCAAAGCCAGGTCTATCCGGGACGTCTCAAAAGTTTCTAGCGCAATTTGACCATGAATACGCGCGGTCGCTGCTCGTGTTTGGAGGCTTCTCGGTAAATTCTTCATGTCACAATATCCCATCCGAGTCCTGACATCTTCAGAAGTTGAGAAAAGAAGGCAAGAAAAGCAGAAAACACGGGTTCTTGCTTGACGTCCAGACATCCAGACAGCCAGCGCTTCCGTGTTTACAAGCCCGTCTCGAACGAGCGGATCAGCTGATGAGTGCGCTGAATCACTCACGGGTCTCCAATCGGCTGGAGGCCATATTACATGTGGCCTCATTCTGCAGTATTTTAATGCCGCTGAGCACAAGAACACGTGACGCACTAATTGTATTATTAAAAATGAAAAAATGAAAAAATATATCATATACTATCACTGATGTTATATTATATCTTATATGATTTTTATATTATTTTTAATAATACAAATACATGATTTTTATATGATTTTATATGATGACAGGTGAGGCTGTGCCTCCCCTGACTGCACGTCACTGCCACTCTGTCATGCTATGACGATATCGTTCGGTAAAGTTGAACAGATATTCACAGATACGGACTTCCGGCATCAATAACTCATTGGTGATACGTTGTCGAAATAAAAACAATGCCTCTTTCCCATTGTTGTGAGGTAGATGATGTGCTCCAGACTCAGTTTTATCAAAAGTAGCTGTCTGTCAAACTGCTGAAATAACTTTGGCGTGTACGTGCAGCCGATGTGACAGAAAATCACTGCAGCCCAGTGATTTTGGTGACAATACAGTGTCTAAAAGTGAAGTCATTGAATATACTGTGTAGTGTCTCTCTCCACTGTTTGGTTTTGCAATTTGCTGACGGTCCCTTGGCAGTCGCCTCACAGCCGGCTGCAAGTAGAAACCAATGTTATTTCTACAGTTTGACAGACAGATATTTTGATAAAACTGAGCTTGTAGCACATTGTCTACCTGACAACGATGGGAAAGAGGCATCTCTTTTATTTTGACAATGACCACCAATGAGTTATCGATGGATGCCGGAAGTCTGTTAATATCTTTCCAACTTTACCGAACCTATAGACAGTATTTGCCAAGAACGCAAATTGATAAAGAGTAATGCACCAGCCGAATTGTGTGAGCCCAGGGTCTCTTACTCCCTGTGGCTCAACGTGAACAGCAGCTTTTCCACATCTCGTTTTGAATGGTGTCAACCTCTGCCAGCAGCTGCTGCTTTTAGATTTGCTGTGTTGGCTGACTGATTCCAATCTGTAAAAGAAAATAAAACACCCAGAACTTCTCTTGCATTTTATTTACCCACATCATGCATACCTCTCAATTTGGTGAGTTTTATGTCCTTCAAGACCAATTCCAGTCTTACTAATGAAGCCAAGCTGTTTTAGAGGCAATCGGGCTGCACAAATTGAGCACATGCAGCATCCTTGTCATTCCATCTCCTTCCAGAAACAATGTTCTTATTAGACATTTCTATGACATTCTCTTGACGCACTGTTGTGTGACTGGATGCTGTCCTTTGACAGATTCTTGTTATCAAAATGAATGCGTTTGTATTTATAAAATATGCATTCTCAGTCCAGAAGAATAAAATGCCAGGTCAAATTCTAAGCATCTGAATATGTAAAATACTACAAACTGAATCTTGTTGTGAGCAAATGTGAAATGTGTGGTTAATCCTCTCCGTGCTGCAGTTGGCTCTGAGTGATCGAGAGCATGTGTCTGTGGCTATGCGTTCTGTTGAGAGCTCCAGATCAACCACTGCAGGCGTGACCTTCCCTCTCTTGCTGCTTAACCTAATCAATTATAGTTCAGAACAGACGCCAAGACAGAGGGGAGACAGAAAGCCCATGACCTTGTCCAGAGCCCTGAGGAGGCTATGAATAATTCCCTTTGAGCCCCATAAAGAAGGTTACCATGGCCACAAAAGATTAGTAAAGGTATGTCATTGGGCTGTAGAGAATGAAGCTGAAACTTAGTTTTGAAGGTAAGGCCAGGAGCCACCCACAAATCTGAAGAGTCTTAGAAAACAGCCATCTGGGTCTTGTAGTGTTAGACAATTTCAAACGTCTAAATCAGGGGTCGGCAACCTGTTTCATGACGCTTGTCACTTTACAATATACTCAAGCCCAGAGTGCCAACACTTACTTCTTTAATAACACGGTACCAATCTGCGAGGCATTTATTACTGGGCCGCACAGAAAGAAAAAAGATTTATATAATTTCCGTTGTATCGATTATCAGAGTCTAAAAAGTGTTTTATTTTGAAAAATGAACGGATTTTCTCCAATGCAACGTTTGGCAGTGAATTATCTTGGTCACGTGATACGTTACCAAAAATATCAGCCCAAAAATCGTGAAAACATACATCTTTTAGAGCTTCTTTGAAAAGGGGAAAAGGCTAACTTGGGAGGAAGAAGAGGAGCCGACAACTTCTAAGACATAAAAAGATTATTTGAACCGACAAACCAGGAGTCATACTTAAAACACATCTGACTCCGCGGAGTCTACAGCTGACTCCGCACCAAGTCTGCTCTGCCTCAAGGAGGTAATTAAGCCTTCAAAACGTCTGGTTCTTGTGCTAAATAATTTGAATATTACTCTGATCTGTTGGATCTTTCCAGGAATTTGATCATCTCTCTCCTTTATTTAGACGGTGTGATTCCCTTATTTGTGGCAATTAAAAGCTGATTTGCATACTGTGCCGGAGATCCTAAAGAGACAATGAGATGAGATACCACACGCTTGTGTGGCTGCACCTGAGAATGACTAATTTGACTCTCATGTAAACACATAAAACAATATGCTGTTTTACAATGACAGCAAGTCCAGCTGTTTCTGTTTGTTTCATTTCTTTATTTATTACTGCAATAAAGTGCTGATGTTGATGCCGCTTAAAGCTTAGTGCCGGAGGGTCTCCTCTCATCTCTCCGCAGAGGCCTGAAAGTCACCCTGGATCTCCTCTGGGTTGTAGTCATGAGTCTGATCCTCAGACAGCGAGTGTAATTAAAGAGTGGAAAGTAATGCAATGTAATCTGCACCCTGCATCACAGACATACATATACACAAATGTACTTTTTTCAATAGTGTATTGCCATCAAGATGCATGCAGTCCACCTTACCAACCAGTCACCAACGGACCTATGCATGAAATTGTATTTAAATGAGTTTGGTACATCTTTTCAACATTTGATTGCATTTTTGGGTTGTATGTGCTAGATCTGAAGTTAGATAGTAAAAAAAGTAGCCTGGGATCCTTGCAAGACACCTTTGGAGAAGGCATTTGACTGCGTCCCTCGTAGTAACTTGTAGGGGGGGCTTCAGGAGTGTAGGGTTCCGTGGTCCTTTGTTGAAGACTGTCAGGTCACTCTACGATCGAGTCAGAGCTTGGGTTGCAAACCTGTTCCAGGTGCATGTTGCACTCCGGCAGGGCTGCCATTCATCACCGGTCCTGTTTCATCTGCTTTTCTGCGGACGAAGTTGTCTTGTTGGCTGCTTCGAACTTTGACCTTCAGCGTGTACTGAGGCAGTTTTTCAGCCAAGTGGGAAGCGAATGGGATGAGGACCAGCACCTCCAAATCCGTGGCCATGGTTCTCGACTGGAAAAAAGAGGTCTTGCCTCTCCTTGTCGGTTGGTAGTCTCTGCCTCGAGTGGAGAACTTCAAGTATCTTGGGGTCTTGTTCACGAAGGGAAGGATGAAGCTTGAGATTGACAGACAGATCGGTGCAGCGATACAGTCGTTGTATTTGTCTGTCGTGGCAAAGAAAGAGTTGAGCCGAAAGGCAAAGCTCTTGCTTTACCGGTCAAGCTACTTTCCTACTCTCACCTCTGGTCATAAGCTTTGGGTCATGACTGAAATGACAAGATCCCGGATACAAGCGGTCAAAATGACTTTCCTCTGCGGGATGGCTGGGCGTACCCTTAGAGACAGGGTGAGGAGCTCCGTCATCAGGGAGGAACTCGGCGTCGAGCCGCTGCTCCTCCACATCAAGAGGAGTCAGTTGAGATGGCTGGGACATTTTTCCGGATGCCCCCTAAACGCCTCACTGGGAAGATGTTCCAGGCATGTCCCATTGGGAAAACCTAGGACACACTGGCGAGACTGTCTCCCAGCTGGCCTGGGAACACCTTGGGATTCTCCTGGAGGAGCTGAAGGAGGTGGCTGGGGTGAGGGAAGTACGGAAATTCCTGCCGAGATTGTTGCCCCCGCGAACCAACCACGGATAAGTGGTGATGGATGGATGTATTCCTCAATGTTAATTACATCTGTATTAATAATCCGAAATTTGTGAATTAATACCTTCATGAACACTATTGGCAAAGGGGTGCTACACACAATATTGCACACATTAGTTTTGAATTGTTTTTTGTCGTAATTAATGGATTATGTTATTACTGATTAATTGAAGATCAATTTAAAGTGTTTAAAGTTAACCCAAATATGAAGCGGGCACGGGAGATAATCGGGGTAATCTGGTGATGGTAGTACAGGTGAGCAAATGATTTAAGGCGGAGAGGGGGAGGGAGAGAAGAATGAATGAATGGAAATACTAGGAACAGGAATGATAAAAAAAAGCGAACGAAAAACCCTGACAGTTATGTTTTCATGTCCCGCTTCCTGGTCTTTAATTGTTAAATATTAACATCAGAGTAATACTTGTATTTGTCTGTTATCTGATAAAAAAAATTTTTATTTTTATCTTTAAATCTCTTTTTAGATGCAGCTTAAAATAAACAATTTCTCAGAAATTATTTCCTCGATGCGATTCGGCAACATTTGCTTCATGGTCGAGTAGCCTTGAAAACCAGTGTGGATGCATTAGAATTCAGGACTGAAGGGAAATATTTTAAAGACACACCAGTGCTTTGTAATAAAGGAATTAGTGTGAGGATTTCATACAGCAGTCTCTGTGTAGATGTCATCAACATAACCATTAGTAATGTTCAAAACACTGCTCTGTCACACCCATATAATCTTGTAAAACACTTTAAAAACTGTAGGGAAAATCACATGACTTTCTGCTTTTTGCAGCAATTATTCATTTGAAATTGTTTGGCTGAAGGGTCGGGTGATAATGCAACTGGAGCTAGTCCTACAGCTTCTCTCTGCATGAGTTCTTGTCTTGAGATCAGCTCATTACCTTTTGCTGTTGTATTATAATCTGGGGAGGGAAGGATGTTGAGTTTGCATTACCATAAAACATAGTTGAGGATCCTTAAGAGTCTAGTGGGCATTTTGGATTACCATAGTGTCTTTGGAATAGACCAATGCAAGCAAATCATGCAGAGTGATGCTAAACTATAAAACATGTCTTCTTACATGACACAAGATTAATGTTTTCTTACTGTGGCAATAAAGCTCCCCTTTATTGCAACTTTTCTTTTGTCTTCATGTTCAGTTCATAATGGCCTCAAGCAAAATGGGACTTGATGATGAAAGCTAAGAAAATTGAGGTGTCCTCATTACTAACCTGATTAGCTAAAAAAAACAACCCGAATTGTATTGGTCGATGTTTCAGGGCATGGTTTAAACCTCAAGTGGCTAATACGGAAGAAATCCCTGATATGTGAGCCATTTCTGCAAAGTAATTTGTTATTTTTTTTATAGCAGAAAAAGCCTGACGGTAAGAAAACAAAAATATTTTCTTCCCATCAGAGCAAGAATCAAAACTTCTGTTCAGAGCACAGCTTGGTAAGAAAAAAAACATCAAGGCACTGTGATGGAACATTGAGCTTCATCCAAGGCGGAATCCCACGAGCAGCATGGAAGACAAGACAGTTTTTAAACGCAAACCACATACAAGAAGTCCATCATCAAGCAGACGATGCACATTATGAACGTGCCTTCTGCTTGATTCAAAAGTCGAGACCTTGTTCACCTACATTTTGTCCAGCCTCCCACTCGGATTCCAGCAGCAGTGTAGCTTGTTTGTTTCTAACACATCAATCATTGTCACTTCCTAATCACTTATTCATTAACTTCTCCAAAACACACATCTTGATGATGAGACTGGAAGGAGCATGCTTCGAGACGCACAGTTGTAGAGTCTGCAGTCAGCATTTTCGGGAATTAAGGCCACTATTAATCAATGTTCGCCAGGCTGAAAAAGATTCTGGAGCAAAAGATTGACTGTGTGTGTAGGTGTGGGTGTGAATAAACAAAAATTAAAATACTAATAATGCCTAGCAAACCATAAATAAGCCACAATAATCCCAGATCAATACTGTAAACAAATCAGGTGGAACAATTATGATGTTTACCTGAAGTATTCCCTGATGCTGCCTTTATATGCTAAATAATTAGTTTAGCATTCTGTTTAGGATTCCACTACAGTGATTAGACATGTTTATGTCACAGCAATAATGTTGAGGTGACTTCCTCCTCACAGTCCAAAAAATGCAGAATAATTGGTGAACGTAAATTGCCCACCGATAAATGTGAATGTGAATTGGCTATGGAAAGGTGCAATCCACTTTTTGTCCAATATCAACCGGAAAAGATGGCGTCAGTGCCAGGACGCCCTGCAAAGGATATTTGCAAATAAATATTTGTCACATAAAAAGCGTCATTTTTAAAGAGCTTTTCTTCAATTAATAAATGGCAATGCCAGGCCTCTGAGGTGATTATATGGGTGGGTGCAGGGTGCAGTGTGTAGTGGGTGTTTGCACCAAAACTCTAGTGGTTTCCAAGAAGCTACTGTATTGGTTGTTTGTATATTTTTCTTCACGTCCTAGAAATAATGGATATTTTCCAAGTGGAAAAAGTGGTGATTGTGGCAATAAAGCCAATTTTGCATTGCCTTTAGCGCTCAATAACCAGAGCTGAGTCAATCTGACTGATACACTTGTTCTGTGTGAAACAGCGCCTATTGCATGACATTGAAAATATCACATACGATTTGCTATATGTTTGGTTTATCATGTGTGATTTGAAATGAAGTGAGTGGTGCTTCTTGTAAAATTGGCTCTTGGCTGTGCTATGACACATGGATAATCCAATGAGGAGTCAACCATTACAGAGTTACTGAGGTAATAGGTGAGCAAATATGTTTCCTGGTGACTGTCCTTATTATCCTGGGGCTGCTGCTCCCCCAGGAGACAGTAGAGCTAGATGGGATTGAGGTGCTGTCACTACTGAGTGAACAGATAATGAATTACTCCAGGACAAATGGGCTGCCACATGGGAGATGAGGAATCCTCCCACAAAGAGAGAGGGGTGATTGACAGCAATACTCTTTTTCCTCAGTGTCCTTCCTAAAGTGTTTGGTGGGGGGGCAGCTTTACTAGAAATTAATAAAGTAATAACCTCCTGGAATGCAGACAAACGCATGAAACAAGTATCGTCAAATGACCTTGACATTAAAATCTCAGACAGATCCAGCCAAAGGGACTCTTAAGCTGCTTCTTTACAATAACATGAAATAACATGATATGCGATACTGACAATCATTGTCCAATCTCATCTGCCTCTTCTTTGAAACCAGCTGATTTGATATTATATTGGAGTAATGGCATTTGTCTGGTGACAGTCATAGCTGAGGGATATTATTACATTGTGGTAATTATGATTGTTATTTCCAATCACAGCTGAATGAAGTCTGAGTATGCCATTTCAGCAGCACAGACAGCACCAGAGTGACTTTGTGCACTCGATGATTCTGATGGGGACGATTTGAGAAACAAGCATTCTGCTGGCACAAGCACTGACAACTGCATTCTGTGTTTCTGCAGGGAGGCTGCAAACAATCTAACGGTCTCTACAGGAGCACCCACTGGTTGCTGGGGCAACTGGATGTGACATTGACAATATTTCAATGAGAAAGCTGACATTATATACAATAATTTATCTATCTATATGTTTTAATCTATATATATATGTGTGTAAATGAATTAGTTGATTTTATGGAGAAATGTTTTTACAGTAGCTGTTTAAAATATTAGTTATTAATCACAAAATGTTTTTTAAGTGACGAACGGAATGAAGGTGTATCTGTCAACTCAGGCTGGATTGTGTAGTTGTGTTCAGGGCTGTGTAACAAGTTGTGAATACAACATAGACACTGTACCTTTATGGGCAATCAGATGACATATTATCACATCCAATAGATTCCTTAAATTCCCATAATTCAAAATTCTCCCTCTTTTGTGGAAATGTCTTGTTCTTTAAATGCTAAACGTTCTGCCATGTCTGCCATCATCCATGTCAACACAGAAAAATCAATCCTTCTGCAATTTTAGATGCTCATTGTTGATCGTTTTTTCTCTTGTAATTAATTAGAAAAGTAAGTAATCATACCAGAGAACCATGTAAAAAAATATATACTTGGTTGTTGTTGCTTTAAGAAACATAGTAACCAGCGAAATATGTGAGTGTAAGTTTTCTATGAACACAATTACATATTCATAGTTATGATTTAAAAACATTAAGACTCTTTTTGTTCCTTTAATTGGTCAAAGCGTCTTTTTGCTCAGGTCTTGGTTGCGTATTCAGCTGCAGGAAACAGGAACAAAGAAGTGCTGCATTGTTGCTGTGTGAAAGTGATGAAGTGTGCAGAACAGTAAAAGCTTCTGAAGAAAATCATCTGTCTCCATCCTGCTGTTTATTCTCATTAAGACTGATGCAGCCATCACATTTCAAACCCACATATGTTCCACTGCACTATCCAATATGTGCAACGCACAAGTAGAAACTACTGTATCTTGAGGACAAGATGAGGATAGATGTGCCTGAATATTGCCATGCTTAATATGTAAAAAATCTGACATATAGATCACTCTAGAATTAACAATTTGGTTAGATTCCATTTAGATCTGATACTATACCTGTTTGTATTAACAAGTAAATTTAAAGTTACCTTTTCTTTAGAAGGTTTGTCTCTGAAATGTCTTCACAATGGCTAAAAGGAATTCAACATTGTGGACAAAATCTACTCACATTTCATTGATAAATAAAACGTCATTATAACAGCAGACATTTTGTTGTAAAATCACAAACACTTTGGATATCATCATGGCCAGTGGACATAAATTAGTTGATTACATAGATTTCCATCTTATCAAGCATAAACTAGAACAGGACAGCACTGCCGCTAGCTGACATTGATTCTTGTTGCCATTTCATAAAAAGAAATGTATACTGCAAAATATAACACACATTAACACAAAACCCATTGTTCAGGTTTTTTTTAAGCTTTCAGCTGTTGACACGAGCTGCCCCAGTTGTTAATGTGTGGCCTGATGATGATGATGAATATATTTATTAGAAAGAATGTTGGAGTACAAGTACAGTCAAACAGTAGCATGTATTACGGTACAAATACAGTCAAACATCCTGTCTAAGAGGGGCATTTCAAAAAAGCCCTTGCGGTCTTGTTTCCGTTGAAAGTCCTTAGTACATAAATCATCGACATTTAATAATACCAATAAAAGTAATATTAAATTACTCAATTGATGCAAAATAACAATAAATTAAAAAGACACATATGGACAACGTAGGTGGACAAAAAAAGAAGGGGGGGGGGGGGGTTGATCCAGAGAGAATCGTGATGTCCATTTCTGCCCCCCTGAAAGTTGTATTTTTAGGGCCGTTTTGAAGGAGGCCAAAGAGGTGCATGTTTTGAGGGCAGGAGTCAAACAGTTCCACCCTTGGGTGGCAGTATTGTAAAAATCTAAGTATGATTCTAACATGCACTGACTCTTGGTTGATGTCCTGATGACCTTTCACCCGTCACACTATGGCTGCTGTGAGCAGATTTGATCTGACGTTCACAGATAGTGCCGGTGTTCACTTTCTTGTTCAAACCTTAAAATGTCCTGACTGTGCATTAAATAGGGAAATGATCCACTGTGACTTCACCCATTGGTTTTTGGACTGCACTTTAGGAGTATGGTCACTATGGTAACAATGGAGCGTCTTCTCTGTCCTCATTGGTTCTTCAAGAAACCTGAGGACAAGCTCCCATTGGGGCTCAGGAATTGCCAATCATTGAGTAGCCACTCAACACTTCACTGAACACATTATGCTGTGGTGAAGGAAGTTTGAGATCGGCGACTGAAACTGTCTTGCGACGGTGGCGCAGGTGGTTGAGCGGGGTCGTTATATGATCGTGAGGTTGGTGGTTCAATTCCCAGCTCCGGCACATGTGTCCACTGTTGTTGTGTCCTTGAGCAAGAAACTTCACCCACATTGCCTGTGTGAATGTAGTGAGTGAGTGAATGTCTGCCCCACGGCAGCTGTGGCTACAGTAGTAGCTTCACCACCACCAATTATGGAGTGAATGAAAAATGCGCAGTGTAAAGAGTCTTTGGGTGCCTTGAAAAGCGCTACATAAAACCAACGCATTATTATTGTAGGGAGACTAACTGAGGCAGCAAATCATGTAAAGAACCAGTTCATCTTTGTCTGCTATGAACGATATGGAGGTCCGCATGTCCTTCACTCTTCAGGCTGTTCATGCTATTCCGTTTGGTGCACACAATTGTCACACAGAAAAAATATAATGATGTATTAGATAGATGAATAAATATTAAACATTTTGGATTCAGTGCTAAAATACTATTATAAGAATTGTTCTATGTAGTTATGATACTTGTACTAAATCCTACATATTAGTAAAACTGGCTTTTTTCTTTTTTCACTTACAAAGCTCAATTATTCCAGCTTTAGTTTACTTTTGTTTAAACCACTCTGACTATGCTTTCAGCTCTGATAGTTTTGATATTGTTAATTCATTCAAATCATGCTCTGATATCTGCTATATTCTGCTTTGTCATACTTACTTTAAATGCATTTTGTAGCTTTCATCCTTCAGTGTGACTTCATGCATCCGCTTGCATGCATAAACATCCTAACCAGCAGATGTTGCCACCAATAATGAAAATAATCAGTCTACCAACTAAATTATCATTTACCACATCTATCTAGTCAGCATCTGCTGAGCAATAAATATAAAATTGCTTAAATTTGCTAAGCATGTTAATATAGCTCACCATCTGAACAAATATACCTTTAGTGTTCTCTCTCCATACGATAAAACACATAAAACACACAGGCACTTATGCTGAACATGCACACATATAAACATAAAGACTCATGCATATATCCAGACATCCATGCACACACACAAATATACTGAAAATAATATCTTGTCCTTGGTGTAGATTTTTTTCTTTTTTCAAATTTCATCATCAACTTCACTCAATATGTAAAGATACATTTTATCAGATTAATAAATTGAATCTGGGTTGATTCAGATGTCTGAGCAGTAGAGAAGCATCAAACAGTTTTGTGCATCACAGCACTCTGAGTGTGTAATGAAGATAAATTAAGACAGTCTTTGTTGATAATGCTGTGTTAACTCAAATGCTGACAATTGCCATCTCTTTAGCCTTTGCTTGGTAAATTGGGATTCAGTGAGCTGCAACATCACACAGCACCCTGCAAACCGCATATGTCAAATACTTGCAACACTAGTAGTGTGTGTTCAATGCCTAAAGAACAGGAAAAAGCCCAACTTGTGTGAAGAAAGATTTTGAAAAGAGCTGGCTCTGCCTGATGAGAAAGTCACACTGCTGATTTCTACAATGTGCCAACTGACGGGACTGTGCTGCTGTCAGCATGGATAGTTTGGTTTACTTGCATCCCAATAAGAACCACTTTTAACCCCGACACAGCAGTCCAGTCAATTTATAAAAGTGAATTCCACCTTTCAGCCAGCTTTACAAATGCAGTCCTTTTCTAGCAAGCCTTCGTGCAATTTTAATAATAGGTTCCGGTGGAGACACAGAACATTAGTTCCTGATCATTTCCTATGTTCTTCCAAATTGTCCGCCCAATATTATATGAAGTTTGGCTCAGCAGCAAGGAAGGTCCTGCCACCCTGCTGTACAATTCATCCCACGACTTGTCATTTCTTGTTAGGCCCTAATTTCCTATCATTTTCTTGTTGCAATGCACTACCTCTGTAATTATATATAATTTCAGTGTCCGTACTGCTGACAACATGTTATCATTTCCTGCATCCTGGAGGACATTTTTTTACTTCATCAAGGGTAATCTTTACTAAACAGAATGAGTTGAAGCTGAGATATATATATATATATATATTTATATATATTCTATAGATGGAATTAAGTTTGATTTAAACAAAATTATACACTTGGGAAAGCAAGGCATGGCAGACAGATGATAAAGATATTTGACTGTAAAATCAGTATGGGCAAATATCAACGGTTAATGGCTATTTGCCCTATGGGCTTTGTTTTTTTTAATGATTGGTAAAGGAAATAATTGGTACAACTACTTGCAAATGAGAAAAAAGACAATTGGTGATAAGTGTAATATTTCATGTGAAAATAGAAGTCTGCAGTGTAATCACACCAAAATTAAAGTTGTTCTGTTCCCAGAGACAGGAGGGCAGATCTGCATTTAAAAAGAGATGCTGCACGCGCACACAGGCCTGCCGTCTTCTTCTTGTTACCTCGTTTAACAACCTCAGATGATTGGTAGTGCTTTTAACGTTTAGCTTTATGGAGCATGTTTGTGGTTTATTTTTAGTTTAGTGACGAATTCTTTATTTAATAATAGTACATGCAACACCTACCGGTGTGTGTATATATATATTATCTGCAAGAAACATAATAAAGAAGCTTTACCAACTGAACCCACTGAATTCATGCACTGAAAGAACAAGTCCCTTGTTTTATTACATAGCTGCACATTAACATACATCACCACAAAAATATCAGAGAAAAGGTAAGAAACAGAAAATAGATGATCAAATTGATTCTTAATCATTTCACTGCTGGGCTGATAAGCTTACGGTAAAATGTTTAAACAAAGACAAATGTAATACTCATTTAAACATTATTCAAGAGCGACCTCAACTACTGATCTTGAAGCCACAGCCATGTCTCTAGTCTAAAACATATTTCACATGCAGCATAGCAAAGCTCTTTAAATTCTATCAATGTAAAGCAAAGCGCTAACAAGAACCTCTCAAACACTGCTTTTAAAACTAGAATATCATTTGTAGAGCACAGACCTCCGCCAAGCAGCTCATTCCCCTCTGAATTGGATTCACACCGTCCACATGGTGATCTGGATCATCACCAAAAGGTTATTACATGTTCTTGATATCTTTTATACACCAACCATGAAAAGTAAAAGACAGACAGACAGATGCCAGCGATAACCTCCGCCTCACCTCTACCGAGGTAATTATACTTCTATGCTGCTCATCTCTAACTCACAGCCAGAAACGTTAACAGTATTTTACTGTATTCTGTATGTGTTTTCATAATGCTGGGTTTTTGTTTTATGCTAATTGAACATTTACCATCACATTGTCAGCATTTTTCTCAATCTCAGCTTTGTACTTAATACCATTGGAGGTTTTTTTTAACACAATATTGCCTTAATGTTTGTGCCGTACATTTGGATTTTGCAAGAAAGCATTGATTGTCAAAAATCTACCGCAATAGGTAAATTCCAAACGCACATCTATAAGAGGCTTAATTTTTAGGTAGAGTTGTTACAGGTAAAGTTCACAAGCAGCAGTGCTTACTTGGCTACCAACCTTTAGTACACGCCCACCTTACCAGCCACTTTATTACCAGTTTCTTCAACTATCTTGAGCCTCATTAATAAAATGAAAAAAGTCCTGTCTTTCATTGTTCATTTCTTCATGACTCAAAGCAGCACTAAAACTCAAACTTTCTTTTATACGAAATTGTGCATGTCATGCAGCACTCCCCTTTTACCACTTAACATATACGGTTTAGACTGCAGAGTATAGATCAGGCCCTCCAGTTTCACATATCCATTACATAGCTCATATCGCCACCCTCTGCTGTGAGGGTTTGACTGACAATATGGAGCTAACGGCCTCTCTCTATCTATCCTCATCATTAATTAAACCGTACCCATGACTGAGTGCTCTTCCTATTGCACGATTGATCCATTTCAATGCTTAGAGCTCTTAGATGCCATCTTTACATCCGCCAATGAGGTTATGTTTTTGACAGCGTTTGTCTGTTTGTCTGATTGTTAGCAGGATTACGGAAAAACTGCTGGATGGATTGTCAATAAAAATTAAATCTGAAGATTGGGCTTGGTCTAACTAGGAGCCCATTGAATTTTGAGAGTGATCGAGAGGCCCATCTGGATGCAAAAAATATATACAATTAATTCACTCACCAAAAGTCAGTCATAAAGGGGTCCGATATGCACTATAATGTAAAATGTCTTCTGGATCTGATCCAGAATGAGGTCAGGAAAAAAAAAATGAAATGTTCAAATGATCAATGTTTTACATTGAAGCCCCATTTATGTATTCAACCTCCCGTGTACTCAACTCCAATCCAATTAGTAGGGGGATGAGATGCTTGGCTGAGGTCTGTGCTCACTGAGTGTTTTTCTAGTACAGAAGGTCCCTTTAAGTGCCACAAATTAAGAACCTTCAGGCACATCAAGTCGTCTGACTGCGGGACTATAATTGTTAGAATCAGCATGCTATTTAATAATAGTTTCCCAGGAAATAATGAGATTTGTCATCAAGAGTCTGGATTTAGAATAAAACTGAACACGTTCTGATGTCATATGGACTTATATGATCAGTTACAAATGTAGTTTATTTCTAGATTTCATTTCTTGTTTAGTCACAAAATGTGGATGGACAGTTTACTGAAGTAATGACATGGATTGGAGGCTCTAACATCACAATGGCATTAGGACTGTACTTTTCTCGCATATACCAATTTCATTATTTGTAATATTAGGACTTTTCAATTGTAAAAGTACAACATTGTGGCTGTTAACTTGGGAGTTTTCTTGATTCAAAATGTAAATGTCACAAAATTAATTAGCATAGACTAATATTTTTTTACTTCATATTTTAAAAAGGTCTCTTCCCCTCTCAGCATTTACCTAATACTAATTTGTGAATCTTTTTTCCTCCATAATCAAGGGAAAAATAAATACATTTAAAGCATACCAAACTGCCCATAGTCTATTAAACATGACTTAATTGTATACATTGCCCAGTCAGACTCTTTTAGTGGACATGGCCTGTCACAAATCGTCCACATTTAACCAACTTTAACATTTTAAAAACACCCTGCAGATCACATTAAAACCTGACAGATTGTTACCAGCTAGCTGGAACCGACGCAAAGCCAGTGCCAATCCTTCTAAGTGAGCCCTCCACCCCCCTCCACCCTCAGCACCAGAGAGACGGTTTGTGCGCGCTGCGGAGAGAGACTGCCGGTTGCAGCGCAGCGGAGCCGCACCGATCGTCCGTCCAGCGCGACGCACAGCACCGGCGGAGATTCTCCCTGAAGTGGAGGCGGAAGGCTCGAGCTGGTCCCCTGGAATGATTCCCGTCTGTTCGTTGCATCTTCTCTCCTGGAGGATGTACTGTTTACGCTGGCGAACCAGATAGAGCCGCGCAGACAAGGGACCTCTTCTTGATTCGTTACGCCGCTGCTGGCGCGCCGCCGTCCGGGTCCGTCGCGGAGAGACTGCGCCGCGGTCAGCACCACCGGTCGTCTTGTCGTTTGGGACAGAAAGTGCATTCCTGTGAGTAAACTGTGTTACTTACGCGTTTTCCATTAGTTTGTGCCCGGTTGCAAGTGCAGCTGGATCAGCATGACAAGTGTCAAAAGCGAGAAGTTCTGCTGCCTGTGCTGCTGCTGCTGATGAAGCCTGTCAGGGGGTGAGGAGGGTGTCACTTAACCCCCCCAATGAGTTACTTTTCTGGGTTACTGTCTCTTCATATTGCTATATTAACTTCTGAATGTTCCGAAGCCGTGAATGGAGTCAAAATTAAGCATGTGGGCGATGAAGCTGTTTGTTGTGTGCCAATGTGCACAGACACACTTTTCTCCTTTTCATTTTGCCTTTCGGGAAGATGAGATGATCTTCCCTTGTTTGAGCTCAAATTAGAGGCGTCCTGCACAGAAATCCCCAAACAGCCTTTAAAAAAACAACTGTCAGTATTAATGCATTTTACACTGATGTGGATTAGAGGCGATGACTGAGCTCAGATTGACCCATGGACACATTTGGAAGGGGATGGACGTTGTGTTGCTCCTGCAAGGACAGGCAGCTCTTTTGGGAGTGCATGTTTAGGTGAGCAGAACAGCAGGCTCGACTCGAACACACCACTTAACACACAAGTAGACCCGCAGGAACAATGTAATCAGAGATATGCAAATTTCACACATTTCAAAATGGGCAGCTCCTCTGCTGCTGAATGCTTAGAGGAGCATTATGATGTGACAAGTGCTGGTGACAGTCAGGTCATGCTCCGTGGCTTGTGGATGCACACATTATTGATCCCATTGATTCTGCATTTTCAAGGTGGTCTTCATAGGATGAGCAAAAGAGTATCATTTAGCTATGACAGGTGGATCAGGGTCTTTCAAAATAGAAAGGAACAAAAGTTGTTAGAAATAAAATCAAATGTCACCACTGTCTCGGCAGAATAAATACACTTCTTTTTTATTTTTCACTGAATCATGATGTTCAAATTGTATTGTGTGTGTGTGTGTGTGTGTGTGCAGGGAAGTGCAAGTGGGAAATGTTGAGAAAGTAGCCTACTCAGTGTTTTTTTTTGCCTTAAGCACGTTTCCATTCACGATGTTTGATGGTTGTTGAGTTGAGCACATCTATCTTCCACCGGCACATACAACATACATTCTGCACTGTAGAATGCAAACATGTGTCTCTTTGTTTGTTTACACATATTCCTCCCTTGACTTTTGCTTTTCTGTTTTTTTTTTTAATCAAGTCAGGGAAAATATTTTATTTGAAATCCTGAAAAAAGGTCTATTTGACACAAAACTGCATGCGTATGTTTCTGGAAATTAAACACAGATGGCCTTCACTTAACGGTGTTCTCATTTAGCGAAGCCTTGGAGTTACAAAGTATTTTCCAAATCCAAATTGTAAAAGTATGTGTTTAGCGACAAGGAATCTGTGTTAGGACGAGAGGAATGCACTGGCTGCGGAGTTGTGAGTACGTACATAAGTACAATAAACGTTTTTGACCACACAAAATGTCGGTCAATGGGGGTTTCCTTTAATGATGAAATTGTTCACCGACGGCTCTTTGGAACGTAACTCCGTAAGTCGTGGTGATGAAAGCCTCACTTCATATATATAATCAATGAGATGCGATATATTTAAGTGATTGTCATATCACCCTCCCACCCTTTTCCTGTGACTTCCTGTGATTTCCTGAGATAATCTTGAAACGGTTCATCTCACTAAGCGATCCATAGTTGAGATACAGACTCACTGTACTAATCAAACGGAGATTAGTCTGCACGTCAGGGGAATAGATGTGGGAACAAACAGCTGTGTCTCTTCCACTTGGCACCAACTAGAGGTTACCCCTATGCTGATCAGATGTAAATCTCTTATTTACTTGCAATACATGCTCTAAAACGCTTGCAAAATGATTTGGGGGGGGCAGGTGTAGGATGAAATGCAAATTAGATCGGCTAGTCTCGATGGAAACTGACTGTCTTCAAGACACAGCTGTCTTCTCCACCTAAATTAAATGGTTATTTGCATGGGCCAGCAGACATGCATTTAGGGGTATAGCTAATTGAAAATGACAGTTCTGGTGAAGACGAGCCCTTGAGACACTTGAAGAATGCCACCACCATTCCAGTGGCGACAAGAGAGCGGCCGGGGATGGAAACTGTCTCACCAACACAATGGCACCCAAGGGAGCTTTATTTTTACTGACAAACAGGAGTCTGGCACAGTGAAAATGGACAAAAAAAGGTATCGCAAATGACACAGATCACACCTACCCAATATGTCCCTGTTGTTCCTCACTATAATGCAAGCAAAGCTATTCCAAGACAGTGATGTGGTATCACACAGCACAGGCTGTACAGAGAGGATGCAGATGCACTGTGTATTCATTCCTCGACAGAAACAGAAGGGACTGGTTTTTTGTGTGTGCGCTGGGTATTCTGGGATCTTTAAACAGCATGTTTTTCATTGTCCAGACTGAATGCCAGAGCGTAATTCGATTCTCAATACATTGCAGACTAAAAGTGCTTGCAATGTCTGTCTCTTGTAGTGCAATGGCACACATTTGTTAAATTGAAATAAATCATTTAAGAAATGTTGGCAATCCCAACAGTGGCAACGCTTTCCTTGGTTGCTTGTCCTTTCTAACACAAGGGAAGTTTTGCTGGTCTCTAAGAAGCCCAGAAGACAAAGAACCCTCAGGACCCATCTGACAACTTAATTTATCTAATTGCTTAGAAGCATCTGCATAAGAAAGCCTGAGTCTCAGCTCCCTTCTTCACTTGTCAGGGTTAGGAATGACTCGGATTTGATGTCCAATGAGTCAAACAGACAATCTTAAGGCACGCTGATGTTGGCATGTGCAAACATGAAAATAACAAATGCTAATTTGTTTGCAGCGTTGCATCCTTCTAATAAAGAATACCTCTATCCTCTCATATCTTCATGTTGCATTTTTGTCTGTGCTCTGATCTGCCTTTCGTGATGTAGTCAGCAGCTCGAACAATGAATTCTTGCACCATGACAAACGTGTGCACATGTTAATCAGAAATGTAATTAGTGTCGGAGATATAGCATCCATGGGTGGCCCTTGTCTCGTGATTTTGGAGTCAAGCATCTGAAGTATACTGAACAACATGGTTGGTACATACTGTATGTTTAGCAGCGTCTTTATTTGGCTGTCTTTTGACATCTTTATGTTTATTTTAAAGAAGATCACCTGTACAAACCTACCAGCCAGCACTATGGGTGGATGTTTATGAAAATATGTAACATTATTTATTAATTGCTCACATTGATCAAGGTTGTGCATTTCAATCAATCAAAACCAGTTTGTTTTTCTTCTTCTTCAAGATTGGGGATCAATGGTGCAGAAAAGCAATCCTGTTGCGTGCAGCATTAAAATCTGGAAACCTACCCTCAACACAAGCTCAACCTCGAGCTATTACACATTCTGAAACAAGTGGGTTTGGTTTGTCTTTCGAATTAGTGAAGTGAACATCAAGTATTTGTGGAGATGGTATGGAGAGAGTAGCGATGATGGCGATGGTGGGGAGTAGCCTGAGGACGGACGGTTTTTCAGTAGGCAGCTTCTGATTTTATGTGACAGTAAAGGGCCTTATCTTCCAGGGCCACGATGAAGCACAACGCTCTTTGATTTTTTTTTTTTATCTTGCAAACCCCGAACAATCTCATGCTTTTGACAGATTAGTGAGATGAAGGTGTAAAAATGGGCTGTACATCTACAGGGGAGTCAAATGCAGCCAAATACAAGGTCTAGGGCATGATATGCATCACGCAGATAGCATGCAACTGAGATTGCTCTCTTGATTTTGACTTTCAGGTGTAAGAAAGTCAGAAAATGTGATTATTATTGAAAGTATGATTCATGTTGTGGCATGATTTAACAAACAATACTGCGGATGACCGATGGAGTAAATTGAATATAAATGGGTGACATTTACGTACTCAAATTAATTTTATGTCAGCAGTGCATTTTTTTATCCTCATCTATGGCCAGCCAGTCTATTCAAAATTAGTTTTTTCATAAGCGTCTCACTTGAGGTCTCGTTGTACCCCATATTTGTTCCTGTTTCTTTTCAGATCAGACAGGAGATTGATCCCCCAAATAATTAGTTGGGTAATAAAATATTTTTTTTACACTGCTTAGAATGGATTGGCGCCTTTCTTGAAATATTTCTCTATTTCTTTTTGACATTTTAAAAAGTCAAACCTCTAAAGACATGCAGAGTTTCTCTAGGCGGGCATCTACATTTTGAAACAAAACATTGGCACCTTGAGAGGTCAATGAACTTTAAAGTGCAATTTGTTATCATACCCAATTATAGTGAATTATCTTTTTACATTTTGATTTCTAACCCTAATAAAAATGCCTTCAAGCTCTGTTCGTTAATGGGCGCTGTTGTCTCACTTATTAATGTGGAATTGCTTCTCAACTTCTTGGAACAGACAACCTGCAATATACTCGCATATTATGTTTTCAATCTTAATTGGATTTGAAATCTAATGTTGTTTGATTTTCACCTTTCACAAATATTTATTTTCTTATTTTATATGGTCTTTTCAGGCGGTTGAAAGCATGGAGGCATTCTGAGTAAGCTTTTCTTTATAACATGTGACATGCTAAAATGTGTTTTTATTAAATTGTTTAATTTTTTTATGCACCACACATGACTGTGATGTCAAGTCTTTCAAAACTAAATAATTTTATATCGATCAATAAAAGTATTTTCAATATATTATATGCTGTAATGCCCTGGGTCACCCTTCCGTCTATATTTACTCTGTTTGTTTATTTACACGCTCACCTGTTACCATGGTTGTTGTCTATCCACATCAGCACAAATGGCGTTTTACCCTCGTTACAGGCATCCCGTGTCCTTGGACACACATTTTCTAACTTTCAGCTGAGACCTTCTTCGTGTCACGGTGTAGAGGAGCTGTTAAGTCTCTTGCAACCCAGTGGGTATTTTTTTTTTCTGTGTTGAACATTAAAAGATTGGGAGGACATGTTTTAGGGTCACCTTTCTTGCATTACATGCGTCCTGCAGGCTGATGATGAGTGGCTGGCGTTCCACTCTCGTGCCTCCTTCCTCCCGAGAGATGAGATGTGTACGGAGGTATCTGTCTGAATGCAACGAACTGGGCTGCTTTGCTTAGCTGTACTTGTGCAGCACCTCACAGTTCATTGGTTTGTGACTCACATTGAATGTATTCCACCCTGGTGAAGTAGGTGTGGAGTCGCTTCTTTAATACAGATTTACTATGCTCTGACATAATGGTGCTAATATGAAAGGATAATAACTGATGTCCTCTGATTTCACATTTTCTACCAATAACTTTCAAATTAAAAGCTTTATCTGAAACCGTACCTATACACAAAATGATTGGTTCGGTTAATTGTGACCTGGGAATATTATCAGCATCTTATTCTATATCCATGTGCAGTATGCATATTTTAACAAACATGGACCTTAATTATGGTAAAATGTCCTCCATATATTATGATGATGTGAAGCCTCATACGGGCTTAAGGCAGAAGTACTGTTGCATTTTACAAAATAAAGAATAGCTGTTCGAGCTGACTTTTATTCAAAGCTACAATTGAGGTGTTCTATTAGTTGTTCAATTCACAGCTCAATGATCAGCTGTCCTTGTGACATCTCAGAAAATGATTGGCTCTTTAAAAGATGACATGATGAGGAACCACAAAGGAAAGGGTGCTGAAATGTTTCATTTTCCACCAGTCCAGTAGATCGATGAATGCAGTCGTTATTTAATAGGAGATTAATGCGAGATGTGATCGGTGGGGATAACAGAACAATATTACCAGCAGATATGCAAATTAAACAGTGAAAATATAGTTCTAACTTTAGGCCATGTACTGTTTTTAAACCCTAATTATTTGCTAAGATTAACAGTACAGTAATATTCAAATGTGCCAGATTTTAATCTGAGCCCTAAAACCAACCTTGTGGTTGATTAGCTTCCAAAAATATGGTGTTCTAAAGCATCTTGTAAGCAAATCTTGTATTTCATTTTCAACATCAGATTTTCAAACATTTGAATGGCTTGAGAGTTATTTCTGTTAGGTGTTAATTACCACGCAATTAGCCTTTAAGGTTATTCTATTACACTAATTTAAACCCAGCATTTTTTGCACATTTTTTTACGCGCTAGTTGTCTTCTTCTTTAACCTTCTTTGTGTACACCAGCATGAATTGACCTGTTACGTCCACTTGAACTGTTAGAGTAGTGCATTTTATAGATTGTTTATTTATAATACATCCATTATTATTAATTTCATTAAAACTCAAACAGCAACTATTCTAAGTAAACAAGATATTGGCATAACTCTCCAGAACAACAAGCCTGGTCTTATACCTGACATACACAGACACATGCAGTAGTATTCACTATACTGTATAGAAAGAGAACCAGTTCTGCAACTGGTCTAGCTCAGTACTCTCACCAGGTTTGATTCATCGTCCATCATTACACAAAATTGATTTTCTTTGTGGAGGTCCCCTCACAGGCTGCCTGGAATGTTCTCAAGTGCGGTAGTTCAGGAAGCAAGTAGTTTGAACATCAGCGATTCTGCTGTATGACTAAAACATAAAAAATAAAACATGTATGAAGTTGTAGCTAAAGAAGCTGCCTGCTAAAAAGAAAAAAGCATTTACATTGCATGCGTGTTTTATAAAACTCCAGAAATATGTGCAGGATGACCTGTAATTACATTCGTCCTCTTGTATTTTCCAAGCCCTGGTCATCGTGTTGAAGGTCATTCTATCTTTCAATATGAAATTTGCTGTTGCCGGGGTAATTTCACAGTGCCGTAATCTTAATTATAAGGAGTTATGCTCTTAAATCTTTTGGACAGTGATCCCTACTGGCTTGTAGTCTACCTTCTTCACACAGTGTATTTTTATTTTATGTATTAGCCATACTGTCTTCCCACAGAACTGATGCATGATTTTCATATTGCATTTTATTATAACCACATTATATGAGACACATTCTGCTACCTGACTCTGTCCAACATCTACTTGTCCAAACCAAAAATAGACAAATATTTTACAGTTCTGCTGTGGCAGTTTTCACCGGTTAGCACCGACGCTGGCAGGGCTCCCACTGCATTTTCTATTATGTGGAAATGGTTTCTAGCAGCAGTGCCTTTCCAGCACACTGGTCGGCTATGATCTGTAGCAGCAATGTAATTGTAGCTTTTGTACCATGACACTTGGGTCCTATTGTGTATATTAAATGGTTCCAACTCAATTATTTGTCATAAACAGCTTTATGGTGAGAATGTGTACGTCACAATAGACTGAAATACATGTGTTTTAACTGCATGTCTGACAGTCTTGCCACTTTGATTTAAGTATTCGTTCTAACCTTATGTTCTTAAAGACAAACCTTTGATTGAAACATTTGCTTTAAGGTTTGCATCGCATCTCATATATCCTCTGTTGCCTTGATCTGCATAACACCAATCTGTTTCTATTGTTTTGTGTCCATCCTGTGACATCCACTGCTGCACCATCAATACTTTTACGCAGCAGTACTGTATATAATATAATCAGCATCTTACTTACATATCTAGATTCACAGAAATGTATTTGAAGTACAGTAACCAGTCATTTAAGTCATGTAAACTAAAATTGAGCCTGGAGACAGTCCAAATGTGCCCACCCACCCCGCCCCCCACAGAAGCACGTACATCTACTGCTCAGCTTGTGACACACAGAACTGTGCTCTGCCATTTCCTGTGAATCAGGATAAATCAAACTGCTCCTCTTCAGACGCTAAATGTGTGCGTGTGTCTACAGCAGCTTGAGCTTGCCAAAACACTCAACATGTGAACAGATGTCAATGACCTTGAAATGACTTGTTTGTGTATGTGATCAGATATAAATGTATTAAAATTTGACCAAACCAGACACGTTTTAATTCCGCAGTTAAATAAAGACATTGCTTTGCCCAAAATGCTGAGGTGATTCAACACAGAGACATCCAAGAGGGATCATTCTGGCCAGATGGGTTATGGACTGTGTGCCAGCCATTGCTTGTAGCATAATAATGCTTTGTCATGATTTAAACTGAATACATTTCTTAGTTATGTGATATTTTTGAAAAAAAAAAAAAAGACTTCAACTTAACAACATACTTTAGGGGTTGCACCCACGAGCTGCCTCTGTCGTGCTGTGAATGTGTTTCACTTGCAAGTGAGCAAGAATGACTTTAATTATAGCAATTAAGTGACGTCAAAATGTAATTTCTATCAGTTACATAACATAGTCTACTAATTCAATAATCAAGAATCAAGAATCAAGAAATGTTTATTGTCATTCAGACACTCTCATGCACGAACGAAAAACAACACTCAGGTCCCAGCTCGAGGCACACAACACACATTCATTCAACTTAAACTAAATATATACACAAAGTGACAAAGTGACAAAAGTGACAAAAGTGATTGCACGATCCCCGGTAGGGTCCAACACGGAAGCAGTGCATTTGGCCTCCGAGTTATCCACTGTTCACAACTCTCACAGCATCAGGGAAGAAACTGTTTTTGAACCTGGAGGTTCTGGCCCTGATGCTGCGCAGCCTCCTCCCAGATGGGAGGGGGGAAAATAGTCCATGTGCAGGGTGGGTGGGGTCCTTCATGATACAGGTTGCCTTTTTCCTGCACCTCCTGCTGTAAATGTCACTCACGGTGGGTAGGCTGCTCTCCGAAGTCCTTTGGGCCGATTTAACCACCCGCTGCAGGGCCTTCCTGTCTGCAGCAGAGCAGCTGCCGTACCACACCGTGATGCAGGATGAGAGGACACTCTCCACCGCACACCTGTAGAAGGACGACAGGACAGGGGTGCCCATACCTGCTCGCCTCAGCCTCCTCAGAAAGTAGAGGCGCTGGTGGGCCTTCTTTACTAAGGCGGCTGAGTTAGTCCTCCATGTTAGGTCGCTGGCGATGTGCACGCCCAGGTATTTGATGTTCTGGACCACCTCGACAGCCGCTCCTCCGATGTAGAGGGGAGGGGGGGTGTAGCCTCCTTTCCTGTAATCCACAAACATCTCCTTCGTTTTCTTCACATTGATGCAGAGCTTATTATCTCTGCACCACTGCACCAGATGTTTCACCTCCTGCATGTACTCCGACTCGTCGTTGTTGAGGATGCGTCCCACCACTGCTGTGTCGTCTGCGAACTTGACGATATGACTGCTCGGGTACTTGGCTTTGCAGTCATACGTCAGCAGGGTGAACAGCAGAGGGCTCAGAACGCATCCTTGAGGGGAGCCGGTGTTGAGGATGATGGGGGAGGAGGAGATGTTGCGGATTCTCACAGTTTGCGGCCTGTTCGTCAGGAAGTCCAGGACCCAGTTGCACATCGATGGGCTCAGCCCCAGTGTCACCAGTTTGTTGACCAGAGTCTGCGGGATGATGGTGTTGAATGCCGAGCTGAAGTCCAGAAACAGCAGCCCGGCATAAGCGTCTCTGGTCTCCGGCATTTCATTTAGCATGCTAAGATATATCTCCACAAGTCAGTAAGTATTCAGTATGTTCCACATACAGTATGATCTGATCACTGTAGATTTGTATTATTTATGTTTCTACACATTTATTTAATGAAATGTCATTAACATTAATATCACTTAAAGATAAAGAATGGATTTAAATTACAAGAATATAATTTAAATTTCTTAACTGATATTGAACTTATTTTTTTATTTGGAACATTTAAAGCTGTTTGCCATTGGACTCCCCCAGCTTGGGTCGGTACTGTATAACCTTTCTACCTGTTAAACGTGTTTGTTCATGGGAATATGCTGAGGGTCTGTAAAATGCAGACTGTGGCGAATAGTATAGTACGTAAGGAAAATGATGCAGTTTCATTTGTGTTTTTATTTCTGAAACAAAAGTGGCGCGTTTCAGCACCACGGACAGCTCCACAGTAGGAGTACGCCAGGGTATACTACAGTCTTCCTGTGCTGTTTTACAAACAGCTACACTTCAGTTCAACTTCAATGTTGACAGAAGCCTTTGGCATGCGTCTACTCAAGATAATAAACATCTCTTCATGCGTGTTGCTCATGGGGCTTTACTGACCTTTTAATAAAACATCAATCTCACGTGGGCAAAAAACAACAACAAAAATCCCTTTTTAGTGAACGAACGTAAGTATTCGGTCAAGGTCAAATGAATGATTCAATGAAAAAATAAATCAATGAAAACAAATCAGGCAATTTTTATCTAGTACCAGATTCAGATGGGAACTAGTAAATCTGCCATCCACAAAAATGAAATCTCAAAGTCAAGCCACGTCAAGTGGACACACATTTGTCACTCGCACGCTCTTGCGGCTTTCTGTCTAATCCTTTCACCAGATAAAATATCTGTCATGTCTTTTCCTCTTGGCTGCTTCAAAGGCGGCATGGTGGCGCAGTGGATAGCGCCATTGCCTCACAGAAAGAAGGTTTCCGGGTTGGATTCCCTTCTGCGCAGCGTGTATGTTCTCCCCATGTCCGTGTGGGTTCTCCCTGATTCTCCAGTTTCCTCCCAACTCTAAAAACAAATACAAATAGATTGATCACTCAAAATCTGTGTGCATGAGTGGTTGTCCGTCTATGTGTGGCCCCGCGATGCGCTGGCGATGCGTCTGGGGTGTACCCCTGCCTCCGGCAACACCCCAGGCGCATTTTTTATGTGTTTTAATCTGAGTGTGTTTAAAATTGCCAGCTTTTTTTTCAAACATACACACTTGCACACTGTAAACTCAAACTAAAGTTAGGGCAGTAAATTGCCACATGAATAGCTACTAGGGCAGTTTTGGTTCATTCATTTTCAGGGATCAGTGTTTTGGCACTATAGCCATAAATTTTGAAAATACCTGATCACCGGTATATCTCTCCCTGAATTTACGACATTGCTTGGATTTGTGAGCCATGGTAAAAATAGCCTTGTTTCAACCTTTAAGAGGCTTCAATATCGTCTGGCAAACGTCTTTCCCTATATGTCCATAGAAATAAATACAACATTATAATTATTCAAGAAAGCAATAGTGATGAGATTGGTGAGTGTTAAAAGCTGTGACGCCTCAGAGAGAAGTGATTCTATGTCAAGGTTAGTACGGTATGTGTCTAGTCACGTGTCACATGTAATTATAGTGATTTCCAAAAATTAGATGGCCAGCGCTAGTGCTGTGACAAAGTGTATGTTTTAGTATGATAAGAAGATATTTGACATTTGAAAGTAATAATTTAGATTTTCTTTTTTCTTTTTTTTAACTTGGTCTGGATTTAGGATTTTCCATTTCTTGTGACATGGATTCCACCCCCCCCCCCCATCTCCTTATAAATAGACAAAATAACAGTTTGCCCTTTCCGTGATCCTAAACAGCTGCAAAAAAAAGATAAACACTGTTGTGGCTTACTCCTCCCACGGCCGGTGTCTTCAGCCTCGGTGTGCATCCCGTTGTTGACTCTTAAAACAAGGAAGGCTTCTAAAAATGTCAGACAATGTCATTCTGGATAATATATTTACTTTTATGGTGCATATGTCTAGTGTTGCTACTGCGCTAAACTCTGCAGTCAATAATTGTAGTCGACTCCATTTCCGAATTCTGAGATTGTTTTATTAGAGCAACACTGAAACCAAAATGTCTCACCTCTAAATCTCCTTTCAACTGATCTCAGCTTACCCTGAATTCCTTAAACACAACTTAAGATATGTGCGCCCCAAAGCTGAGCACCTCGCTCACTGGGACTTTGAAGCGCCAGTATTTTTTTTTTCCTCTCTAAAGACGCACACACATTTGAGGATCGTATTTCATGCTCATTTCTTCTTCGTGACAGCCACCACTGGTGGCACATGTAGTTTTACTCAAAGGAACGGTGCCAGCTCAATTCAGGTGTGCTCCATCTCACAGTGAAGACAATAATTGCCTGTGGTGCTCATCCCTTTGGTAATTGCCTTTTGATTGGGGGTCATCACGACAATTAAAACCACTGAGGGATGAAAAGTGGGAGCAGGAGACTTGAGACAGTGCCACAATGAAGGAAGGATGAACAAAACGTACAGACGAGATAATTGCTTGTCGGGAGACCCACTGAAGTCATGATAGCACACTGTAGAGAATGGTTTTGCTCACATTACTTAATCAGAGTGTATTAATCGTATGCCTTAGTAAAAAAAAATGTCAAAGGTAGCAGGAGGGTGTAATAGTTGACTGGGTACGTAATTCCTTCTTTTTAAATCTGTTATGTTATGAATTGACTTAGTCGTCCATTTGGCATGGCACTTTGCACATTGAATTAATGGCATGAATCCGTGACGTCCCTCTGGCATGCAACATGCAGCTGCTTTGATAGAAACAAAAATAAATCAAATTAAATGTTTCTCAATCTGCAAAAAAAAGGCATTAGTTCTGCCAGTATTGGAGACATTTCTTATGATGATGAATCATTGTAATTTTCTGAAACGCTCTGTCTGAAGAATAAGACTCAACCGGCAATCACTCAGCCAAGTTCTGTCCAAATCGGGTCAGTGGTTTCTGGGATGTCGCTTGTGACGAAGGAGACAGAGACAAATAAACTGCTCAAATAATGAGTAGGAAATCCTTTCTGAGCATTCACACATCGTTTGGCTCAAATCTAGCAGGCGGTTGAATGTCAGGCATGAGGTCAAAGATAGAAAATTCACACAGGAATTCTTCATGTATTCTGGTGCAATCAACTTTTCTTTTTTTAAATCAATGTTTTCTATCACATTGTTTGTGAAAATGCGCAAAGTGTCGCTTGGGCAGAACCAGTGTGTGTCATTCTTTTGAAGATGGTGTTGGATCCACACAAACAGACACTCGATGGTCAGGGGGGTGTAAATGCTCTCAAACAGTAATTCTCCCATCCGTTCTGCTGATTTCATTGACTCTATACTGTGTATATAGCTGCCAATGATCCCTTAAATCGATGATGTCCATACAAAATACATTTTCATCCATCCACCCTATTTTTTATAGATGAGACATTTAATACATTTCAGCTAAATAGCCACCATCTTTCAAATGACAGCAAACTCCGCGACTGTCATGTCTGCTGTTGTGTGTAGCAAAATAAAGAATCAAATAATGGCCCCAGCTATTTCGCTGGGTCCTTCTCATTTGGTTGGGACCCATTGCAGTGCCCATTGTTAGAGCCATGTGCTTGACCGAGCCTTGTATGGCAGCTTGCAACTTTCTTGGTGTAATGTTAGTGACATTTTATCAAGCATCCAGCAGCAAAACTGGCAAAGATAATATAACATACTGTTGCGGCTTCCTTTCCTGGTTTAGCCGCTGAGAGGTGTGTTGGGTCCTGCGTAGTTGTCCGACGCGCTCAAATGTTTGTACAGAGACGCGGAATCCTGGATGCGTTCACGGGTGGATTTATTTGAGGCACAAGTACGGCGGTACTGGCGATGAACAAAGTCCGAAAGGTATATTGCACGGATGAATAATGGATCGGTGAAATGAACCATGGAATAAAGACAAAGCGTACAAAAGGTGTGTAAAAGCGGTCAACAAAGGTTGCGGCTACCCAACTGCCTCTCCCCTAGCTCCGTGTCCCCGGTGAGTGCGCACCTTTAAACCTCATACACACCCACACGCACACACCCACGGGCACACCCACTCCCAAGCTATACTCACATTCACCACACGGGGCAGCCGACACACACATGCATTCGGTGCCCGCCATACCTGTCTTCTACACATACATTAGCCCTGCTGCAGAGAGCAGTGGTAATCATCAAGTTCACACTTTCCAGTCCAGGTTTAGAGGTTTTGATTCATCGCTTGGCATCTTTTCCAGCTGAACGGATTGTTGAGCGTTGACATGAATACACCAACTAAGAGCAGTTCACCTGTGTTGTAAGACACTGCAATGACTCTAACACTATTTATACTCCTATTGGATTTTCACATCTGAACAACCAACAATGAGCTTATTTTAAACATCCCTGGTGTTGGATTGCATAGAGTTAGAGGTATGTTTTTATTCTTAATTAAGACTCTCTCTTAATGAGTGTATTTTCTACGTCTTGGGAATCCTGACAGCCGCCAATGTTTACTAATTTTATGCAAATCTCATCAGAGAGTAACACACTGACCAGGAACAAACATATGGCTCTTGTTTGACGTGGAGAATTTTGTTTCACATCACTAATGTGGGTTATTTGATACCCCTCATAATCACCAGTGGAAGACTCAAACAGAAAATATTCCTGAGGGAGAATTTCACTGTGAGCACAAAGTGTGCTATTCTCTTCAAACTGTCAGACAACAAATTCAGTGTGTACAAGCATAGTGTATTATGAAGTCCAGCAAAGAATCAACTGGACTGATTGAAGACGTTTCACCTGTCACGCAACAGACTTCAGTTCTGAAAGCACAGTGCTTTAAATGTGATCAAGACCATGCAACCCTTTGGAACTGATGCCACGGGACAGAAAGGATGAATGACACAGGGGGCTCAAAGGGTTATCATTTTAAATATTGCATCCACGTGAGACTTTCTTGAATATAAGGCTTTGTTGTGATTCATTAAATGTCCCTGTGTCCCAGTAAAATCACCAGGGGTGCTGTCATAGTGTCCTGGGAGTTGTGTCATTATTCACTGTCTGTGGAGCAGCTCCAGGATTTGTCTGTAGATTACATCATAACTTCCTTTCAAGGAGAGACTATTCTGATTTGCTTTATAAGCTAATGAAGTCTTCCTCCATGGCCTCTTCGAACTCCTCCCAGGCCCGAGTTTTTGCCTCCATAACCATTCGGGCCGCAGTACGCTTGGCCTCCCTTACTTACGGACTCCACTATCGGGTTCCGGGGCTGCTACCGCGGCGAGTATCAGAGACCCTGCGACTACAGTTCTGAGCAGCTGCTTCGACAATGGAGGAGGAGAACATGGTCCACTTTGACTCAATGTCCCCGACCTCCTCCTGGATCTCGGAGAAGTTCTCCCGGAGGTGGGAGTTGAAACCCGCACTTACAGAGGGCTCCGCTAACCTTTCCCAGCCGACCTCCTACCCTACCAGCCGACCCAACTCACTTTGGTACATGGTACCAAAGTGCAGGACAGATAGATTCCGGAATTCATTTCTTCCGGCATCAATTGGTTTTATCAACAGCTTGTTCTGACCTTGTGCACTTGCTGTCTTTTAATTGTGTGTTGGATGAATTGCTGTGTGTCTCTGATGGCTGTGCAACAAATTGCCCATCACGGGGATAATAAAGTTTGTCTGGTTCTGATTCACCACCAGGTAGTGATCAGTTGACATCTCTGCCCCTCTCTTCACCCGAGTGTCAAAGCACGCGGTCGGAGGTCTGATGACACGACAACAAAGTCGATCATTGACCTAGTGTGTCCTGGTGCCATGAACAATGTGTTCATTATGGACAAACTGTGACTAGCACAGAAGTCCAACAACAGAGCGCCAAGTCAAGAACTATTGAAATCACACATATGTGTGTCATGGACTTCAACAAAGAATGGCAATTTAGTTATTTGTCCGCATAATTTTATTTTATTCCAGGTGTCATACTTGATTTCCACTGAAAAGTTATCTTGATAGATCAAACCAATCAATGGATCTTTACTTGATGGAATTCACTATTCTAATTTTTTACTACAATATTTTCCATACATTTTTGCTGTTATTTCCATCTTCACTACAGCTTCTGCCACATTTCCAGTCTTCACTCTAAAGAAACATAGTTTCTTTCATCTTTTATTCAGACGAGGAACTACTTCTATAAAGCAGTGTACAAACATGACATTAAACATTGAAAGAGAACAACTGGAATTCCAGAGCTCAAAATGAAACACAGAGCAAAATGTAAAGATAATTTCATGAAACTGCTAAGAATTTAGTGTATTTTGGTTCTGCAGTAATGCAGGACCCCCACAGGTCTGTCTAGTCAGAATGCAGTTTGGGGTGCATGCTTATGTTTTATTAGCTGCCAGCAGGAATGCTCCTGCTATATGCTGCTGCTATAATGAAAAGATAATGAATGTAGTTGATGAGAAGAGTGTGAGATATTTTATTGACAAGCTAGGCCCTTTGATAGAAACAGAACATTGAGATTATATTAAAAATGTAAATATTTGAAAGATAATAAATCTAATATAATAGCATAAAGGTACAATAGAGGAGCATCAGTGAATCACTTAACCAGTGGGACGCCACAGCTGGACTGAGTGGTAAAACATTCTCTGACATTGGGAAACTAGTGAAACTTACTATTGTATCGCTCAGGTGCTTAATTTCATTGCATCACCGTGTGTAATGACAATAAAGTGCTATTCTATTATATTCAAAAACAAATCTGTATCTGCTTATATGATGAGGAATATAAAAAAAGGCCTTGATTATGGCTCATGCAGCAAGGCAGAAAAAGCATTAAAGGGTGTTCTCCGTCAATGTGGTCAGGTCTGTACAAATACAGTAGTATTTCATTATAATTTTCAGTTTTATCAAGGAGTAGAATGTGGGGTGCCTCATTGGAACATCCTACATCATCGGACCCACAATGGGCTTCTTGACAAATATAATACGATCTTTGCGGGTCTGATGATCACAGATTGAAAGATCAACATTTCAATACCGGGAATCCAATTGCTTTTGTGAATTAGTTCTATGCAGCGGTTTACAAATTGTATAAAGATGTATCTTTCATTAATTGCATAAGTCTTTCCCGTTTAGTCTTTTTTTGTATGACGTTAAAGTTAAATGGTTATCATTGCCACTCATTAAGAGCTTTCTGCCAGGGTGTATGTGCATACTTTTTTTTCACAGAAAAAATGCTTAATGCCCCAAGGTCAAACATTTCACAAGCAGTAAAGATTATATTAATTGTTTGAGGTTAGAGAAACTGCATTGTAAAGGATCGAGTGTCACTGTCAAAAGAAGCTGATGACATAATGTGCACCTTTTATTTATAATAAAAATCTTCTGTTTTTATTGAAATACATTTTTCTTTCTCTATTTGGCTTAAAATGGCTTTTGATTATTATTATAACTTCCGCCGATGTGGGGGTTATGCGATCGCCGGCGTTTGTTTGTCCGTCCGTCCGCCGTCCAAGATAACTCAAGATGTTCTGGACGGATGTTGATGAAATTATCAGGAAATGTTGGGAATGTTACCAGCAACAGATGATTACATTTTGGTGATGATCCAGAAGAAATCCTGGATTATGGATCAGTTTGAAATCTTTGGTAGCATTGCAGTCAATGGAGTTTAAAAATGTCATCCTCAATATTATTGATTATTGACTGATGTTTATGGAATTTGACACAGTCATGTAGGATGGGGACCTCTATCTCACTACCTAATTTTATCTGGATCATATCCAGAATGACGTTAGGAAAAAATATTACATTTTAACATTGAATATCTCAGTTACGGATTTAAAAATCTGTTAAAAATACACATCAAATCTGATTCACTTTAACTTTTCATGGTTGGTGTACAAAGTTACCAAGAACAATGTAGAACCTTTTGGGGGTTATGTTTCTGATCCAGGCATGCTGACTGTGTCTGGCCAGAGATAACAGAAGGAGAAGGAGACAGGACCTATCTGAGGGTGAATTGTGTTATTACTTACAGAATGGTTGTGTGTGCTACCTGCTTCTACACCTTTGATACCTTTTTCTAGATACCTTTTACCTCACCATCAGGCTGAGTGCTGTTCGGAGCTGACAACTAATCAACATGAGTGACAAGTGAATTGGGAAAATAACCACATTTCTGGGTGCTATAATCAGATAAAATGCCTCAAATTGAAACATTATATACACTATGGCTATACTTTACTTTTAACACCTTTATTACACTCTAATTCAGTGTGCTTTTCTTATTTGCCTCCTCTTTGTATCAAAGTTGTGGTGTAAGTGAATGGGGGAAGAGGAGGAGGAGAGGCGCTCAGAGGTGGTTACTTATTTTAAATGTTTACCTAATCCGTATTTTCTCATCGAGCCAGGGACCAAAAAGTATGTACTTCCATGAAACAACCCACGTTTCTGCAGAGTCACAATGATTCCCTCTGACACCTGGTCCATCTCATCAGTTTAAATAATTTGCTGTAGACTGAAGATGACTGGGCTAAATGCTAGTAGAGTCAAAATAAGGTCCTATTTTTTAAGTCAAATGAGTGAAAATGTGATGAGCATAATCCCTGTATTATCCTGTTTTGACATCCCGTTGCTTTTGGATTAAAACCTCAGCTGTGTGTAATGAGGCTGATCCTGAATAGCTTTGGTTTCTTCATGTAGAAATATCTCTGCATTGTCAAGGACCAAATGTCACTATCAAAATAAGCTTATGAAGGAGTTTACAGTATGAGTTCTGATGACTTTTAAAATTATCTGATCCCAGTATGTGGTACCTCTGTGTCTGTTTTATTTTCCAGGTCTGCACCTTAACCTGCTTTATGACGTAGAATATTGTGGGCCTAGCAGTTACATTAGTTTATAGCATTATAATGCACAGATCAACACTGATAGTTCTGAATCATATTAGTATATACATACTACCACTAACAATATACAAAACTGTATGTGTAGTGCACATGTCAAAATTATAATAGAAAATGATCTAAATGACAAATAATGTTTATTGATCTTTACTAGTCTACTTAATTCCTATAGTGGTATAACAGCATGAATGTGTGTGCGTGTGTGTGCTATAAGTATTGAATGCCCTACTCTGTTAGATTGAAACTGAATACATTTTTATTTTAGATATTATGTCCTTGTTTTCTAATTGCAATCGGTGTCGCAGCAGGATAATAGGTGGTTGTGGGAATCTGAATCTGAGTATATTTCAGTTTCTGGTTGTAAACATGGTCTTGGACCCGCCTTTGACCTTTTGTTAAAATATACAAAGGTTAGCCCGAGACATCTTTGTGTTTTAATCATGATTTAAGAAACAGACAAGTTGAAAGTAATCCACTATGCATACGCAACATGTCACTGTGGCAATCCTCCACGACTTGTGCGACAAGTTTTATGAGCATATTGTTAACACGCCATGGTTTTTCCAGTATGTCACCGCATCACTGTCTTGCTTTTGTCTTGAAATGATGCAGCAATGCCTTATAGAAACACAGCCGTGATCCAGGGAAGATGTAACACATTCAGAGATGTCATCGGAGAGAAGCTCCATAGAGAGCATTCTAGTGCTATTCTCTTGTTGCCCATTATGCTTGTCTTTAGGATTTTTGCTTTCACATGATTACTGAGGAGAAGCCAGATGCTGCTTCAGCAACTGTCAGATACTTGTGCTGCTTCTCTTGGATGCTTATAGACGACACTAGAATAATGCTTCTACGACTCTCCCTTGAATTCTCCTAATCATCAATTCCTCTACCATTTATTAGCCCAAATTATATGAGTGATGTCTGAATTTGCTTCACATGAAGCACATCTTGCAGAAGCACTGCCATGATCCACATTCAGAGATGTCAAGACACCTTGTTGCACCTCGTGCACTACCTCATTAATAACCATTTGGTGCAGCTGTGATTGTCTCGACTGCTCCGCAGCTCCCGATGGTAAACGGCACACCTGGAAAAGTCAGTTGCAACACAAGTTATTGTGAAAAATTATGTCTTTATAGAGCACAAAATGAAGCAGAATCCACTTTCAGAGACAAACAAGCATAAAGGTGAGCGTCTATCTACTATACTGCATCCTACCTCTTCTCTTCAGAAGAGGAAGAAGAGCTGTCTATTAATACTTTTTGAGGATATTAAAATTAAGATAATTTTATATTTTTAATTGATAGGTTGTTTATGTTTCATGTTAATGTTCCCTCTTTCGTAATGCCATTTTCTCATTCCTACATGATTGAAGTGACTTTTTCTTGCTGTGGTCGTCTCATCAAAACAGATTCCACCAATTTATAATTCCCTGACTCCAATGTCTGGCAGATTTCTGTGAATCACTGAGCAGCAAAGTCTGGTGAACTTTAAGATGCATTTGTGCAGACCAACTTCATTTGAAATACACAAGAGACCCATGTTCTCTCAGAACCATAAATCTTTGACAGTAGACAAGAAATCCAAAAACAGTTACTCATGTAACACAGGCATGTAGGATATTACATTGCAAAGGCATTAGACTGTACTTTATCCTCAAACAATATCTGAAATATTCATATTCTGGAAGATACTGGTGTTTGATTTTACAATGCAAGCCTGATTTGAGATGTATAATATGATTCAAATGTCGATTTTGGGTGGACCTATGCAGCCAGGAACAAAGTGCTGAAGACAAGGGACAACTGTCAGGGTCGCAGACGGTAAGAACCCAAATGCACGACAGGAGAAGGGAGTTCCAGGGAAACAGAGCTTTAATGTTCAGATTCCGTAGGTCAGTCCAAATAACCAGCAGACACATCAGGATAGGGCCAGGAAATAAGGCTGTTCCAGAATTCATGCAGCGATCACAAACCAGGTAATCAGTACTATCAGGCAGAAATTCAAGACAGGCAAGGGCAGGTACACAAGAATTAATAAATAGAGGGGTGTGGCATGAGCAGAGCGTAAGTTGAGTCTGGGCTGATAAGCGATGAGCTGCAGGTGATCACAGGAGCACAGGTGACCGGAATGAACTGATTGCAGGAGGATGATCTGGGAAGACAGGAGAAGTTAGTGCATGGAAAAGTGCTGGTCCTCCTCATGCTGTGACAACAACGAAAGCTTTCTTATCAGAACTGTTCAATCTGATTGTTGGACTTATGGTGCTTTTATGTACAGAATAGACTTACAATAATGTTCTTTCACACTAACGGTACTTTTTTCTTAATCCATGTATTGTTTTCCACGTGTGTGTGAGAGAGATGAACAGAATAGAGAGGTAAAGGATGATGGGAGCCTTTTCATAAATAGGAGTAGTTTTCAGGAGTCTGACTGGAAGGCAGGCTTATTTAATTCTTTATATTAATTAATATCAATTTCGTGGTCTTACATTTAGTGAGAAGACTCGTTGATTATAATGAGCTAACATTCTGCAAAAATGTAGCAAAAATGGCTTATATTACATTATGTTTTTTCTTTCTTCACCTCTCATTCAACATTTAAATTTTTCTTTTTGCCTCTAATCACCAAGCCGCTAGTTATTTAATCTGGTATCATGCTGGTGCATTATTTGAGAATAAGGGCTAAATGAGGTGACGCAAAGACAAGGAGGCATAAATGATGAATGCAAGACGGCTCCTGCTGGATCTGGACATCTTTCCCCTCAACCCTCAGAGCTCTCTGTGGCACTTCATTAATAACAGACAACTTAAATGGAAATGAGTGAGGCAGTTTGTGAGACAGGAGAGGGGGGGGAGAGAGTGCACAAGGACATTCGGACTTAACAAGACTGCCGCAGTTTTGGTAATATGATTGCTACCAAACACAAAATCATACATGATGCTACACATTACACAACTCGTACTGTTTTCGGTGTGCTTGCATGCCGTCCCCCTGGAAAAGGGACTGGCTTGCAGCTGGAAATAGTTTTAAACAGTATTTTCAATCAATGTGTTGGGTGTGTTAAATGACAAGTACATAATGAAGCAATGTGAATACTTTTACTCAGAATGATTCCAACCACAATGAATTAAATTAACTGCAAACTCTTATAAAGTAATGGTTTGTTATGCACTGTATGGAATGATATAATCAGAAATATCCTACTATTGAAAATGAAAGCAATGAAGAAAATACCGTTAACGGTGCTTCAGAAAATAGTTCATGCTGATAGTACAGATGCAGTTTTTGTTTGTTTGTTTGTTTAGGGCACTTACATTATGCACTCTGAATAATAATAATGATTTGTACAACAGGATATGTAGTGTTTAAATGGGCTACTCCCTGGTGGAAGAGGATTCATGCTGAACTCTCAAATCCCAAACTCAACAGTAAGTGTTACTGGACGGGACTTCCTTAATGCAGATGGCTAGCTCATGCTTTATGATACAGTTCAATGGAGGTCAGTGCGTTAGGTCCACATTATGTTTCTGGCTCTACGTTCAGTTCACTGCTTTCATACAAATGATCATAATGTGTTCATAGGTCATGTCTCTCATCCATATCTATGACTCCCTCTTTCCTTCAACAGCCGGCACGGCAGCGTGTCTGAGGAAAAGGTGATCTCGTGGGCAGCATATAAATAACATGCCATTTAAAATGCATCTTGTCATTGTCTTCAATGTAAGCCTTTTTCGTGTCATTAATACCGCCCCCATGACATCAAAATGTTCAAGTGTTTTGCTATATATAACCTTCGTTGTCACGTTTTTGAAGCTGAAATGTACAGATCAAAACTGCTTGGTGACTGTGTTGTCTGGGTTCAAATAAATTAACTTGATGATGTAAGTTAAAAATTAGTGTGTATATTAAAATATGGATGCATGTGTGTCAAAACCACTGATTTCAGAAGACAAACATTCCTTGGTGAGCATCCTCCCTTTGTCCCATCTGTGACTCGAGCCTCCCTCATGTACAGACCTTCTCTTCAGACCGCATCACCTGACAATGTTTGCTTTGTGCCATCTGTTCTTAAAATGACATGAGGAAAGCTACTTCAGATTGTGTTAAATGGCATGTAAAAGGACACTTCGTTTGTGATAATACTATAAATGAGTCCTCGTTTTCATACATCATTTGGTTAGACTGCCCAGGACTGGGCGGAGGGGAGCTAGTTGGAGGAGTAGTCCCGATGCTAATGATGTTGGGTCTGGGCTGGGCTTTCTGTCTCCACAGAATTTTAGATGTATCAGTGAAGATTTTTTTATTTTCTATTATTATCACATGTAGGACAAAAACAGTTGTGCCCTTATGTGTTCCAACTTCTTCATTATGTTTGGACCTTGTTGTCTCTAAAATTCTTATACCATGTACATACAGTATAGCGAAAAGGTAAGCCAACTTGGTTGTAAAACGGGCAATGGCCCATGTTAAATTACCACCAGATGATGTTGCAAACAGTCACAGTTTGAATTATGGGCCCTCATAGTTTCAAATAGGAACACTTTTTGGCAACTCGTTTGCTTTGATGGATGGCAAAAATATATATTCTACTTACGCAACAGGAACACATTCGCTGCAAATCAACCAGGCCAACAACTCGTCTCTTGCTCAACTTGCTGTACCGTGTCTGTAGTGATCTATTTGAATCAATTGTAATTGAGGAATAGTTTATTTACAGCATTTTTTAGAGGTGGTTTGGATGTGAATCAGCAGCACAGTGGCGTAGTGGTTAGCTCTGTCAACCCACAGCAAGAAGGTATAGCAAGCTGGGATAGGCTCCAGCAACTCCCATGAGCCGCAAAGCAGAAAAGCGGCTGGAGATGAGACAATCATCTAATCTACAAAAAGATGGATGGATGGATGGCAATCATAATCAGATGTTTTCAGAAGTATTTAATTTTAACAGCAACAGATCACAGCAGCACTTTCTTCTCACTTTTCAGCAGCTGCACCGATTGGACCTGACTCCATTCATTCACAATATCATCCCCTTTACCAAGTATAGAATGGTCTCAAATGAGATAAAGTGTTTTGTACCACATTCAATTTGTACCTTTAAAAATATAACTTCACAGGCTTCTGCGTTTTTAAAATAATTACCATAGAGGTTACAAAAAACCCGTTGAAGCTGAAACTACGCCCTGCGTGGTCATTAGAGACAGTAAAAGCCATGATATTAATATTTGAATAATTTACTTCGAGGTCATCCTCTGTGATCCATCCTTTATTGATCCAAAATTCTAAATACCATTTAGTGAGACTGGCGGGGTGATTATGGAGGAGGCCGTAAAGTCCTGCTCTTCCTGGCTGTGTGTGTGATACCCAGAGGAATAGCCTCTCACCAACTTATATTTCCTCTCTCTGCTTGTAGGCACAGCTTTAATGAAGAAACAGACCTGCTAACCTTACTGCAGAAGGGACCCTCGCCAGTAAGAATGGGGTCACAATGGAAACTACTTCTCCTCCTGTCTGTCATCAGTGGCCTTTCAGGTAAGAAACTCAATACGCAGTGTTCACCTATAATTGTAAGATATAGCTGCAAAAGAAAAAAAATCAATTGTAAGCTGTGATATTAAGAAGAGTCGTACACTATGCAATGAAAGCATGGCCGTTGCAAATGTGCGTCTAGCTTTTCATGTTAAGATCCACATCTTTAAAATGTCTGCACAGACATTTGACACAAAGTGACAATGGTTCATTTAACGTTCGTTCCCATTTTGTTAGGCAGTGGCGTCTATATTTGAAGGGCTTGCTTCAAATTTTCTTTGAGTCTATGATGGCTGACCTTAACTACAGTAAAAGTGATGAAGCCGCATCACTTCTCAATTATCCACTGTCCTTGAAATAATTTGTATGGTAGGGTTTATAGCATAAATTATGAATATAGCTATTTTCAATGTAAATCAAAAGGAAAAAGAGACGCTATTTTGTGAACATCATTACCAGCCACCTCCTATCTGCTGGTTTCCTTCGTGCCTCAGTGACCCAGTGAGCCAGTCCTCCATATGCCACAATTCTGTTGCTGAGACGAGTCTTCCTAGCAGCATATCTTTTTGTGATCAGCATTGAGTGCATAAACTAGTGCTTCTTAGGATTGGCTAGAATATGTTTGCCAGTCTAATGGCTTCTGCCCTCTTAATGGTGAGCAGAGTTCATGCACTCTGTAAAACACATCACTGACTTCTCTCATCTTTGCGTGCTTGTTAATCTTGAATATTAACTACGAACTAGTGCGTCTAAGCTTTCTTCCTTTGACTCAGAGGACCAAAATTTTATCTGAACAGTTCTGTGACTTCCTGATATTCTTATTCCTGTTTCATGTAAATCAGCAAACTGTTACTATATTGACTGCTATTCTGCTCTTATCTGAGATATTGGTTATGAAAACATATAATATGGCTCTTTTTTAGAGGGCTTTACCTACCATGGGATTGATTTTCTATTTCTATGTTGCACTCACAGGGAGAGATATTTCTGAGTTTTATTCAAAATGAAACTTCCTGTCAGTAGTTGGTAGATGGTCTGTACCACTTTACGATAAACTTAATCTGAGATCAGGAAATCATTCCCCAAGTACGAATTAGAACACCATGCATTTTCTTTAAGTGTTGCAGTGAAGTTCGTGTTTTTACATGATGATATGGAAATTATTGACTGCAAGTCATTAATTTTTCTGCAATGATACAACATTAGAGTATAATCACAGCGTCAAATTAGTAAGAATGCACGACCAAGAATATCTTGTTTCATATGGTGGCCTTGTTTGTCTGCTCCCAAGGAAGAAAATAAAATAAAAATGCATTGCAGATTTGGAACCACAGAGATTCACGTAATAAAGCTTACCGTTGCATTAAACACTCCTCCATGCAAGAGGTTAAACTTCCTATTTGAATTAAACTGCCTGATCAATGTTTGCATACGGGTATATCTGGAACTCCATAACTTAACATAAATTATTTAAATATTCTGTACATTCATATTCTTAACCGCTTTGTTTGTTACCGGGTCGCGGATCGTGCTGGAGCCTATCCCAACGGGCGGGAGGCGGGGTACACCCTGGACAAGCCGCCAGTTCATCGCCGGGCAACACACAGACAGACAATCATTCACACACACATTCACACCTATGGACAATTTAGAGTAACAATTTCACCTAATTTGAATGTTTTTGGTGGTGGGAGGAAGCCGGAGAACCCGGAGAGAACCCACACAGACACGGGGAGAACATGCAAACTCCACACGCAAGTCAGATTCAAACCTGTGACCTTCGACTGCACCACCGTGCTGCCAACATAACATAAAACTACTCTGATATTACACATAAAACATTTAATTTCCTTAGCAGATGATTTTGTACAGGTGGCACGGTGGCATAGTGGTTAGCGCTGTTGTCTCACAGCAAGAAGGTATCGGGTTTGGATCCCATCTGTGCGGCGTTTGTACGTTCTCCCTGTGTCTGCGTGGGTTTTGCCGGGCATGCACTTTAGGTCAATTGGCTACCCCAAATTGTCCGTAGTGTATGAATGCGTGCGTGAATCAGTTGTCTGTCTTTCTGTGGCCCTGCAATGCGCTGGCAACGCATTCAGGGTGTACCCCGCCTCTTGCCCATAGCAAGCTGGGATAGGCTGCAGCGAGTCCCTTGACCCGCGAAGCGGAAAACGCGCTAGAAAATGAATGAGTTAATGTTTCTTTACGTGAACCTAACCACATTACACCATCAGTCGTGATCACCATAGTCCCTGCACATATTGCTACATCTTGTTTAAATGTATCTGGCCTGCCTCACTCTATTGATTCCTGGATTTTCTTTAAAACAATAAGCCAGAAGCTATAACACCAGTCAGAGTGTTCAGTGTGTTGTTGTCGTTTAAAACCATTGACAGGTCTTTGCTTTCTTTGTTCTTTGACTGCAGGAGAGATTTTTCAACTCATCTCTGTTTACTTGTTTCACAGGATGAATCTCAGAACTTTTATCCATCTCCTAGAAATGCATGTAATACCGCTCATGGTCCATCCACGCATCCACACAACAAAGTGTTGCTTTTATATTGCTTGCAGTGCCAATACCATCATAATAAATACGACTACAAAAACAGAAAAAACAGAAAAAAAAGCGTTTTGAACTTTAAGAAGCAAAATGTTGAATGGATGCATTTTCTGTGTTTGCAGAAGATTTGTTGATTTTACCCGACAATTACGCCACTGATGTTAACAAAGTAAATCCCTAAAGGCAGGCGGTTTCCACTTCAGGGAAAACAGCGCTCAGACATGAGTGCACTCGAGAGAAATGTGCGGAAATGTGTCATATTTTCATAGAAGTGCTCCTTTTCAAACCGGTTTTTAATAAGATCAGCACAAGCAGCCTCTCCCAGGGGTGTCATACGTTCTTTAGATATTATCACACTTCTGACATGATGACTTGTTTTAATGCCCTGCTGTTCTCACTGAATATTCTGAAAGCACCGGCTTTGATGTCAATAGTGCTCACATTTTGTTGTTTTTATCTCCGTACCTCTATGCACAGCCGAGTCCCTTTGTATGCCATACTTTAGATTCTGTATTTAAATAGCGCAATTAGATTTCTCTCATGTCTAAAAGTAGCTGAACAGGCAGCAGGTATGTCTTGGGGAGTTTTTACCTCTCCTCAGGCTGACGCTTATAGAAGTCCGGTGTGGAATAGTAATTCAACTCTTCCTCAGCTCGGTCTCAGGTCTCTCAATATTAAAAGTAGGTTGCAGGAAATATAGATGCCTAATGTTGTATAAGTGATACATGAAGTAATTTTCACCAAGGGCAAAAGAGTCACGCATGAGAAATGTGGTTGTGTTATGAGTAAATGAAGGACTATTTGCAAGCACAACACAGAGTTGAAGCATGCAATGAATATATTTACTGCATGCGTGAAAAATAGACATTAGAATATTGAGTTTTCTTTAACGTGAGTCCCACGTCATGGAGGTCAGTTCGACATATATGGTTTGTAATGCTTCAGGCAGACAAAAATAAAGTTAGTTTTTATAGAAGACTTTAAGTCATTTTTTTTCTATATCCTAATCGCGATCAATGCAAGCAGGTGCTCTTGCAGTAACAGGCACTTTCTGAACCAAACTATTCCTTTAATTCAACCCATCCAGACCAGTCTGCTATGTTTCCACCTGCCCACACATACTCTGAGATGCCTTCATCTGGTCTGAACAGAACTGAGAGATACTAACAAGCCTGGGCTTTCTGCATGCTATGTCGGCTACCCAGATTCTAATTGACTCTATTTTCCCCAGGATTCTGAGGCTTCTTCTTGTCACTCAGGTCAAGATGAGCTATTGTTTTTAAAATGTGCTGAGTTTGAAAAGCTCCACAAACTGCTGTCTGCAGGGGTCGCTTGCTCGCCGGCCTGCTACGCTTTCATACCTTACTGTGAGCTGGCTGGAGCACTTTCAGTAGACAAGAGGCTTTTATTTCCCTGCTGATGGATGCTTTGTTTCACACAATTGTCCATTATAAAATGACCAGACACATGTCCTTGCCTGCATTGATCTTCTTTGTGTGGCGTTTAGGTCTATGGTCACTGTTGTAATGCAGCAAAGGTGGTCATGAAGGACACCTGCCTCGGGACGCTATTTAGATTAACTGGCTGCACCTGTGTGTGATGAAGACAAGGGGATTGGCTGTGAAGAGAAGAAAGGGAGCGAGTTGGGCAAGGGGTCGTAGGTATGTGGGAATGTCATTTGGCGTGGAGAGGCAAACTGGGTGTTTATTGCTGGTGGTTGGAGCTTAAATAAACCATTAGGTCAAAGCCCACACCCACAACAGCCACCGGGAACCTCCTGAGATGAATAACAAGTGTCGCAGTAGAAACAGACTGCCTACAGAAGCCTCAGTGCAAAACGAACATCCGTCGACTGTAACTACTGTCGGGTATCCATTGTGTTTGAATCATGCTGAGAAAGTATTTCTCTTCCAATGTTTGAAAGTTATATATTGAGTCATTCCTGAATGTTTTTGTACATCTTTTTTGTACAATACTTTATACTCACAGATAAATGAACAGGACAGCATTCAGCTCTTTTCGCCTTGCAATTGTTGTGTGGTTTATACAATACAAATACAGTGTATAGTGCACCAAGGTTCAGAAAGCAGTCTGCAGGAATAGGAGGTGAGACGAGGTTGCATTTGATGTATGGATTATTCTATCTCTGATGATATTCTGTAGAATAAATGCTCTCCAGCATAATCGGCTTCAGTCAACATCATCTACTTGTGAAGGTCCTCATTAATCATACAGGCTATGGCTAATCATGTCCATCTACTTGAGCCCCCATGAGCGCCTCGCCTCTACTTGCTCTGTGTTATTATAATTAAGTTTTCACACCACAGTCCAGAGGTTCACACAGTATGCCTGTTTGAGACGATTTTGAACACCACATCTTGCTGAGTGCACTGCACGGTTATTAGTGATTTTGTCAGACTTGACAGAAAAAAGATTGAGGAATTTGTGGAGGTTTGGCTTCAGCTCTTTTCTTTATGAGCTGCAAAATAGACATTAGCGTGATTTTCCCCCCTTTTTTCTTTGGATGGAAGTAAATCGGAGAATTGGTTATGTATTTTTCATGCAGTATTCAAAATAGACATCACATAGCATATAAGTGTCACGACGCATCTCCTGCATCTAACAGGGAAGAAGGTCAATGTTCAGCTCAACCTGAGAATGAAGATGGAAGACCAAAACTATACTTATTATTCAGTGTTTGCTAGTGTCTTGCCTTTGTGTTTTGTATGTATTGTATCTTTTTACATCTCTTTTTTCTTCTACTTCTTATTTAGAACATTTACAAACAATCAAGTTGGTTTCTTTGTGTCAGTTCCATTGTCTCAAATCCTCATTGGGTCACAGTGCATGATTTGATAAGGTGATTTCCATTCAAGTCATGCTTCTAAAAATATCACAAAGCGATGGCCTTTAGTTCTTTATATAAGTTGGTATATAATGCTGTATTGACATTGTATTTTATCCTTCGGTGAAGATATCATCACGGAGGTGATGTTAATAACTGAGCTCTGTGAAAAGCTTTGAGTTCAACCACAATGAGTGTTTCTTCTTTCCCGGAATATGAAAGATAGGAATCGGAAGCGCAGCTGTTCAAGGGTCATTGTGTTTATCAGGTGGAGGTGACAGCTTTACAAGATGTTAGTTCATGTTGACTTCAGTCGTCAAAAGAAGAAAAAATACTTTATAAAAGGCTTCACTGTATTTTTTTCAGATTTAGCCTCAGTCTGGAATATTATTTTCCTGGAAAAATGTAATTAGGCTACAAAATGCAAAGGTTGTTATTGACAGAATTTTCATGTAACCTATACTATGACAGTTATGGAGATGGATGGATAAGCACTGCCTATGAATACAAGATCGAAAGTCATGGCAAATGTTCTGTCTCACAAAGAGGCAGTAGCATATGCGCTTTCCATTTAATTAATTTATTTTAAATTGGAGGATTCAAGAGTCCTCAGTGAATTAATTTAGCATATGTTTTCAACCTCAAATGCTTTTAATTTTCAGTTTTTTGACAAAACCATACTTGCATGTATTTCATTTTATCTGCTCATTTAACATTTAATTCACAAATTAGCAACTAAATGAGTAATGTCAAAATATCTACTAGATTTTCCTCAACCTTGGGTCAACCTTGGCATTAAGATTTCTTAATGACTTGCCAACTAATTACTTCTGGAACATCTTGTTATAAATATCACTTCCAATCCAGTATAACCCCTTCGCCCACCCCCATCCCTACCCCATCCTGAACACCATGTTTTAAATACCTTGTGTTATTATAAATGTACAGATGCGCCGGGTCACCAATCAACCTTTTGTTCCAATTTGTTACTCTGCAACAACATTGGCTTTAACATAATCCTGATTATAGGACGCAAACAAGGACGATGACATTTACTACACGTTGAGCCAGCAGGCACTGAGGTAATAGGACATGTTCACATTGTCCATTTAGAAGGATAAATGGACTTTTAGTAGTTATAACCTTGGATAAATGAAGTCGGTGTTGCTGTCATTTTCTTCCAGAACAGTTTCCTTGTGATTGTTCCCTGCTTCTCTCAATCGCACTGCAACTGTCATAGCAGAGATGACACCCGGAGACGATGTGTTGCACCATCTCATAAATCTGATTCAGGTCCAGTCTGCTGCTCCCAGTTTGTTCTAAATCTTCAGACGCGTGGAATGGCAGGTGTGGAGAGGTGTGTGTTTTTTAAAGAAAGATGAAGGACAATTAATTGTCAACGATTACACGTTTAGTATTCTACTAAACGCATTTAGTATTCTACTAAACGCAATGCTATGAAATACGACATCGTAACGGCAAACCAGAATGCCAGTAAGTAAATGAATGTACTGTAAGTAACTATGAACAGCTGGGCATAAACAGTATCGAGAGAATCACAGAAATATAAATTTCTGAGATGAGATCCTGTAGAAACCTTTTTGAGGAACCCAGCAAATGGGGCATGATGATGTATGACCTTGCGGAAGAGATGCAGATGTATTGAGGTCATTTATATGGAATCAGAGGGTATTTTCGCCGTGTCCTTCTTTTCTTCTTCTTTGTATACTACTAGTACTTATAATTTATGTTGGTCTACAAGTTGTATTCCTCTGCAGCACTCAATATTGTTTCCAGTTTTCAAAACCATGCTAATCATTCTGTTCCTGATGCTGCACATAACCACATATTTTCACGAGGAAGTATCCTCCTCTGTTATTGTTCTGTAGATGAACACATTTTAATAAAAAAAAGTTAAAACTGGCAACGTACTTAAAATGCTCAATCAGTAATCGTGTTACTCTATCTAATTCTTGACAATTGGTACTCACCCATGATTAAAATAGTTGTGAAGTATTGTGACAAGACATATGCAACGTTTAAGAATCTGTTATTTCCCTCATCTGTAATGCTAATGTAGAATTTAGTATTGTGTTTCCTTATACTGAACCTAAATGACGAGGAACGGACCAAATCTAAATCACTGAAGAGGTTAATAGCAGACAGTTGATCGGCGTTGCAATGCCAAGGATGTCTTCATAAAGTCAAAACAATTTTAAATAGTGAATCAATAAATCAGACATCCGCATTGGAATTGTAAGAAAATGCATGCTGTCAAATCAATGACACCTAATTCAAAAGAGAACAATAGCCTGAATAAAAAGTGTTGCTAAATAATGCTCTTTGAAGAATTGCCATTTAACATCTTCAACTCATTATCTGCATTTTATGATTATAATTTTGCCTTGTCCAGCTTCCAAACAAAATATTGAACTCTGCATTGAAGAGTTGACCGTGGACATCGACGGCAGGCAGGTGATTTACATCTTAATTGTGCTGATTCTCAGCAAGATTACTTTAACTGACAACAGGCCGACTTCTAATTGCATTGCTTATCAGTTTTCAAACGCGCGTTACCTTTAATCTGAAAAACGGTTCCATATCCTGTTTCTCCCAATGAGATGTGATGCAGTAATTTATAGAAAGCAATATTTTGGAGCTGTCAAGTTCCCTAGGGTAGATAACTCTTTCTCTGTTTTGCTCAGTTCCTTCATAGCACTTTATCATGCAGTGCAAAACACTCCTGCTCCTTGGAAAAGCTCTAATTATTCTCTTGCTGAGCTTTAAGCTTCTCCGATTTGCATTTTTCTTTCAGTATCATGAACAAAACAAAATGGTCCCATATCATTAGTATTATCAGCTATTTGATTTAGCTGTATTGCACTGTATGTATTGGTGATGATCAGTCAATGTGGAACTAATTGTATATGAGTTGTGATATAAAAAAATCCGACACTGACTAAAATAACTTGCAATAGCCTGAAAGTGGCTTTGAAAAAGTGGGCAACCCATGAATATGGGAGTAACAGCAACAGTTTGATTAGATGCGGAGATAATGCTAAATTACTTTTAAGTGAATATTTTATCTCCTACTTGAAATGTGTATAATTTCCTGATATAATTTTTAGTACTATGAAATTAAGATGACAGAGTGAGAAGGAGCTGATGCACTCACTGGCAGCTGCACTGATGGTGATGGGTGTTGGGCGTTCTGATTACAGAATGTTGAGGATTGGTGATTTCCTGTAGATCAAACACACTTCCATACATATGGTGAATTAAATAGTACATTTCAAATTACATTTTAGTCACACAGTGCATGCAAGATAATGTTATTAAAATGTGTTGCTCCCTTGCTGTTTACGACGAGTTCATTACATACTGAGGGTCAATAATCGTTGCTATTGTTGAATTGATGATAATCTAAGACATTTTATTAAGTAAATGTGGTAAGATTTTCAGAAGAGTGACATTGTTCTTTGCATGTGACCACATTTCTTCCAATATTATTCAAGATCATAAATGAGGGCCAGCATGCTGATGGTAATCACGCATGTTAGGGCGTCATTACATTAATTATTTCCTTTTTTACAGTGATCTGATCTGTAAAATATTTTATTGCGGGTTACAGTTTCAGCAGCCCATCTGTCATATTATTTTCTGAATCTTCTTTGAAATGTCTGGATTTTTTTTTTTTTTTTTGGACACCGAGCAGTCACATTCACACCTCTACCCCGCTTGTTTCATTTCTGTGCTGGGCCTGATGCAACTGGTTGATTTAATTGTCAGCTGTTGTACCAAATGCTTGCTCGATTGCACAGAGAATGGTTTGAGGGGCTGGCGATATTTGTTGAACTTTGTTCTGTTGTGCATTTGAAATGACCTTCCGTAGTAGAATAGCTAACTCCAAATGTAAGAAAAAGAGATTTGTGTATCTTAGCTTCACCTCTAAAGCTAACTAATATGAGAACGTGAGAGGAATATCAACAGGCAGGAATCTTTACCGAGCGAACATGCGTGTGACAAGGATAATCTGCTCCCAGACCTCGTTGTCTCATTGAAGCTGCTTGCTCCTCTGCTGTGTCAGACTCAACACTTCATACAGAGTGAGACTTCGCTGCGAGTGAATTTCAGAATTTACAAGCAATCTCTGGTGCCTTTGTGTGAAGTGCATCTTTTCAACAGAGCATCATAATTAAATCATTGAGCATTTGTTATGGAAATAGAAAATGGAAACAATAAATTAATATAGTTATTTTAAAGAGGTGTTGTGGTGGTAATTTGGAGAGTTCTTTTTCAATGAAATACATTTTAAGGCTTAAATAAGGGCCAAATTGTTGAATTGGGTTTTTATCTTCAACTATACTGCTTGCTGGCTAAAAGTGGATGTTTCTTCTTAGATATAGTACACAATTTTCTTTTTTTTTCAATGGAAGTTGCTGACTGTTGGAATTGACTTCAAAGTTCCCCTAGCTATTCCATTTAGAGCGAATTTTGAAACACAACGCCTCCACATCTAGCTGTCTCTGTTTCTTTGTTTCTCTTCAGCAAGGTTTCTGCTTTGTGGCACGCTTGTTTGTTTGCAGGTTATTCCTTATATAATTGAAAACTAACATAAGAAGAGTATGATATATGCATAAAAAAAGTAAATACCATTTTAGCATATGAAGGTTATGATATAATAATGTAAGAGTTTCAGTTGCTCCCATCTGGCTAGAATTAGGCAGCCAGAGATGAATGGCTGATGGCTAAATAGAAAGCACATGATAATCTAGTGAAGAAGGAAAGAGAATAAACCAGTGCATAAGGTGATGGGAAATTTTTGTATGCATAAATGGAGCAGAAAGATAGCTTGTATAAAACATGGACAGTCCGATTGTAGTTGTACATAATTGTTGTGTAACTCATCAAATAAAACAAAATTCCTTTTTTTGGTTCAAATATTTGAGTCGATCAATTTTCCTGAATGGCTTGATAATATTTTATGCATCTCTTCACTCTTTCCACCTTTTTTTTTTTTTCTTTTTAGACTTTGCAAGCGCAGTAGCGGCACGGCCTATGTCGTATGCGGCAGTATTAAGAATGAAATCAGACAGCTCGTCGGTGCTCAACTCACGAAGCAGAGTCCGACAATACCACGCTGGTGGGCTGACCGCACCCGACTGGCCAGCTTTCTCCAGTCATCCCCTGTCAGCCCTGAGTCTGCTCAGCTCCCAAGAGGACTACAGGAGCCCAGGTAAAACTAATGGTGCAGGCAAACCAACAGTATGTTTGGGCTTGTCTGAAGCCAAATGAAAGCGTTTTGCTTTTTGATCTGTTCACAGTAAAACTATTCTTTTTTGCTACAAATTTTAAACCAGCAATGCTAGGGGAGATGATGACCCAATAAACGGCTCGCCACCGCCCAACTGGAGAAATGGACAGCAACTAAAATAAATGTAGTTAAATTCATTAAAAAAAAATATATATATATAGCAATTCCACATTAAATATTTATCAAATTATATGAGTATTGTAGTCTCATGTGACATCTCAGTTGCACAAAATACACAATTAGCACATCATGGGCACATTGTGCATGAAAAAAAAATTCACTAAACATCGTTTTATGGAAATATTCCCACAGGAAACCTATTTATTGAGTTTTTCCATACAGTATTCTCAATGTATTTATTTGAATATACAGTACAACTTCGCCCCTGTTCCCACACACCGACGACAGCACTGCGTGTATCTTCTCACAGCAGTACCACAAAGAGATTAAACATAATTGTAGTTTAACCTTTGCAAGTGATCCGTGGATCAAACTATATGTAGTCTGATCTGGGGACACCAATCAAATCAGAACACGGATTTACTGTGGTCAGCTGCATCACTAATTGATAAGCATGTATCTTCAAATGTATAATAAATAAATGGATAAACGATCAGAGTCGGCATTTCTCTGGTCCAGTCCGTCATTATTGACAGATATTGGAATGGATACTGAAATATTTGATAATATTTGGTATAGAAACAATATTTTGCGCCTACTGTTGGACTGGTGTAGGGTCTCATTAGCAATAGGCCTCTACATTATAGAATGAAGATTGTCCCTGTATCGTTGGTAGTGGGTGCCATGAGGAAAGATGAATGCAGTGTGGTTGTCTTTTCAACAGAAGAGACAGGCGTGGGGTTGTCTGCATTCTGCCTGTTTTCACTTCAAGAAAGAGCAATGAAAAATAATGATCACATTGCCTTTTCGTGGTGTTTATTCCCGAAATCTCAGATCTATTTGCCTCTCCTGAATAAATAAACTGAAGGAGTAGACGATCTAAAGTTTGTACTGATGACTGGTGGGAATGCACTCTGCTGTTTCTGCGACTCTCCTCCCTGTCTGGTGACACATGCGAAGATTTGTTCAGATTGAGTTCAGAAATTAATCTTACCTTTATCCATCAACAGCACATGGTCTGCAGTGGCTGGGGTTATGCCCTTTGAGAAATTGAAGTGGGGAACATGGCAATATCCAGCTGTCTGTGTGTTCCTGTCAGTAAAGAAGTGATAGATATGATGGATATCTTTGTCAAATGGGATTTAATATCTCAAAGACAGCATGGAAGCTCGATGATTGGTCACTTCCTAATTTAGAGAACGAATAATCCCAGAGTATGTAATGATGTGTCGATGCTTCACAATGGGATTATGTATGTCATGTTTATTGCATCTGGCATGTTGAATTAATCTGAAACATGAAACATGTGCGTGATTTTCAAAAAGGTTATTAAGCACCCAAGTATTGAGATAAAAAAATAAAAAACAGGAACACACTCCTCTCTATCTCTGCTTATACTCATCTGTGTTTTTCTATCTGTTTCTTTCTTTATGCGACTCTGCCTACTTTGTCTTCTTTTAACTTTTGTGATAGTGTTATCACTGTGTAGCCATAAAAGGACTTACATCTCTATTACCAAGGTGAGAGCAATGCCTCCCCGTTGTCACTGGTGACAAGTGCATTATGCCATTGCACTGGATTTATGTTCAGTGAATGGAATGGATGCCAAAAAGTAATGCACCTCTCATGGCTTAAAAAGGATATTGCTTTTTTTTGACACACACACACACACACAAAGAGCATTTATCCTCGAGTACTGAAACCTTTCATTCAACTCTTTCAAGTGTTGTATGTGGGCACAGTTTTAATACATGCATCATTACCCTTACTGACTTAATTGTTACCTGCGCAATCACTGCCTTTTAAATGTCTCTGTACTTATATGATATACAATTTATAGACCTGGATCACTTTCGTCTGCAATCAATGGCTCACATTTCGTCGTTTTGGCTTTACCCTTTGTCACAGTGGATTTGAAATTAAGCCTGGAACTGTTTCCATCAACATCACATCATGCATGCAAAATAAATTAAAAAAGTAATACCTGTCTGTCCTCCATTTATGACTCACTAGTGGTGTGTGCTAGTACATCTATCTACAGAAACTTCACTTTACCTGGAATGCACTGTATTTTCATTCACATACTTTACTCTATGTTGCGAAGCTAGCCAATCAGCAGTGGTGGGCTGTTACATCACTGTCTCTGCATCCCTCCTCCGGTTGAGCTACACAGACACAGAGCAGAGAGCTAAACTGCCGGCAAGACGAAACCTGCACCATGGCTCGAAGGATACAAAATGCTGCACCTTAATGTAGAGACATCCAGAGGTGATGATGATGATGATGAATATATTTATTAGATAGAATGTTAGAGTACAAGTACAGTCAAACGGTAGCATGTATTACAGTACAAATACAGTCAAACATCCTGTCTAAGAGGAGCATTTCAAAAAATCCCTTGCGGTCTTGTTTCCGTTGAAAGTCCTTGGTACATAAATCATTGACATTTAACAATACAAATAAAACTAATATTAAATTACTCAATTGATGCAAAATAACAATAAAATAAAAATAAATTACACCACAGATTCAAATTAACAATAAATTAAAAAGACACATAATATGTACAAGGTGTGAGTGTGTGTGTGTGTGTGTGTGTTTGTAATGTGACCAACATGAAATGACATGCCCCTTTCTTCATTCGGTGTCCACCTTGCGATTACTGCTCTAGTGTCGTTGACGCTATAGAGCGGAAAAGGTCATCATGGTTTGGTGTTTTCAAACAGCAAGAGGTAAATGACTGTTTGTACTCTATATACCCACACACATCAGCAGGTTTTGTAATTCCACTTGTTTCTTGTTTGAGTCGAAATTGAGTACCCAAAAAAAACAAAAAAAAAACTTGTGAAAAGGCTCACAGGTCAGATAAGACGAGATGCATTGGGCAGCTTCCAGGTGTGAATGAGTGTAATTGTGGAAATGTTAAGGATACTCTCCTGAACAAGGAGGAAAAAGAGGCATCATTTGAGATACTATTAATTTTCTTATTCAATATGATCCACATGATGAACATGGACAAACTCAGCATGTTGGGTTCATGCCACTTTTAAACACTAGTAACACTGAAATTGATTTTCTTTGTCTGCACAGGCAGGTTTGCAACTTAATACTGATTACTTTTCTCCCACCGATTGAAGGTATTCATTCAGAACTGTTTTATTTCCCTGGAGAGCAGTAAATTACTTATAAAGGTATTGCGAGATTACACATGTCTTGCTTTTTAGTCATTGGGTCTTTCAGAAAGAGACAAAAGGGAAGCCCTCACGATTTGTGGCTTGCATTGTTGAATTATTTATGTTCCAGATCAAATGTGATATAAAAGCTCAATACAACGATGTGCTCTCTGACAAACAGCATGAACATAAATCTATTGTGAAAAAAACAAAAACAAATAGAGTAACTGCTGTTTTGTAGTGACACATGTCATCACATAAAACACAACTCTATGTGTTTACTAAGTTTACAGTCCTAATTGTTGCACTAAGAAACATCTCCTCTGTACATTTGTCTTTAGTAATCTGGTGCAGTACATCCAGGAAAACATTTCCAATAAATGCATCACTTCTGCTCGAACAAAAGGGCAGATCAAAGAGTAGAGCGGTCTGAAGGAACAGAGGAGAATTGCTGCAGGGACTGTCACCCAGAAACTACTACATCAGCAAGCATTTCCATATGGGGGTGCATTTTGTTCTGAGAAGAGGTCAAGTCATGCCAAATCACCAACAGGAGCAGGGCAGGTTAACTGGGGGTAGACTAGTGTACGTAGAAAGAAAAATCTGTGTTTTACTGTTCAAATGAAATTAATTGCAGCATATTGTGACCGACTGTCTGGCTGGGTACACTTGAAAAAAACATTGTTGCTCGCCAGTTGCTAAATATTTCTTTTGAAAATCCTTCAGGTGATAATTTTCTAGTATGCAGCAAATGCTTACTGATTAATATTATCTTAGACTTAACTAATTAACCTACTGTTTAATCTACTGCAATTTGTATTCCAAACAGGTGACCGGTGCACCTAAAAGAGGCAAAACTATCAACCTTACACCTGTTAATAAATGATTAATCCTGTGCAGCTGCAAATAAGATTTGAGAATAATTATCTTTATCGGGTATAATTTGGAAGCATGCCCTTATTTTCACGTAGATTTATAAAGCAAGCTGTTTTATTGCATTCATTTATAAATAGTCTAGAAATAAAGCTATAATGACAACATTAATGGCTGAATTAATTGCGGAACTGTGGTATAGAGTGCAGCACCTCTATCGCACAGCAAGAAGGGCATGGGTTCAAATCCACTCTGGATTTTTCTCTGTGGAGTTTGACATGTCTCTGTGTTCTCCAGCTTTCTTAGTGAGGCTTTAATTAGTGAAGAAAAATAGGACGCTTCATGTTGGTAAATCTCATCTGTCATGATGATGGATGTTAGAACTGATTGATGGTCATGTTGTGATATATCCAATAATCCATGTCTTTGTTTCTGTTCCTGTCACAGAAGGCGAAGCGTTTGGCCCTGTTTTTCTGCATGAACCAGACAGTATGATTTTCCCTTTGGATTCTGACGAAAGGAAAGTGGTGATGCACTGTGAAGCACGCGGGAATCCACCACCCACATACAGGTGTGACATGCATTCTCCTGTCTTCTATTAATTGCGGCCACACTTGCTATTCTAATTAGCTTGTTGTTCATCGCAAATTTAATCCCTCTGTTCTTGTGTTTTCCAGTTGGTACATCAATCAGACACAAGTAGACGCAGAGACAGACTACCGCTACAGTCGTATTGATGGGAACTTAATCATTACCAATGCAAGTGAGATCACAGACTATGGGAAGTACCAGTGTAAAGCAGAGAACAGCTTTGGAACCGTCCTAAGTCACGGCGCTCTTTTACAGTTCGCATGTGAGTAAACTTCATATTTGTCCACTCGTAATGTGTAGGGTACGCTCCATCCAGTGACGTTAACCACCTGTGTTTAATAGATGTGCATTTTAATGCATTGGTCTCATGTGAAACAAATCATTTTCCTCAAGCTATTTGTTTCTCTGATTCAACATCAACAGTTCATTGAGGATATCATGGTCTCGCCGGCTCCATCTGAGTCACTCTGCTAACAGGGTACATGCCCTGAAATGCCATGTCTCACCAGTAAATAAGCGCAAAAAAGCACATTTCTTCCTCCAGTAATCTCCTGGAATAACTCCAAAACATCATTACATTCTAAGGCAGCACACATGGAGAGTCCAGGGGCATTATGCGCAGAGGAAAATGCTCGTTTTCTCTACAGTTTCCTCAGGACCAATGAACTTAATAGCCCTGTTGGCATGTCTATGGTGGGATTTCAGGTTTCTTTCGGTGAGGCGTTGCGAGAAAGCACAGGACAGGTTCTCACAGGTTGCTGAGAGAATTTCCCTCTGAGATGAATAAAGTATTCTGATATTATATATTGTCGTTGTCTTCCATTGGGACTCGTTGCTACAGTAATCGCACTTTATATGTTTGTGTGTGTGTGCACTCTATATTAACTATGATCTATAATATATTGGTAGACAGAAATGCCCAGATGGTGAAGCACAAAAAAAATAAAAAATGCTGCTAGTTTATGGGCGACAGAAGCTGCGTCACATTATGTACCCTTATCTCAATTGTCCAGATCGTTATCTACTCCTCTTTCCACTTGAGCATCAAACCTCAATGTGAAAATAAGATTGCAGCATATCAATAAAAAAAAAAGCAACTAAGTAAAAACCCTACTTACCTGAGAATGAGCTATTTTAATGTCGATAATCATATATTAGTCATACCTTCAAGCCAAGACATGGCTATCTATTATTATTATTTTAGCTTTGTTATGCATGTTTTTAAACGTAACCCATCACATTACAAGCGTGTAATATTCTCCAAAAATTTGTGAAACCGTTTGTAATTTTTTTTAGAGAATCAGTGTGGTGAAATGCAACACGCAAACATTAAGATGTTTTGAGTTTATGTACCTGTGTTTAGCTAATTATCATTTTTAGTACTTTTTATATAAGCATTAGTGTGTCAGATATTGAAGGGCATCCGCACTGAGCTCAAGCACCAAAAAAACCCTCTTTGGAGTCCTTGCCCTGGTGGTGGTGTTGATGACTGATGACTCGATATTGAGACTGATGAGGAAGTTATGAAAGCTGTTGATTCTGCAGGTAATGTAGGGTTCACATAATAGCAACATGAATAGCCTACGAAGAATCATATTGAAAGGAGCACGGCAACATAACAGAGGAAAAATGAAATGATGTCACTGTGCCACTGGGTGTTTGCCTTCCGAAACATTTTAAACTCCATTTTTTTGTTTGACTAACGAGTTGTTCGAGAACCGAGGTTCCACTGTACCAAGAATAATCTCATAACCTTTTGATGATGATCCAGATCACCATGTGGACGGTGTAAATCCAATGATGTGGTAAATGATCTGCTTTGCTGAGGTCTGCGCTCTCTGAGTGCTTTTCTAGTTATTATTATTATACATTCTGTAATTAATTTGGCAAATTATGATTTCTTTTATTTCAGAAGCTCAAATAGGCATATTGTGGGCCGTGCTTATTTCAGCTTTATTAATTTGGCGTTTCAGGAGAAACAATGGCCACTTGCTTGCCACACATCAATTTCACCCAGGCCACCTTTGTACAAATTGGATTTTCCAGTTCAAATAAGAGGCCGATCAGTCAGTACCCTGTTGTTGAGTTCATGACAGGGCATAATGTTGAAATACTCAGCACAGCCTTTCTGCTTTTGCTACGGGGGTATTTGGAGCCTTTGACCAAAATTTATCACTTATTTGCTAAACACATGTTGTTGTCCCACTTGCACTATTGAGTCAATAACAAATCCCACACCTCACCAACTGCTTTTGTAAGCTGTGAAAAGACTGCCACAAATGTGCATATGAGAAAATTGATCATTCTCTGCAGGCAGTGTATGCAGATTGTCATATAATGAAATCAACATTTAAACAACCATTTGTGCTATGCATCGCCTGACATAATATAAATAAATAAACAATCTGTAAGAATATCAATAAGCATGCAAGTGGTGAAGTGTGTGAAGCATTGCATCTGTGTTTCTACTGCTTATGCACATATTCAGCAATCTTAATGCGTGATAGGCTAGATCTCTTAATATATGACCATTTCAAAAGCAAAACACAGAAATAAAGAGAAAAAAGGCACCCTGCAGTTCACATTTGGATGCAGAAGCTTCCCTCTCTCGCAGCATAACTAATGGTCGGTATTTATCACCCAGCATGGAGCTCAACTTTTACATCTCGTTTCATGTCCCCACATTCTCAAGTTGGCGAGTGCCTTAACGACGCCGATTACACAAGAACAATTATTTTAATTCTGTTAATTTAATTTTATTCCTTTTGGAGAAGTAATTATATGCTTTATGTGTTGTTATTTGTTGAAATAAAAGTTAATTGTTTTGTGCTACACAGTTATTTGACTGAGTTGTCAGAGTCACATTCAGCAAACTTATTTTGTATAAGAAACATTATTCCACCAATTACAAACTACCCAGCAGAGCATGCAAAATCCCTGAATGAGTGGGTCAGGCAGAGTTTTGCATTCTGTTCCACTATACCCTCTGGTCCATCGGGTTGTTAAGTCAAGCTGATGAACTGAACACAGTCTTGCTTCATGCAGGGAATCAGGCGAGAGTTTGAGCAGACCGGCTAGAGTGCATGAGGAAAGGTTCAGTCAAGGCTCTCGATACTCTCCTCCCCGCTGGTCATGTACTCAGCTCGTTTCAGGATGGCTTTTTTTTTTCTATTTTGAAATTCTGAGCTGTTGAACTCACACTTGGGCTGTTTTTCAGCCGTGACTTTGAAGGCAGCAAGCAGAAAGGAGGTCTCTGATCTTACTCCCCAGAGAGTTTCCTCTGTCTCCGCAGATGTAGCTCTGGCTGAGGCTCAGGTATCGAGCCACTCTGAGCAATACAGGAGTAATTAAATTAAAGGAATGCTTCAAATCAAGCATGCCAAAAATCACATGAGAACCACTCTCTGAAATGTGCTATGTATAAATCTGAAATCATCAATTATTAATGTCCATTAATTTAATTCCTACTACTTTTATATTAACTGTTGATTCGTAATTTTTCATGATGATTTAATATCATGAATAATATCAACTGGGGGTTGCAGTTCGGGGTGCTGAGGGTCTCATCGCTGCTTTTTGCAGACGACGTGGTCCTGTTAGCATCATCGGTCTGCAACCTCCAGCACTCACTGGCTCGGTTCGCAGCCGAGTGTGAAGAGGCTGGGATGAGGATTAGCACCTCTAAATCTGAGGCAAAAAAAATCAGGAAACTGATGGATTGACTATCCCGGGTAGGGAATAAGTCCTTACTACAAGTGAAGTTCAAGTACCTCGGGGTCTTGTTTGCGAGTGAGGGGACAATGGGGCGTGAGATTGGCCAGAGAGTTGCGGGGGCAGTATTGCAGTCGCTTTAGCGCACCGTTGTGGCGAAAAGAGAGATGAGCCGGAAGGCAAAGCTATCGATCTACCGGTCAATCTTCGTTCCTACTCTCAGCTATGGTCATGAGGGATGGGTCATGACTGAAAGAACTAGATCGTGGGTACGAGCGGCCGAAATGGGTCTGGCGTCACCCTTAGAGATAGGGTGAGAAGCTCAGTCATCCGTGAGGGGCTCGGTGTAGAGCCGCTGCTCCTTTGCGTCATAATGAGCCAGTTGAGGTGGTTTGGGCATCTGGCACGACTAGCTGGGAGGAGACCGCGGGAAAGACCCAGGACTAGATTATTTCTCCACACTAGCCTGGGAGCGCCTCGGGATCCCCCAGTCAGCTGGTTAATGTGGCCCTGGAAAGGGACATTTGGGGTCCTTTGCTGGTGCTGTTGCACCCCGTGATCCGACCCCGGATAAGCAGATGAAGATGAGTTATGAGTGAGAGATCTAATATCCATGGTGTTGTTATACTAATACTGTACCTTTGACATGTCGCCACAACAAATCAGCCTTCTCCACTTCACCCTGTATTTTGCATCGTCCTCTCCACCACTTCTAGTTCCACCTCCTGCACTCTCAATTGAAAAGTATTGCTGAGATATATAAATTAATTGAATCACTTAATGCAAACCTCAGAAATTCAGAATTAATAGTGCACTAAATAAATTTAAAATAGATATGACAGATTTTTTACTGGACTAAAATATAGTTCGGATAAACATTGACTCCTGGTAATACTTGTATGAGTTTAGGAAGGAGTTTAGGAAGGGAAATGATTTGGTTTTGATTAGTCACAGGGCATATGGAAATATGATGTGCTGGGTTTCTAGAAAGCAATATACACCACACACATAAGCTGCTATTGATTTTTTTGACATGGCTAAAATGGGTTTTACTGTCCAGTAGAGTGCATTTAAGGTTCCTTCATCGATGGTATAGCTACTTCTCCAAAGTAGAATTGCATTGTTTGCTGTAAACGTTGGTTTCTTGTCTTTTTTGCACAGAATGCACAATGTTGCTCCTGTCTGTCTGTTTGTCTGTCCGTCCACCCGCCTGCCTTTCTGTCTTGTCATCATTGTCATTTGACCTTTTCAAACACTGTTGACACAATGTTGTGACCTCACTGAGCATCAGTGTTTTCTTCTGCACTTTTCTGGTTTATTTGCCTTCGTGTTTGTATGAAATAGCAAATGACTGAACATTGCCTGGCATTGGACAAGCAGGAGCCTCATACAGCATAAGAAATGCTTATGTCAATGTAAATGATGGAAAGCATCAACAGGATTGCGAAATAAAGGGCATTAAGGGCAGAGTCGTCTTGCAGAGGTGGCCAGTCTTCAGATTTGACTTTTTGGCTACACTGACCCAAATGTCAGGGTAGTGACCGCTGCATGTGAATCAATAGTGAAAATGCTGAAAATCAGTGGCTCTAGTCTATACTCTGGTGTTTCATTAGGACAGATATAACAAATGAGCCATGATTATGGGCTTGGGTTTACCTCACATAGTAGTTTTAAGGTGAGCAATATTCTTCTTTGCAGCCATTCTCATCAGAATGTTTATTTGTCTTTATTGTTGTTCCAGGTTGCATACCATCCAGAGCTGAATAGCTGTAGGACTTGACTGGCATGGCAGATTAAACTAGAAAAGCACTCAGAGAGCGCAGACCTCCGCCGAGCAGCTCATTCCTCTCGTAATTAAATGGAAACTCCAAAATAATAAAGCTCAAATAAGCACGACCCACGCCATACCTGTTTGAGCTTCTGAAATGAAAGAAATCATAATTTGCCAAATTAATTACAGAATGTATAATAATAACAAGAAAAGCACTCAGAGAGCATAGCCTTCAGGCAAACAGTTAATTCCCCTCATAATTGGATTTACACCATCCACATGGTGACCTGGATCATCATCAAAAGGTTCTAAATTGTTCTTGGTATCTTTATACACCAACCATGAAAAGTAACAGTGAATCAGAGTTGATGTGTATTTGTAACAGATATTTGAATCCGTAAATGGGGTTTTCAATGTTAAAACTAAACATGTTTTACTGACTACTTTCTGGATCCGATCCGGATGAAATGTGGTGGTGAGATAGAGGACCCCACCCTACATGACTGTGTCCAATTTCATAAGCATTGGTCAATAATCAACCGAAATATTGAGGAACAAAGTATGAAGTTCCATTCCAAGTTCCAATGTTACCAAAAATTTCAAACTGATCCATAATCCAGGATCTCTTCTGGATCATCACCAAAATATAATAATCTGTTTCTGGTAACATTCCCAAAATATCCTCAAAATATCCTTAAGATCCGTCCAGAACGTTTTGACTTATCTTGCTAACAGTCAGACGGACGGACGCTGGCGATTACATTACCTTTCGTCGTTGTCGACTGGTGATTGCTTGCAAATTCAGGTTAACGGGCTTCTCTCCTGGTTGCAGCATTCCACATGAAGTTGTTACATTTCCTCTATTCTTACTGACATTGTTTAGCTGTTTGAAGACTTATCATTACTCAGTACAGTAATTTATTAAAAAGAAACTATTTTTTTTTCCTTGAGCAAATCATTGTTGATAACTGTCAAGCTTGCTGTGCTCTTTACTTTTGGCACTTGTATCCGACCTGGGATGAGGAATCCCTCATCTGTGGCTCTCGCAGAGCATTCTTCTGTATTTTCCCTTTTTAACCTTCTCCGCCAAGGAGGTTATGCTTGTGACGGCATCTTGTCCGTCTGTCTGTCTGTCTGTTAGCAGCATAACTCAAAAGGTTACAGACGGATATTTTCAGGAAATGTTGGGAACAGATTATTACATGTTGGTGATGATCCAGAAGAGATACTGGATTCTGGATCACTTTGACATTTTCTCTAACATTTCCGTAAACAGAGCTTCAAAATGTGTTCCTCAATATCGCTTATTAACCAACGTTTATGGAATTTGGCACAGTCATGTGGGGACCGCTATTTTACCACTGAATTTCATCTGGATTGGATCTGGATTGCGGATATTATCAAGATATTTTGAAAAAATGGGGAGTACACTTGCGTTTGGGCCTACTGTGCATTTAATATTAGAGATAAATATTTCTAACAAGAGTCGTCTTATAGCTGAGTCAATTCTAATAATAATATCACGTGTGAATCTATGCTATCTAAATACAATTTGGACTGGACTTGTAATCAGTACAACTAATAATGCAATTGAGATGTTTTGAAAATAAAATTACGTAGAACAAAAAAAATATTTTGTGTCACAATTTGGAAATTAATAAATGTGCTGGAAAATGAGAGAAAATGCAGGTTTTACGAGTCTCTCTGAGGTGTAATAATCCTTCACTTTGTCAAAGTGATTAACTGAAAGTGCTGACAACACAGACACCCACTCTGGGTCAGAAGCCTGATGCTTTTGACTAATTGCTTCGACTCGAAACAGATATTTTTATTTCTCACAAGGCGGTGGGCTGCTGTGTCTTACTTGCATATAAATAACCAGGTGAAACAAAAATAATGCAACATTTGCAATTAGTAATGGTAATTTTATCTTACAAACAAAATCATGACATTTCATGGCCTTAACATCAACCATAGAAGGTTAATGCCAGTTGCAAGTGAACACTTTACCACTCAACGGTTGTGAAGGCGATCGACGGAAATGATAGATGAAGCCTTTTTTCATTGTGTCAAAACATATATCAAAATGCTGATGGCGCAATGATTTTTCTTTTTTTTTTTTACTTTCATAAAACATGTAAGGAAGTTGAAGGTTGCTTCAGGGCTGCAATGAGATTTCTTGCCCTTTGTGAAATAACATATAACCGTGGTACACTTCACTGTTTTGCTGAGTAAGATTGTCTTTCTATGCTGTTCTAGATCTCGGTGCGTTCAACAAGAAGACCAGAGGTGGGGTTTCTGTGCGTGAAGGCCAAGGTGTGGTACTCATGTGTGCCCCTCCTCCTCATTCACCAGGTCAGATTCAAGACCACCAGTCACTTATATTTATTTGAAAGGATAAAACCCCTTGAGATGAAACCATCTCGTTTTCAAGAGGGTCCTCAATCAAAACAAAACAGAAACAGAAATAACAGCAGTGCAAATATGAAAAAACAACAGCATCAACAACAACAAAAAATAAAAAATACTCTCTCTTTACACACAAACACACATCCACACTCAAACTGCACACATACAAACATGCACACGTAGCTCTGTCAAAATAGTAATAATAAACTAAAATTGAGAGTTATAACATGAGAAAATAAGATAGCAACACAAAATTAAAAGCAGTTACAAACATTTTGAAAATGTAACAATAGGGCATTTTTAAACATATTATAAGATCTTATAGAGCGGATGGAGGATGGAAGACTGTTCCAATCCGCAGGAGCTTTGAAATGGAATGCGAATTTCCCTATTTCCTTTTTTATCCTCGGAACAACAAAAAAGGTTTGGTCAGCATGATGTAAACTATAGGAAGAGAGAGGTTTTCAGTAAACTCGTCGCCATTCAAAACCTGTCCTATGTTTTATTATATATTTATTTTGTGTTAAATTGAAAGTATTTTCTCACTCCTTATTAATCGTTACATATTTTTTACAACTCTTTTCTCATTTGCAGTCATCCGTGATGTCATGAGTTACAATAGAATGAGCTGGAACAATGGAAATGAAGAGAAATGTTATTCTGTCAATTATTTCACATAGGCAGAGCACATAGCTTGAATGTGACTCTGCACGGTCCTCTAATGTAAGCTCTTTTGTGAGCCATGAATCATCCAGGCTTTCTGTTTACATCAGCTCTGTCGCACCACTGCACTGCACCCATGGGATTGTTTGCCAAGTGCTCTTCCGCACCCGTTTCCTTCCCTGGATGGCATTTCAAACAATGCAACAGGAACTATTGTGCTGATTAAGAAAATAATGTTTAATTAATGATTGACTCTGCTTATTGACTGATGAGCTAACAAGTGTACTGCAGATGATAAAATTCAACCAGTTGAAGTTTGCTCCAGGTAGTGTAATTTTTCCACAGTGCATCAGTATTTAAAATTACTGCCCATACATGCTTTCACTAATTCCTGCTAGGTTCTATAAAATGATAAAATGAAATGAAATGGAAAAAATGTGATTGACATGAAATTAAAATCGATTGCTGGACATGTTTTTGTAGAGGGAGGGCAATACAATGGAAATAGTGGTTTTCTGTCATCTAAGATTAGTTACAGTCTGGATGCCATAAGCTGTTAAATTGACTCAGGTTTTAACCAAGATGACATATTCCAATAACCTCATCTAATATAACATCATTCGTATTAGAATGAGTGGCTGGATCAATACAGAATGTATTATATACATTATCATTCAAATGTTGAATGTATAGCTCTCCGAACTTTATAGTGTGGTGAAACACTGGGACCAGTTTTCACGTTTTATTTCTTTGCCTTCAGTTTTTTTGTATTTTACATACATTTGCCAAATAACTGTGAAAGTATTTGCAGCCGCTAAAACGAAAATCGATATCAAAGCTTCTGGAAGTTTACATTTTATTGTATTTATATGGCAGAAAATCAAAGTACGTCTCTAATGAGATACTTGATGATAAATTCTTCACAGGTTTACACAGTCCATCTCTGACTGTGCCGCTAAACTTTACAAAGCAAATGTTACTGTATTGTACCTACACAGTTTATTAACAGTCCTGTTGTTTTCTGATGGTTAATGTTGATTGAGCCAGCCTTGTCACATACTGTATAGATTACACTTTTAGAATGGGTCTGCATTGCTCCTTCTGGAAAAATTCACCAACATCACAATAGGCTGTCGAGCCTTTATTCTTCGTATTATGCACAAATATACAACATATAATTAATTTCTTTAACATTGCTGACGTATAATAAAAAATGACCTCCAACAACTAAAATAATTTTAAAAATGCCACAGCCATGAAATTCATTGGTGTGATAAATGCCTCTGTGAGTCAGACCATGGCAGAACTAATCTTCACACTGTGTAGGGAGTGTCAAACAATGTTTGGGTTAAATTGGTTCTCATATGATCAGTCATTAAAATGTGAAATGAAATAGGTAGGTGGTATGAATTAAAATTATTTGGAATCAGCTTGATCCAAAATCAAAACTTTCAATAATTAATTTTATAAATAAATAAATACTTTTTCACAGCTATACTATAATACTTATAATACTAATAATAATACTTTATTATTAATACTTTACTATAATAATAATACTAATAATAATAGGAATAATTCATTCATTCATTCGTCTTCTTGAAGATGAGATGATTTTAATGGTCTCGTCTTCAGCCACTTATCCGAATTCGTGGTCAAGGGATGGAGCCTAGCCCAGCTGACTACGGGTGAGAGGCAGGGCACACTCTTTAGCCACTTCATTGCAGTGAGACTAAACAGAAAGATGGACATCCACTCAGGCCCACAATCATTCCTACTGATCATTTATAGTGACCTGCGTTTAGTGTTCGACTAAATTGGAGGTGGGAGAAAACTGGAGGACCCAGAGAGAACCCACATAGACAGAGGGAGAACATGCAAACTCCTCTGTCGTATTTCATCCATCCATCCATCAAATATTGTCATTGTAAAGAAACTATAAACATGATAACAACAGATTCCAAGAGATTACAAAAGATTCAACCCTTAATGTAAAAACCTCCATCATATTTAAAATATTATTAGTTATGCTGTCACAATAATCATGCTCTGCACAGACACGCACACACACGTTCACGCGACCAAACTCACTGGAATCAGATACCATGGATTCTCAATTAACATCAGCAGGTTTTACCTTTCTGGTGATATATCCAATTAATTACAACAACATGAAACAAGAGGTTCATTAGTCTGCATTCCAAGTCATCGACTCTTTGTTGTTCACAGTTTTACATTTTTCAACTTCGAACAGACTAGCACTCATCTCTGCTGACATACAAGCTGCTCATTAGAAAGCCTTGTTGCTGCTCAAATGAAACCCTCAGTGCTTATTTAAGTTATTATTGCATCACAGTCATTGAGCATTGATTACTGGAGACATCATGAATGTTCTGAATTCTAAGTGAAATTATAAATCAAGTAACACTGAGTGATGAAGTTTTACGTTTGTTGAGGCAGTTTATACAGTATCCAAATGAAAGCATGTGACAAACCCTAAATTTAGGTTATAGCATTAATAACAGTTGAACACATGACATAGCAAATGCACTTTTTTTTTTCAAAACCCAATCCTACAAAATATAAGATGCTATTCCTGCACTCTATTTACCAGCCATCTCTACTCACCAAGGATGGACTATTAAGACTGTTGTTGATACAGCATAAAACAAGACACTGAAAACAATGCGTGCAGTATTCTCTGCACAATTGCTATATGATCAATGCTTTCTGCACAAAATGAGATACCTGCTGCATTTCTAACCTGTATGTTCTCCATTTGCAACTATAGAAATCATCTACAGCTGGGTATTGAATGAGTTCCCCTCCTTTGTTGCTGAGGACAGTCGGCGCTTCATCTCCCAAGACACGGGAAACTTGTACATCTCAAAGGTGCAGCCCTCTGATGTAGGAAGCTACATCTGCCTGGTGAAGAACACAGTGACGAATGAACGAGTCCTGAGCCCTCCAACACCTCTCACGCTTAAAACTGATGGTGAGGCTTTGGGATTTGTAATACATTTCACACAAGATAGGGCTTGAAATGTAGGAAAGCCCTCAGCAGATAAATCTACGGGATTCCATTAGATAAACTGTACAAAAAGCATTGCAGAGACCTGACTCTGTTCACTCCAAAGTACTCAACTGTTGTGAGTTGTTATTTTCAAGATCTATTACAGTACTTCCTTCTTTTTGAAATGTTTTTACAGCTGAAAATGAAAGAAAAGTATAATTTATGTGAATAATTTTAATATCTAATAGGTTAATAACTAATTCTGTCCTCTTCGCACTTATGCTGAGAGGAGCATTGAGAATTCTATGCACACTGTAAATAGATAGTGAGCAGTGCTTTAACATTAGTGTGGGGAGTCTTCTTCACTCACAATTTGCTTTGGTGAAACTGGCCATCAGGGAAATTATTTTCCAGCATAAAATTAACTGAATCAATGGCCCTTGCTGTGGAGGCTCTTTAATACTAGCCTCTCTGGAGCCGTGCTGTGGAGTTGTTTGTTGGATTCAGGTGTGGATTCCCTCTACAGGCTTTTTAAATCTGACTGCACAGAGAAGCGTCCATCACTTCATACAATTGCCTGTCATTGTGAAGGTTTCAAAGAGCCATAGAGATTACATCCCTAGTGAAGCCATGAAAGAGTCTCTGCACCTCAGAAGATGGTTCATTCCAAATGTTGCTACACAAATAAATGTGCATCTTAAGGGTTACATCCCTTCCAGCAAGATTTCGACTGTGTTTTTGCATAACCTTGTATGAAAGGGCCTCGGAGACATATTCAATTCAAATTTATTTATATAGCGCCAGATCATAACAAAAATTTATCTCAAGGCACTTTACAGGTGTTGCAGGGAAAGACCTGCAGAGAAAGACAGAACCCAACTTGACCCACCAATGAAAGCACTTTGGCGATGGAGGCAAGGAAAAACTTCCTTTTATTAGACAGAAACCTTGGACAGAACCTAAAGCTCATAGTGGGCGGCCATCTGTCTTGACCGGCTGGGTTGAGAAGGAGAGAGAGAGAGCAGGAGCAGACAAAAACATAACGTTTTTGTTCTTGACAGTGGTGCTGGGGGACACTGAAATGCGATTTAGTTCAACTACAACACTAAAGCAAACATTTCTGAGCTGTTTTGGCCCAAGAACCAGTACCTCAGTTTTATTTAGATTTAATAAGGAAGTTAAGGAAGTTATTGGTCATCCAGGAGTTAATGTCCTTAAGGCACGTCTGAAGTCTAACTAACTGATCGGTTTTGTCTGGCTGAACTGACGGGTATAAATGTGTCATCTGCATAGCAGTGGAAATTTATGCTGTGTTTCTTAATGTTACCTAAGGGAAGCATATGCAGCGTGAATAAAATAGGTCCAAGCACCGAACCCTGTGGAACTCCATATTTAACTTCTGTGTACATAGAAGATTTATCATGAACACGTACAAACTGAAATCTATCAGATGAATATGATCAAAACCAGTTCAATGCACATATGTGCAGTAATATAATACATAGCACATAATAAAGGTGCTAAACTGGTTTATGTCTCTTATTAACCAAAAGTCTGCTGTCAGATTATAAATATGGTTAATTGTTTTTAATTTTTTAATAAGAGAAATAACCTTTCTAACATCCATGTTCTGATATGTAACTGTGGCACGTGGGTTAATTGTACTCTTACCTGCACCATAATACAACGCAGCCAAGTCCGATCTCTCTCTACAGCTGCTGCACCATTGTGCCAAAGAACATCTTGGCATATCTTGCCCTGTGAGTCTCATGATGTTTAGCAGCCGTTAATATTGTTAATTGTTGGTGTCAATGTTTTTTTATTGCACTGGCATACACTTTGACTTACAAGTCAACCAAATGTTCCTCTGTTTTGTGCATTCCAAAATAATTGGAAGCAGTCCAATCAATCAGATACCTCAGTCTGCACCTCAGTAAAAGCAAATGTTTATTACTTTATATAGCTGAAAATGTATGACCACTTTCTGTTACAACCATGAGACTATTAAATCACGCTTCTGGGCTTGTATCCTAATGGCGTGTAATTGATCATCAGCCACCTTGGCCAAAGCCTGACCAAAATGTGTTGATTTTAAACAAACATGCAGAATTAATATGTAAATTCCGATATATGAAAACTATACTTTTTCAATATCCGTGTACATTTCTGGATGTGCAAATATTTTTAATTGGTTTGCAGATGAAACTAACAACTTGAGACTGAATATAATGCTGAATATACTCTGGTTAGTAAAATATAGCAAAGTCATTCTATTTGGAGTTCTCCTGTGGAGCAATAAATGTTGTAAATGAGACTGAAAAGTTATCTGGAATAAATACAAAACCTTTCACTGTCACCCACGATTCAATAACCCCACTCCCTTCATATGGTATGCATTTTTTTCCACACAAAAAGCGTGAAGTGCATGCAAGGGTTGTAAATATGGCTTGTCAAATATCATGCGAGTATTTTGTCTTAATGATCATCGACATCCCAGTGCCCACTGAATACATGACCTTTTCTTGGTAAATCAGGAAGGTGCAAGTGAAAGTTTGCAGTGCTCTCCACGTGCTATTATCTGTGTATCCTAAATTAATCTGTAAAGGGCAAAATGCTCATGTAATATTAATTTTGGCCTCACATTTATTAAGTCAGATAATAGCAATTAGATTCCCGCTGAAGGTGATTTGCTTTGTTGCGCCTAATGCTCAGGAATTACATTATGTCAATTTGATATAAATAGCTGCCTTAACATAAAGCTGAATAATAAATACATAAAAACATAACCTGGAAGTGTTACTCAAAGTACCACTTAGCGAGACATAGCATGTTATTGCATGAATCATTTGCAATTTCACTGTTGTGTAGCAGGGTGCGCAACTCCTTAAGGTCTGCATTCCGTTTGTCATCGTCTGTTAGTTGTTTCTACCCTTTTTTAGTGATTCAAAAGCCAGTGTATCAGTAATCCTCTACTTGCTTTTTATCATAAATAGGACAATAGAATATATCCTAGCCAGTTTCTCTGCAAGAAAAGACGAGAATGTGGGAAATGGTTGGTTTGTAGATCTCCCAATCTCCTTAGTTCTAATGTTTGCTGTTTCTTTTTCCAGGTGTCATGGGTGAATATGAGCCTAAAATTGAAGTGCATTTCCCCACATCTGTTCTAACTGCCAAAGGAGTCACTGTCAGGCTGGAGTGCTTTGCTCTGGGGAAGTAAGTAAACACGGACATATTGCACAAATATAGGAAATTGTTTATTACAGCAGTTTCATATTAATAACCACGAACCGCCTATCATTGCTCTGTTCCTGAGAGATTCTTTAGATAATCCTTTGTTTTTCCTCACTCCTTTAAATTGCATTATTCCATTACCTGAATGAGAACCAGGCATGTCCTGTCTTCAGGCAGGATGCTAAGTGACTGTGGAGAAGCGCAGTATCGTAACTTGGCTGTTGGGTGGAATGTTAGTGCATGGGGGGGTGGGGCTGAATATGTTGTTCAGCCCTGGGGAGCCATGTGTTCTCATAATTGAGAGCCCTAATGTATCTGTGCTTCCTGGGTGCTTTCAGGGTTTATTATGAATGTAGAAAGCCAAGGCTATGTCTATGATAAAAGGAGAATTCCTAAGAGTAGTCTGCCAGGAAGGGGAAGCACGCTTTTTTCCACTGACACAAAAATCCAGACCACAGATTATAAAAAAATTATTATTGCAGGCCTCTTATCAAAATAAAACGTATTTTAAAGGGCTAACCGTGGGTTAGCTGTATCTGAAAGGAAGGCACCCTTATTTGTACAAATGTGATCATTCAGATCAAATGTAATTACAAATGATTTAGAACCCTTTCTTCTCCGAAGCAAGGTTATCGTGTTAGTCATGTAACAAATAGCTATTATTGTACAATGCGATCTTTTATTATTCCTGCTCCAATTTCTTCATAGTTATTCAGAATGAATTATTCATTAGTGATTCTGATCTTAAGTGCAAACAATCTTTAATCTACAAATGACTAAGGACCTCATTATTGTTTACCTTGATTCCGATTAATCATACACATTACAGTAAGTCATTCTTTAAATATACCGACACTGCATCATGAATTCAGACCCTCAGTTCAAGCTGGGCAGGATGCTTTTGGATGATTGTTGTGCAGACTACAGATGCGAGTCCGTGTCCTGTGCCTCTCTCATTGAAGTAATTTGTGCTTGATAGCTTTCAGTCAGACAGTGATCCCAGTGACTTACCCTTTTATGTAGAGATGAATGATTTATCAATGCACTCTATTAAGAAATGCCAGTCTTTATATAGCACTGAAAATGAAGTTAAAATGGGCTTTGTTCTCCTGTTGATTAATATTTATGATGGCACCACTATCCAAGATGGGATAGGAAAGATCTTTGTGTGAATGCCAAAGCACCTTGATGTGGTTGTCTGTTGTTTACCAGTGACAGTGCCTCATTGGCCCTAATTAGGGCAAAGGAAACAAGGGAAAATGGCAGTTGGTAGTGTGGTTTTGGCTAGAATCGAGTATCAATGGCACTTTTCCATCAATACAGATGGGTTTACCACATATTTAATATTGACTGCACTTGTATTCAAGCAAATTGTGTGTGGTTGAATTTAGCTCAAGAGCCATTATCCAGAATTGCATGACATCTATCACTCAACGTAGAAATAAATCATGCAGACATTGCAAACCAAACAAAAAGATGCTGAGGCACCCCATTTCTTCTTCTTAACTACTTTAGCCCACTGGCCTGACTGGTTTTCAGCTGAGCCTGTATTTCACACAGACACGGCATTAGTCCGCCCTCAGGCTGACAGTAGCCTCACAGGCCAGGAAGTGGGAGAGAATGAGGTAGCCAGGATTCTTGTCCTCTTGTATTGGCTTTTCCCTCCATCAGTACAACTCACCTACAGCTAAAAGCGAGGACAGAAAAAAAAGGATACTAACACATGGCGTTATCATCTGGCCAACAATGTAAAAGGGTGCAACGGGACTATTCAAGAACGTATTGTCTGTTAATGACAGCATGTTTGATCCTCCTAATGTTAAGTTAACATCTTCCACAAGCTGCTGTCAAAATTATGTTGATTGGCTACGAAACGCACTTTTTGTACACTTTGATCAAACCCACAAGATCTGTGTTTTAAATTTAGGCGGATCCCATAAACAGCGCCACACATACGACACTGACACGGAAGGGTCGGGAGTGAGTCTATTCTCTTCAACCCATCTTCAGTCCTACGAACATGGCTGGTCTGATACAAACTGCAAAGACAAGTTCTGCCTTGGACTCGCTAGTTGGGAGTTTAGTTGGAGCAAAGGTCTCGCAAAATGTTCCATCAATAACAATTGAGGGAGGTTTTTGTTGCAACTAAACACTGTATTCATGAATACTCATTCATTTGCTCTGCTGGTTGGCTACGATTTGCTTATGTAGGTTTTACTCCCCACGGGGACATTAAAACGGGTATGTCGTATTAAATGCAATCCTGTTCGACCACAGACATTTGATCTTTCCTCAGGCCTCCTATTTTGCTCATAGCAACCATAATACAGGAGATGGGATGATATTATTTGTGTAGACGACTCATGATTTATGTCTGTTAGTTTTTTCTCTATATGATTTAGTAAATTTGTGAATGACTAGAATTAACAGTGATTAATACATTGCTTGTAAATGTTTATGCATGTATAATTGTGCGTCATTGCCTGCATTATATTATGATCTACCGGTAATATGTTTCTCAACATTTCCACTTCCTTCATAACCATTGCAACCAAAACCACTTTAACATTCTTGTGAATTTAGAAGAGGTAGGGGAAAAAAAAGACGTGGGGTATTTCACATTTCCATCTTAGCTAAGTGATTGATCGGTTCACTGGAGGTTTGCATGGTGTCACATATCCATCTTTTAGACAACTGTCAAATCTGGTTGTTATACAAGAGCAGTACCTTCACTGAACACTGTAGTGCATGTCATCTGTCATCAGGATCTAGAGGAAAGCCATGAATAAACAGCGATGGATGACATTGTTTGAACACTGCTCAGTTGTGCCTGCCTGTTTTGAATATTGACCATGTCCATCTAATGAAACAATGCTGCCGTGGTTTGGTACAACAAATTGCAAGAGGTATAACTTCAATTATTACTATATTCGGAAGATCATGAAATATATTTTTCTTCAAAAAACCATCATACGAATGATAATATGGGTCTAAATTCTAAGGACAGGATTTCATGGTCAATGACTCATATTATTAGTTATATCATCGGACTATTGCTTCAAAGTGCATTGACATGGTGGGTAAAATGGGAGGTCTGCACTCTCTGAGTACTCCTGTCATTTTTCTTTTTTACCGTTATCTATTACTTTATTTATTTCTTACTAATGGCTTTGTTGTAAATCCCTTTCAGCTGCATGTTTATATATAAAAATGGTTTGTTATTATTGTGTTATTACAGTAGCCCACAGCTCATACAGTGCACATGCTGCTTATTCTTTTATGTAGGCCGTTGTTAATCCTACTCTTTTCTTGTCACAGTCCAGTGCCAACAATCACTTGGAGGAAGATAAATGGCAACATCCCCAAAAAGGCAAGACTTAGAAAGTCTCAGGCCGTGTTGGAAATCCCTAACATTCAGCTAGAGGACTCTGGAACTTATGAATGCAAAGCTGAGAATCCCAAGGGAGGAACTGCATTCAAAGGACATCTGCAGGCCTACAGTGAGTCTGAGCATGCTTTCATTCTCTGTTCACGTGTTCACACATCTTTAATTCACAACGAGCAGAAATGATGCTGTGCTGTGGATACATTGTATTCCAGGGGAGGCTCTAAATATAGTCTTTAAAAACACAGATACAAGTTATTTTATTCATTTGCACATTTTCATCACCTTTGATAGTTAATTGTTACATTGTTAAATGTTTGAAAGCTTGGGACAAGTCTTGGTCCGTGTGTTTTTCCTGGGAAGTTCAGGAATTAGAGTTAGGGCGTTCAACTAGGTGTGTGAGTTGTTTTCTTTCTTTGAGAGAAGATTGAGTCTCTTAAACTAAAATTCTATTAAAGATTGTCGTGTTCTCGTTTTCTTCTAATGGTTTGTTGTAGTGTTAATCTCAATTGTCTCAGCCTCGGCACCAGCAGCGCCATGGCTAGTGGCATAGAAATTATGTTTGCGAGCTGCCCGTCTGTTGGTGTATTTTTCCCATTTTTGTCAATATGATTTCTGAGAAAAGCCTGCAGGAAGTTTCATTACATCTGACACATCATCCACTTGGAAAATAGGATAAACAAATGAACATTTATAAATCAAAGGCCAACGCCAAGACACGGCTTTAGCCATTCCCTAGGAATGCATATGCTCATTATGATTCCAGCATCCTTGAGAAATGAATGCAATACAACATGGAATGAGCCATCGAAATGTATTTTCAAAACTACAAATATGTATTTAAATACTATCAATAAAGTACCGGTAATTGTCTCTGGAGCTTATGCATATAATAAATAAATGATCGTGTACATGCAGGTGGCTGTAAGGACCATCGGCTGTGATTTGCATGTTAATTGATGCATTATATTTGAACCCACTGATTTCCTGAATCCAGGCCAGAAACATGGTATAAAACGACGTTCCTCTGTCTCTCTTTTACAAAATCAACAAGTCTAGGGCAACAACAAAATATTCTACAGGCATGATCAATAATTTCTGTCAGCACCAGAAATGAAGTGACCCATGCGCAATCCAATCCTCTAAGGTCTTGTACACTTTTTTTGTTTCCTGTTGCAGTAGCCCTCTGGATTACAGAACTGTGCTAGGATGAAAATGGAAGAGGCAGACTCAGGCCATGCACACACGTAGCTAGGTTTTTTACAAAACCGAATATCCTTCCCCCACTGCTTCAAAATAAAATTGCATCCACACGACCTCATTACTTTAAAAAATATCCGTGGATGGACCAATCTGTGCCGTAGTTCCCCAAATCCTATCCAATCAGAACGCTCCATCTCTTGACGTCCCTTTCGAAAACATGAATGGTGCCAGGCTCGTTCGTGTGGAATGGCAAGGAGGCAGAATTGCTCCTAAACTTACTTTTGGAATAAAAAGTCAACAATTAAGCAATAAACCGTAAGTTTTGAAGGCATCTGTGTTGTTTCTGAATGTAAACGCAGGTCGCACACAAATGATTTCACAGCAGTTTTTGTCACAACAGTGACGTTTATAAACATCACGCAGACACACAAACAGAGTTTTCAAAAACCATTGTTTTTAGTGACAGAAATATGCAGTTTCGTTTGGATGATAGGCCAAACGGAAGAACAATATCTTCGTTTTTGGAGATACCCCGGCTTCGTGTGTACATGGCCTAACCCTCTGCCTTCAGCCTTGCAACAAAAATCCAGATTTGTAGGGACACTGACTGACCCTGAGTATCAGACAGAAGGATTATCTTTTTTTTTTTTCTTGTTTGCATTTGTGCTCGAAAATGACTTCCTACATGGTGTGCAGTGAGTGTGTGTGGGAGGGGGTGGGAATCTTTAGCTATAGTATTGGATAGCTTGGCTGTTATCCTCTTCTCACCCACTCCCTCCACAAATTCATGGAGCTGAACTTCATAATGAGTTTGTCCAGCCTATTCCTGTCAGCTGCTCCTGAAGCTGCTCCCACAGCACACCACGCTGTAGAAAATTACAGAGGCCACAACAGAGTCATCGAAGGCCTTCAGGTGACCCCTGCACCCCAATAGACCTCAAACTCCTGAGCAGATAGTCTGCTCTGTCCGTGTTTGCAAAGTGCGGTGTTATGTGTATTTCAATGTTTTTACTATGTTAAGATGCGAAAAATCTGATATACGGGGGCGGGGGAGACCATGTGAGACCATGGCAAATGTTTCACCCCTGGGTCAGTAACCATGCAAACTTGTGGATCTGTTTATCGAGTTTTTGTCTCTTTTAGTTTTTTATTTTTGAGCTTTCCACTGTAAATATGAACTAAAATGAAGAAGTTTTTAATATTCTGTCATTTGTTTTTAGTTTTACAGCAGAAAATCTATATATATAAATCTAAGTGAGCCATGAGTAAATATGCTGAATTATGACATTATCATAGACTTTTCTCTGAGAGTTTATTGGGTGGAGAGTTTCCCCCATTTGTCACCATCTGAGCCATGTGCACAGGAACAACACAATGGACTGCCTTGGGGCACATTCCTAAGGCCCTGCACTGCTTGACAGCTTCCATTCTGTTGACATCACAAGGAGAATAGGGAGCCTAACTTGTAGCAGCCTCACGCTACATCTAATTTACACAGGTCATTTGCTAGTTTGCTAGTTTGAACTCTCATTGTGAGGTAGACCTTCCTGACCATAATCATTCAATCAAATAAAAAGTGCTACTGAAGATGTACAAAGAGTAGCGAAGAACGTGTCTGGCATGTTAGCAAAGGGGAAGCAGCTGAGTGGTCCTTTTTGCACAGGAAATGCACCGCCACCCTTTGTAGATCGTAAGGGCCTGACCTGGCGTGTCATTAATCTAGATAAAAGATAATAAAGATGACGTGTGGTAGATGTATTTGGAAATTTTGTCAGCGAAGATGTCAACGCCAGTATTCCGTCTGAAATTTGTGAATATAGAGCTTAAGCAATCTTATGATTTCTTTTTTCCTTTTTTTTTTTTTACCTTTCTCATGTCTTAGCTTGGTAATAACATTGTAATTGGTACTTTTTCTAAGGTGGTTAAGCAGTACTTAACAATGAAGTTATAATTAATTGGAAAGGAAGAATGGAAAAAGAATATATATATACATACTGTATACATATTAGATAACACTAGACTCCACCAGTGATAAATATCCTTGATATTTTGTGTTATATTCAGAAAGGAGCTCTGATTATAGTATAAGTGTAGCAAATGTATATAATATATTGTAAGCACAACATTGTATTGTGGATTGTCATAATACTTAAAATATGATGCTGTAGACAGACTGTTATATAACTGCATTTCCATTTTTGTTTCTGTTATCTGTTACTGCACGACTACAACTTCTTTAAAGGATGATTTTTTGATGATTTTTGTAAAGTGATAAACAACTATAAAAGTTAATAACTTATAATTTAATTAAGTTGGAAAAAAATAACACTCAACCTCCACTGTGTCGAATACATGTTCCTGAAATGGGGGTTCTAATCGTCTAGATTTACATGTCTCAAATAATAAAATAATCTAAAAATGATTCTCAAATAATATTGCCAAACAAAACTGAGTTTCTTTCAAGGATCTATTATTTATGCCAAAGTCTTTTTTTTTATTCTATCTTTAAGCCATCCCTCAGTGGGTCAGAATGATTAATGACACTCAGCTGGATAGCGGAGAGAAACTCCAATGGGAGTGCAAGGCCATGGGGAGGCCCCGGCCCACCTATCGCTGGCTCCGTAACGGTTTGCCCTTGACATCTGAGGTACCCGTCTTCCTGCATGCTACCATTGCCTTTTGCATCATGACTCATCTGAATTTCTATGAAGCCACACATCATCTATATATAGTGTTACCCTTTGCTGGGTATCTTATTTCAAATATGATGTTCCTTGATATGTTTTCTTTACAGGGTCGACTTGAAGTAGTGCATGGAGAAGTAACCATTCAGAAAGTGCAGCCAACGGACTCGGGAATGTACCAGTGTGTTGCAGAAAATAAATATGGGGACATCTACTCTAATGCTGAACTCAAGATTTTAGGTATTTGCATGTTTACATTGTATTTGACATGTCGTGAAACACGGCTTTAAAAAAAGAAAAAAATTCAAAATTTTGCAACTTTTCCTGTAAGCCAAGCATAAATTTGACAAAAAAAAGAAAATAAATAAATTGCTCACATCGGCATCAGAGTGAGGTACCAGAGGGAGGGAGATTGACATGCAAGAGGGGAACGTTTTACTGTGAGATGTGCTGATTGCCAATCAATGGTTTCTGATTTAACCCAGACAGAGCATGAATAAAATAATAACCCTTATGGTTGTATTCAATGAGGTGCCTGCATGCATCAAGTTGGAGAGAGTTTGGAACAGTTCAACATTATTCTGAATGGATTGCTTGTAGGATTTATACTAATGGGAGCAAACACTAGAAGAGACACATCAGTGGTTTTGCTGATGGAGTTTAATGACTCCATTAGGGTCTTATCTCCTCCGCTCTATCGTTTGTCATCAATGCACAGCCTGCATCACAATCCCCACTACTCATAAACCTTCACTTTGGGTATGACTTTCATCCAGTTTTTATTCTTCGCTGGTTCCTATTACTGTTTTGTAATAAATGATCAATAATTCAACTCCTGCACTTTATAATGATGCCATTATTTTTGAAAATAATGTTTGTATCTTTAATACATGCTTCACAATGTACTCAGACATGTACAATCATGTGACAAAGAAAGTGTGCTCTTCATACTTTAGGCTTCAGGCTAAAAATCATAACCGTCATCGTGAATGGCCGTCCACTGTTCTGTGTTGATGCACTATTTTCTCCTTGTCATCTTCCATACTGGGACACATCTGGCGACACCCATTCCCCTTTCGTGTTTCCCCGAGGGACAGTTTGATTTACTGTCTGTGTGGCCGTGCCCTTTTTGAAGGGTGCACTCTGGCATTTTGAAAACCTTACAGCAAATGAACAAAGTTTTTTTTTTGTGTGTGTGAAAGACTTAGAAAATGTTTTCTGTGGGAATCATGTAGCATTTGATGAGCTTTATCCACGCTGACGAGGAGACACATCTGCCTTCCTCAGAGTCACAGTCACAAAGATATGTGGAAGCTGTGGTGATGAGTGTTTTTTAACGCTACCCAGGGCGTCTCTTCCCAGTGGCCTGTGCTCTGTGGAGATTTCCACGAGCAAACACTATCAGGACAGATTACATGGCTAATAACAGCCTGCAGATGAGCGATCACTGGAGGCTATATGGGCCAGTGACTGCCCTCGTGCCTGTGATCTTGCCCCAGATCCAGCTCTTCTGGGAGCTTGTGAGTAAAGCAATAGTGGTTCTGGGCTGTCACCTGCTGTGGGCGTGCTCTTATTTTGATTAAAACAAATGAATGCAGCAACTGCTCCGTTTTCAGCTGCTATTCGTGTCTAGAGGGACCGCTACCACTCAGACTACTGCAAAGACACAAGTGTTATTGAGATAGGGGTCAGCTTGTAGCTCCAGATGGGATTGAATTGTCATTGTGTATAATGTCACCTATAAAGCATCACTCAGGATTTGAATAATCACAGTTGACAGCGCCTTGCAGCCTGTAGATAGCCTCAATGTACGTGTCAGTGCCACGTCAGCTTGAGGCCTGAAGCCTTATTTAGACCATTCTGTATCTTACTTAATTTAGTATCTTAAGTAAAGCACAATTGTTAGAATAGTTGTTCTTATTATGGATTATTATTATATAACTATGGAAACAAATGAGCTAAAAACTATTTTCATAAAATCAGTACAAATCATCCAACCATATCATCATAATTGTGATGATAGTTATTTAGTAATCATTCTGCACAACATAATGCATATTTATATTTAAGTGTAGTGGATACTGAACTAGCACAGAATTAAAACTGAGTGTGGTCGGCCTGCATTATGCAAGGTATGAAAGTGCATTTGCAGGAATCCTGGTTTACAAGCATGTGTTGTAATACTTCATGTGGAAAATCCTATTACATCGAAGCAAATTAGCATTTTGAGCCATGATGTGTCACTCAAACCCTCTAGCATTTCTTTTTTTTTTAAATAATTACTTTGAAATGTCACAGATGAAAAGGTGTAAAGCATGTTACATTTACTTATTATGTACGTATTGTATTTTGCCAACCATACAATAAATAAAGCAATTTTAAAAAGGGTTGTTTTAGTAACAAGGGTGTAAAAATTTCCCCCAAAAAATAACTCATAGAAGTGAAATCACCGATTTGAGTTTGCAAGAAATATATGGTATGTCCTGTCATTTAAAACAACTGCTAACATTTTTATACAATCCAGAAAAAAATTAGTTTACATGACCAGAACACTGTTGTATCTCATTAAGTGGGACTGCATTCAGTGGAAGGGACACGTTTAAATCAGTGTTTGATCCAAACATGGAGAAAATATTTTACATCTCTCCTGTTTTTTTTTTAATAGCCTTTAAAATAGTTCTCTTTTTTTTTCGTCTCCCTTGCACAGCATCTGCGCCTGTCTTTGTCCACAATCCAATGCGGGTCATTGCCACACTGGGAAAAGATGTATCACTCGAATGCAAACCCAGAGCATCACCCAAACCCCGGATAATGTGGAAGAGAGGAAACAGAAGGATACAGCCAACTAAAAGGTACTGCAGCTATTTCAACCAATGATTTTTTATCATACTTGATATCTCATTTTTGACTGTCAGTCACATTGCACTGCTTTAGGAAATAATAATAATAAAAAAAACATGTGCAGCTTGTGAGAGACACTCAAGTAGCACAGCTGTTTGGTTGCACAACCTGAGGTCATCATATCAAGCATTACTCCAATCTAAAGTTCACAGTATACTGCTTTGTGTGTGTGTGTGTGTGTGTGATTGATAATAAATTCAGTTTGAAATTTTAATTGAAATCGTTCGCTGACATCTCATCACATTTTTGCCATAAAGCTTTCCTGGTCATTGATTTAATAATATAAGATGAAATATTGAAGCGATGGAGAGATCCCTAAAGAGAAGCATTACGGAAAATAATATATTGTTTTGCAAATAATCAGACGGTGATCCAAGCTCCTTTGCTGCCACTAGTTGTAGTATTGAATAGGAATAGATATGTGTAAAACGTTTTATTGTCTGCAATCAAAACAATAAAATATTTTAGACTTTTAGGAAAAATTCATTTCTCCTATTATAATTTAGATAGATGCTGTATGTTTTCTTCAAATACTGGAGCTGTCTTTCAGTAATAGTGTCAGATTATTTTCTGTGAATTAAGGAAAGAGGAAATATTACTGGAATATATTTTTAACCCTAACCCTAACTGCTCTGTGAAATCTCTATCAAGTTATGAAATGTTACTTTCTCTCACCACCTCTCACCATAATTTAACGGAATAATTCAATTGTTATCTTTTCGTCTCAGACCCCCCCTCCCCCAAGGAATTCTGTGCATGTCTCGTTGTCGCACGTCACTGTTTCATTACTGTAACTGAAATTAAGTGTCACCGTCAAAATAAAACACCTCAAAGCTCTGGAGACTCCCCCCCCCCCCCCTTTCTAAGGGATCCTGACAATTTAGACCTCAGAATTGCATTTGGAATTCAGATGCATCATCTTTTATGAGAAAACGTCTCTCCGTTGCTCCTCGAGGGGGGCTGAGCAGGCCGAGCGACCATCAATCAAACTGAGCGACACCGCTGAAATTATCAGTCACTGCTGAGCATCCCAAGTTTTGAGTGAGAGAACAGGACCTTTTTTTTTTATCAGCCAAGATTCAGCAGTCTGTTCAACAGTTCACAGCAAGGAAAGCCAGTTGATAATCAGATCCTCGGTGCACCACTCCTTCAAGCAGGCAGCAACGATGCTTTAGTGACTCTAGCAGCTGGATGGGAGCACAGATCCAGGTGAACAGTGTTGTAGAAAACGTGCAAAATTAGTGGTTTTCCACTAAAAGGAAAACTACCATTTGATAATTTCCGGACCTCTGTTTTTTTTTTTTATGAAAGGCCTGGTGCCGTTAAACTGATGAATGGGGGAGTCAGTCGCCCTAAAATGGTTATTAATGGTTCTGCCTTGTCTGGACTTGATAAAATCTTTGAGGTATTTGTCACACCCTTGCAGTTGCAAATCTATTTCTCAGTTTTGTTGGCAGGAGATCTATAACAGTCCAAACCTATTTTATCTTGAGATTAAGTTGTGTCTTAAGAAAGTAGAGAATTGTTAAAAATAAATAAATAAACACTGGGAAGACAATAAATCTCTACCCTCAAAGTCATTTTCGGATCCACTATTGCTCAGCGAGTCAGACCAAGCACGGGCAATAAACATGTCCGAATCCAAACCTTCTCTCACAGATTCATTTTAAACGACCATGATTATTGCCTTTTTAAAAACACAAATTCAATTAGACTGTTATGTACTATAGCACATAAATAAAGGGCTGAAGCGTGTTGAGATGGTTGGTGTTCAATTAGAGAACAGCCTTTGTAAAAGATGACGACTGTCTGAAAAAAGAAACTAGGAGGGGCCTTTTCAGCTAGGCTTGATTTTCTGGCCTTACTAGTAAAGAGTTTATGAGGAGAGAGAAGTGCAAGGGAGCGATCGAAGCGGCTTCACGTTTATCTAGCAATGACAGCTGCGCTGACTTAATGAAGACTGGTAATTAACATGGATTTCCACTAATGTTCTCGGCTTTTGTCTCTTAAATAGAAAGCATTAATCCCATTAGTTTGAACGTGTGTGGTAATTCAAAGCCATGGACTCTATGTCTAAGAGTCGATGCATGTCTAAGATTATTGAAAATTGTGAGGAGATTAATATTACATAATATATTACAGCATGCCTACAGACAACTACTATGAAGCAACCTGTTTGAATTTAACTCTTAAAACCTCACCTCAAATTTAATCATATATATTTACAGATGCGCCCGGTCCGTGGTCTTCTAATGTCCCCGTTAAATAATCTCATTTTGAATTGATTTGCATAGAGCCAACAGAGCCTGTCCTTGTCAGATGGGAATTTCCTCCCTAATTTGAAAAAATGTCTCCTGGCTGCAGATTGCTCATGAATTGTCTATGTGTGGCAACATTTTCTCATGCCTTCATGGGTTTCCCTTTGCCAATTTCAATCACCTTGCCAATGATAAAAGAGCTTAGTGTTGTAAATATACAAAAAGCACCCATGCAATTTGGCTGAAATGATGCTTTGCTGTCCCCTTGTTATATATCCCATTTGATTAAGGATTAAAGACATCTTCCAATCAAAAAAAACAAAATAACTGTAAATATTTGCCTCTGCCTTATAGGTCATGCTGAAATCAGATGTGATTAAAATACTACATCGGGAGTTTTTGTGAACATGGGGGGGAAAGCAATGGCTCGTAATCATTTGACGTACTATGTACTCTGTGCGTGACACCTGCTCAGAAGCCATTTGCTCACACCCCATCCTCCAGGACATGCATGTTCCGAGGAAGACCGCTCCCTCTCATCTACGTCTGAGTTTTGCAGCTTGAGCTTTGAATTGACTAAACAGACCAGTATTCACACTCTGATGGGTGAAATTCATAATGACAGCACAGTTTATTTAGAGTTAAAGAAAAAATGCTACGGAGTATAAAATACTAAAATACTAATCTACAAATTTTGTTAAATTTTGCTTTGATTAATTTTAGATTGCACTAGAATTAGTGGTCCAGTTGTTGCTTTCTTTCAAAGAGAGGATTGGATTGAGTGCGTGCGTGTACCTGGATTGAAAGTCAGAGAAATGCTGCGTTTGCTAACATCAATACCTCAGTGACCTCTTTTACAGAAAGTCTTTATCTCTATCTTTCAAAGCATCTTTGTTTTAATGCTGTTGAAGATAGGGTCACTTAGTTGTATCTGCATATCAGATCGTTAACACATTTAAATTAAATTGTTGATTGATCTTTAGGGTTAAGGTCCTTTTTCCATCCAACAAAAATAAATGCTCCCAGTGCTTTTATCCTTGTTACAGGATCAAAATTGAAGAAGTACCTCCTCATCAGCATGGAAAACAAAATCAAGAAACACCTGTGAACACATTTGGATGATTATTTAAAGGACATCTGCACAGTTTATTTTTAGCTTTTCTGGTCATCTGACACAATGACACTGCTGCTTGTACTTGTAATACAACCATTACATGTGAATGTATGTGTCATAGCAGTATTGATTTCGTGTCCCTTTTTACAGGATTGTGTTTTTCCGGAACAACACTCTGAGAATTGTTAACGCCAGTCGAGCGGATGAGGGGAACTATATTTGCCGGGCAGAGAATCATCTGGGCTCGGCAGAGATGACTGCAATACTGTGGGTAAAAGGTAAGTCATGGCCTGGGGGGGACTTTATTTTCTGCCAAATTAGCAAAAGTCTCCACCAATAAACATTCCCCAATGTCACCACCCCCCACCCCACCCCATCCTTTGCTCAAGTGCTAGGGAATGTATTGCGCTTGCTCCACCATGAACGAAGGCTTCTCACATTCAGGGATCATATTACAAGGACACACTTTAACAGTGTGAAGGCCTCTGTCTCAGGGAGCAGACGCCCTGAACGTAGTGTAGATCAGAGCCAAACAACATATTTAATCGAACAAAGGTGAGAATATTTGTGCCCAAATCAGAGTTGGTGCTCTCACGATTCCTCTGGCAAGTAATGTCACAGACAAAGTCAGCTTGACATTAGCTTTTGGGTTAGGGTTGGGTGACAGTGTAGCAGCTTTGTGCTTCCAGATGCCATGCGCGTGGAGCTCAGCCCAAGGAAAGTGGAAGTGACGGTGGGGGAGAGTGTGGTTCTCAGCTGCAAGGCGACACACGATGCATCGCTGGAGGTGGCTTTCCAGTGGTTCTTCAACCAGAAGCCAATCAACTTTCAGCAAGACGGGGCCCATTTTGAATACATCCAAACAGTAATAGCGAGAGTAAGAGCAAAATTTATCTTATATCTGTCTGACTGTCTGTCTGTATTGTGTAATAATATTTTGATTACAACACACCAAAAATGTGTTATACAAAGAAAAGGAGAATTTCCTCTGAAGGTCTGACGATCTTGTGAATAAACAAAGATCTACATTGATTCACTGCATGTCTGTTGGTCTCAATTACACCTTTTTCGGACTCATGTTTCCTTTGAAAGTTAATGAGAGATGAAACAAGGCAGCAGTGGTTTAGAATGAGAAAGAGGAAAGAATATAATGGAGAAAATCAAACATTAACAAAGATATATGATAGCTTGATGTGCATTACTGCTTTCAAAACCCCTCTGACATGGAGGAGCTTAATTGCATCAATTCTTTCTGTCTGCTTGACCCCATCTGGAGCAGGTTATGGGATGCATGGTCAAGGACTGTCTGAGGAGACTTTATTGTTACCATGTCACCATTAATCCTCTATTTTATTTTATTTTTACAATTACCATGTTTTATTAATGCTTTATTACAGCTGTATTTTTTTTAACCAGGTTCATTTCTTTGCTTTTTTTAAACAAAAGAGTTATGTTTGTAACAACAAGCACAAATTACTCTCTTTATTCTAGTATTGCATAAAATGTATAGTCCTATACACACAATTCCACACAGGAGGTATAAAAAAATAGATACGTAAAATGTATCTATCTTTATTAAACTGAATTTAAATTGCTGATGTGTCCCTTTTTAGATGCATCATTTTGACACCTAAAAATTACATTCATTCACTTTTTACTTTTTCTTGTTTCTGCAAGACTGATTCAGTTGTATATTTCCTCAAGCAACAAGAAGATATCTTCTTCTGTATAATACAAAAAAAGTCATTATTGTCTAAAAACCATTAATACGTTTTTGCACCAGTATCCCTTTATCAACTGTGGACGTTAAAATCTATCTGTCCTGATGTGTCTGCTGCTTTTACTCAAGCTCTAGAGAAAACGTATTTGCAATGACAAACCTTTACACGCACACCAGACTCCTGGCTCAAGCATGGCTTGTAATTGTAATCAGTTTCTGTGCAGACCTTGAATTATTCCCAGCCTTGCCTAAGGCATTCACATTTCAGCAGAGGAAACATACAAGTGGCTGAAGAATATAGCAGCAAGTAGGCACCTGCATTAAGTAAAAATCTATCAAACGTCTTGAGCTTCTACTTATTAATATAAAGAAATCACTTTTTTTGTGTCAAGCACATTTAGGCTTGTTTAACAGCTGCCTTTGTCATTCTGTCTCCTTTTCAGCAGTCTTCGACAGTGGATCTACTGATTAGGAATATTTTGCTGAAGCATGCCGGCAGGTTTGGTTGCCAGGCCCAAACTAGCGCTGACACCGTAGTTACAGAGGCTGAGCTTCTTGTTCGAGGTGAGCTTGTTATTATTTTTATAGCCAATTACTCTCTGAAAGTTCAAGCTAGGACAATGAAATCCATGACTATGGCAATCATGTATTTTGTTATGTCAAGAAATCGTGTACTGTGAAGTAATGTTCAGATATTTTGTGAATCCATGAAATTAGGCCCCAATTTGTTAGATATATGCTCGATATGGGAACTGGGATAATTAGACAGCATCAGAAGTTTGCTCCCGGTGGAGACATTTCAACAGTAACAATTTCCACATGATGACCTCCTTTTGACTAGCTCAACTCATTTTTTTTATCATCACTGAGTGTGGCTGGACAGACGGTCTGTCTGCATGAATGGCTTTAATATGCTGTTAAGCAGAGCTGATCTGGCCTGAAATGCCCAGTGATCAGATTCTATGGATGCTGATTGTCATCTAATGTAATTCTAATGTAATCTAATTTAACAATTATTACTTACCCAGGTTCTGATCTGATTTTGACCATATTCTGAGATAAGAATTATACATCTTTACAGCTCACGTACCTTTGGAGGTGACATCAAAGGAAATGTTATATCAGTCATTCAGCCAGTACTATGTTGAGATTTGTTGTTGCTTCATTAAACCCCAGCCTATTTTTTAGGCTTCTGCCCAAACGTGTCATACCCAGAATGAATATATTGCTACAGCTACAAGGTTTATTTGAATAATGTTGCTGTTAAAAATAAATGGACCCCTTGTGACATTTGTGCAGGTGTGGCTCAGAATAAATTAAGATGCTACACAGCGTGAGTGAAAGATTTAATTTTTACATTGACTACCTCTTTGAAATTATGCAGGTGCTGCTCTAAATTTTAATCAAAGCAAAACAACATATCGGGATATATGTGTTGCCTGGAGATTTATTAGTTTAATGTGTCAAATATTAATAACCCATTTTTTTATGAATAGTTCCAAGAAGATTAATAAAAAAAAATTGGTTTTGCTTTTAAGTGTAGTTCTCATGTCAGATTTTACAGATAACACACTTTACACTTCTCTAAATCATGTGCTCTATTTTTATCACTAACTAGAAAACGACAATCAGAGATTGCAGACCCTCGCCTCCAAAAGACTATTCGATCTTGTGAGACAGTAAACAGGGCTTCCGGATCAGAGGGGCCAAACCTGCTCTAGCTTGCTGCTCCGGAACGTACTACAAGACTCCTTCTGGACTCTTTTTCCCATCATGCCATTCGTGTCCCTCCCTCTTAAAGTGGCAGTTTACAGCACAGGCACGATTCCAGATGTAAAAATAATTCTAGAATCTGGATCCAGATCCGGATCAACGCCATTCTCGGGGAGGACCGAGCCACGGACAGAACCTTGCTTGTGTAAAAATTTCAAGTCGATTGGGTTACTAGTTTTTGAGTTATGCGCTTGGACAGACAGACAAACAAACAGACAAACGCACCCAATTGCAATACCCTCGCCTCCTCTTCGGCGAGGGTAATAATATGCCGTGATGGTAATTAGTTGCCTGTCATTTTCCAATAGGCTGTGATACAGTTGAGTATTTATGCCATGGCATGCTAAAAAAGGTGGATGCTGTACCTACAAAGAAATTAAATGCATCTTAATGTCCAGAAATGCAAAAGCACCTTGCTGCACAAACTTCTAATGGGCACTTTTTTGGGGCTACAGTACATTGGCTTTGAGCACACCAGCTGCCAGGTTTTCACATGAAACTGCCCCCCCTGAGTCCTTAGATGTATACTACACTTGCAGATTGCATTTACTTCTGAAGAGTGAGGTAAGCATATGTTCTGCTGTATTAAAACAGGAAGGTCTAAAACACAGTCATGCGCAGCAGAACTGACGGACCGCTTTCAAAATCCCACAGAAAAGCAAGCTTCAGTATCTTTTAATCAGCTTGAGGTCCTTGGCAACAGATGTATGTCAGCCGGGATCCTGCTTCAATTTAAGTGTGGGATGTTCTTGTCTACTGTTTGTTCAACGTTAACAACACAGAATTGATGTTGCCACCATAAGTATACAGCCGTTCATCCTTCATATTGCAGAGACACACTCTTTGGTGTATTTAATAGTAATTCTGCAAAATGAAGGCATACCTGTTTATACGAGCTTAGAATTCAGAGATTCATTGATTTTCTTTTACCCAGTGTTTTGACATTTATTAATTTATTGCCGAGCCACTGGAACTCATTTAATCAATGATTCCCATCTGTCTATACACCAGGTCCTCCTGGACCCCCTGGAGTGGTGATAGTGGAGGAGATCACAGATATGACAGCCACTCTGTCATGGTCTCGTGGGCTGGATAACCACAGCCCAATAAGAACCTACAACTTACAGGCCCGCAGCCCTTTTTCATTAGGCTGGCAAACTGTCAGAACAGGTAATCAATAAGTAGCAAATTGCTGCATCTCGATCTGTGGACATTGAAGTGGGGTCATATGGAATTTCCTTAATTCTGCTGAAAGTCAAGCAGGGAAATGGTAAATCATTCAAATGCGAGGAGGATTACTGCATTCAAGAGACATGATTAGTTTTATCAGAAATCTCATCCTGAAAGTCAAGCAAGTGTCTGGCAGTGTTCCTCTAAACCGAACTCTGATCAGGACTTTCTCAGATGTCTGTTGAAGAAGATGAAATCCATTTTTGACAGATTTTACAGTCAATTTTAGTGATTTTTATTGACTTCACTTTGCTATTGTTTAAAAAAAACCATCTAAAATAAAATTGAGCCTATATTACTTTGAATATCAAACAAGCATTTCGTTTTCAAATTAACCTTTTGGATTTGAATCGGAACCTGTAATGTGTTACTGAACTTCCCCTGCTTTGAGGCAGATTTATATGAAGTAGACATCCATTATTTAGCGTAAGGATGTAAGAAGGAAGGCTTGCTGAGTGTGTTTAATCTGTTTTAATATGCCATGTGAAAATATTAGCAGAGTTTAAGGTGTGATAATGATTCATCCCCCACAGGTATATAAATCATACTTTGTATACACTCCTCTCACATCGCATCTGTTCAAGCACATTTAATTCAATAAAGCACAATTAGGACTATGTGATTTATTGTCACATAGTCCACAAGATTAGCATAAAGTGGATCAGCCTTTCAGTCCCCGCGCCTCCCAAACACACTTATCAGCTCATGTTTGAAGACCAGCTTGCCTGCCAGAGTGGTCGCGTTGTTAGCTGCTTCGGATGATTTCAATTGAAGCCTCGCTGCTCCCCTGGATGTTGCCTTGGTTATCAGCGAGAGGCCTGCGGTTCATTTGTGACATGGATATGCTTTCAGTCAACCTGACTTTTCCTCTTTTTTTTTTTAGCTGCACGATGTGATTTACCATAACTATTTTTAGTTTATTTTTAGATGAAGTGACATTTGTACTTGTAAGCTGTTGTTCAGTCAACAACGCATTTTACTGATATTTGGCTTTCAGTAAAGTGTGTTTATTGTGACAACATTTTGTAAAGACATTAAGTCACGGTGACTCTGGAGGCAAACCGTTATTGTGTTCAGTCCATTTGAACTGAAGTAATGATATGTTTTTTTCCTCTTCTTGGGAACTGTGCTCCAACGGCTGCAGATTTGAACTGAGACAGTGGCTTTGAGGTTGAAGTGGCATCTCGCAGCTTATAAACACTTTACATTTGGGTGCATACAAAGTACTTTGACAAGTTCATACAGTTTTGAAGTCATCATATAAAGTCATTATATTTGATGACTGTCTGCAAGCTACGTGGACATATGCCTGGTGTTGACTTCACATCCTGTGTCTTTCGCTCTGGCCTTAAGCAATGAAAAACACCTGCTCAATTGCTAAGCCAGTGCAGAACATCTTCACAAATGTGCAGCCATAAAAAGAAGTCCCTGACTGCTTTGTCTGTATGCTAAGAATCATATTCTTGTATTGTTTGGCGCAGAAGACTATAAATCCTGTACTTGTAGCTAAATATAATTCTCAAACCTCCTTAAAGTTGAATGTTGACACTTGAGGCAGTGCATGTTTTACATACAGAACTTTATACTGGGAATGTTGTTTGCAGACCCAGACCCTGTGACTGGGGATATGGAATCGGCCATGGCTGTTGACCTCAACCCCTGGGTGGAATATGAGTTCAGGGTGGTGTCCAGTAATGCGATTGGAACTGGAGATCCTAGTGCATTTTCCAGAGGTGTCCGAACTAAAGAAGCAGGTAAATCCTCAAATCCATTATTGGATTTACGCTACATTTACGCGATCCAGGTACCGATTATAGAATTTTAGCCTGTTTGCTTAAAGGGGCTGATTCTCCCTCTCATGGACATATTACTTCCCGTTATTAGTACACTTAATTTAAATTGAGTAAGAAGTTGAAGGTATGCTGCGTACATGGATTTCAACAAGTTTAGTGTTTCTGCAAACAAACATTTCCCGTAATGTCCTGAAGTAGAGACACGTTAGAATGTACTATTTATGATGGGGTAAAATTGAGTGAGACAGGCTTGTTAATGTCTGCTGCTTCACTAACTGCTGGTTTCTCATCTATAAATTGGAATAATTGCAAAGGTCATGAGTCGTGTAGAAGTAGGTAATTATATCTGTCCTGTCTCTTCAGCATAATTAAGAGTCTAATAAGTGTATCTACACACAATTATGGTAATCTGTCCTTAAAGTTATAGACCAAGTTCAAAATGCCAACAAAGTGTTTAAAAGTACATAAATAGAACATGCTCTCACTCCAGTTTGATCGACTGGTAATTTAATGCAGGAAGAAACAATAAAGCATAAGTGATATTGTAATGTATTCTTTTAAAGGTTACTTCACTGTGTTTTTCAAACTTAAATAAAAACGTTATTTTCAGTTAGGACCACTTTACTTTTTTGCGATTCAGTTTATATAAATACAACAAATACAATTTGATGTACTACTACATTATAATGTTTCTGTATTTCTCTTTGTCGTGGCTGATGTGCAGGGAAGTTGGAACGCAGGGTTTTTTTTCCCAGCAGCATGCTAAAGTGTGTTTGTAGTGTTGGGTCAGTGATGAAGTGCTAACCTTTCTGTTTCAAACAGTTCCGTCAGTTGCACCAGCCAACGTAAGTGGAGGGAATGGCCGCAGGCATGAACTAGTCATCTCGTGGGAGGTAGGTCTGCTGCCAACGCCTTCTGTAGCAAAAACATTAATAACATATGTACCAACAAAACACATTTCACTGTGTGTTCAAACTAACTTCATGAGTTAATGGAAGCTTTTATTGACTATTCACACTTAGAACTACTCTTTGTAGTAGTCTGTCATTTCTGCACGTTAACAGTAAGAGCTAGCAAATATTTCATTATTACATCCTCATAATTATAAATGTCACAAATAATATATATATGGGGCGACAGTGGTGGTTGAGCGGGCCGTCCTATGATCGAGAGGTTGGTGGTTCAAATCCCGGCTCCGGCACATGTGCACAATGTCGTTGTAACCTTGGGCAAGACACTCCACCGACATTGCATGTGTGAATGTCGGTGGTGGTCAGGAGGTTGGCTTGGGCGAATTGGAATACATAATTTATCAGACATTATAAAGGGGGTAAATCCAGAAGGAAAAAGTATATTGCAAGATATACAGATGATTGAGTTTAGTTGAGTTGAGGTGTGATGCAGTATGTAGCTGCAGTTTTGCTACTTCGGAATCGCGGACCTATATTTTTTGTGCTCTTCCTCGAAAAACCAAAATGTGATCTAATTAAAATTTAGAAGAAAGATTCAACGACTCAAGTGAGAATAGATGAAAGTAGTCAGGAAATGTTCTTAGCATTCTGAAGACAGATGTATTGAGTAATTGCCTGGAGTATTTAAACCTGCAGTTTTTGATATAGGACGAGGGTTTGCATGTTCTTCCTCTGTCTTTATGGCTTTGCTTCTGTTCCTCTGGCTTCCTCCCACAGTTCAAAGAGATGCATGATCAGGTAATCATTGCTTGTAAATTGCCCATAGGTGTTAATGTTGTGGTGAATGGTCAGGCAACCTGTTCAGGGTGTACCCTACAGCTCGGCCAATGTCATCTAGAATAGGCTTCAGCCTTAAATAAAAAACACTCTGTGAAAGATAAGTGACCCAAAAATGATAAATTGATGGAATTATGAAGATATGGGCAGAATTTTAGCTCAGACATACAGATTGGAGCTTCTGTCGCTCGGGGTCTTTTAAAATAAACTGAGCAAAATGATGTAGTTTGTGATCGTGATTGCTGTGTTGCTATTATAGTCTATTAGTATAGATATCTGCCAATGATAATTTTATTTAAGGCACAATTCATTACAAGTTAAATAAATGTGCTTCTCATTCACTGATAGCTGTGGGATTATCTGCCCTTCCTTGATTAGTAAACAGTAATCAACTCAGAGGAGGACTTTGTAGTGTCTTGTGGGTTGTGACAGGTTTTAATTTTCACTTTTCACTCTTAACTAACATCTTTTGTACTTTAGAGGGGAAGACCTGGATGACCCAACTACTATTGCACGCTACCAAATATTATACGACTTGAATTACTGAATATTATTTCCAAATCGGAGGGTTTGTGGAGAAAAGCACATTAAGCTGTCCCAAAAGAAAACGCTTCAGCCTGCAAGTATATGATAACATAAGATAAAGACATCAAGATCATTTGTTGCATTTTAAACAGGGTCACACTTTCATATGCTGGAAATGTGCTTAACAACCCAGGGTCTTGGAGTTTGAGGGCATGACTTGGTCTAAATTTGCTGACAAAGCTGAAAGCAGAACAGCTGTGTGGTTCGCAGAGCTGCATCAATCAGGCAAGCGATTAAGATTTGAATTTTAACTGAAAGTCCCACCAGAAGCATAATGATGACAAACCCTGAATCTCCAACTCATTCGCAAATACATCCGGGAACGTTCAATGAGAATATCTGCTTGCAATCTCAATGATTGTACCAAGTGTAATAAACCTCATACACAAGTAAAGCGGATATTAGTCTGAACTGTTTCCACGTGGACAGCTTGGCTCTCAGCCAGATTCAGAGCACAGCATGTGCAGAATTACTGTGAGCAAAGCTGAGAATTTGCTATCAAAATCAGCCGAAGCATAGTAAATTAACAAGGGAACAGCGAACAGCTGTAGAAGCAACTGACAGCTTTTCTTGTAGTTATTAAGTATGGGAGCCCAAGTGCCACTGAGATGATATCGTTGACATGAGGGGAAGCACCCCTCAGTGCCACATCATGGGAGATGATGCCCATTCCAGATGGGATTGTGTTTGGGAGTAGACTGTCCTATTCATAACTCCAGACTTTTGCCAGATTAGCTCGTGTAATTCGATGACAACCTCCTTACAAGTAATTACAGATCCCCATGTTGTATCGTGGGATACTTAGTGTTGAACAAATCGGTGTTTGATGGTTAGTTAGAGATAAATAATCTCAAGTCATGTATGAATTTGAGTACCGTAGTTGCAAAAAAATTATGTTTAGTGAATTAAATAATTAGAGGAATGTCTCTGAATTAAAAAATATTGAGTCTGCTTCTTTGTTTTCATCCACACATTTGTACACGCTTGTGTAGCACACAGTATGCAAGCGTACTATAAAAAAAGACACTGTTGAGAAACTCCACCCTGTGCAGCCTCCTCATCTTAATACTTGGTATTTTAAGTTGGTTTAGCTCTACCCTATTCCTCTTCATTTCTGCTAAATGCTTTTGGAAATAAGGACTTGGTCAGTGAGCAATGGCGATTGATATGAAAGGAGACGGGGCAAGAGTGTCAGCCCGTATTGGCAGCCGAGGCATGAGAGCTCGCAGCAGTTCTGCCTTTCCAATCATCTGTGGAGGCTTGTCAGGGCCCGGACAGCGACGGCGGACGCGGTTATTAAGCAGGATGAATGACTAAATAGTCTTTGCAGCTTTACTCAGCCTTCTCATTAGAGTTTGCTGGTGAGAGACTGCTTTTTCTCGGGGAGCCATTGAGAAGAACATTCATGCTGAACTCACAGCCAGGGAAATCAGCAGATGCCACATTTTCATCCACGGCACTTTAAGTGGCATCACCCATCTCGCCAGCTACTCTTGTCTGTGACTGTCTTAATTCATAATCCAATACATGTTTCTAGTTTTAGCGCAGTGCTGCCAGCTGTAACATTTGCATTGATGGCAGCAAATTCATGTTCTGTGATCATTATGGTAATTAGGCATTTGGGGTGATTGGTTGTGGAACGTATTAAGAATTACACACGACCGATCCATCTGGAGGAAAGATCGATCACTTGGGTAATACCTTGAGGGGACTGCATTACTTTGGAAGATCCAGCAAATCAATCAACACATTGAAGCACAAGCACTTGTTTGATGCCAAGAAACACGCAGATGTACAGGTTTAGCCAAAGATTTAATCCCTGAAGCTCACATTTTAATTTGATTATTGTTTATCTAATAAATTTGATTAAGCACAGAGCAGCTGCGGAAGACGGCTCCCAGTTTCACCAATTCAGGAAAATGACAGATAAGTGCTGAAAATTGGACCAAAATAAAAGTCCTGCTGTCAGACATGGAAAGACAAATACCAATGTAATTGGCACATCTGAGCCAGATATGATTTATTTCTTTCATTAAGACTTGGCTGCTTCGCTTAGCATTGACAGACAGTTATGGTGAAAGGCTAGTAAATTAAATGGTGGTTATATCAAACTATCTCAGAGGAAAAGCTTGTGCTATATTCAAACGCTGCACCTTCTGTCACGTTGTGGAAGTGCTGCAGAATCAGCTCGCTCTGTGGAAGACGCTCCTGCATGACGTTACTCTCTTCCCAATGCTTTCAGCCTGTATCGGAGGAGTTCCAGAATGGTGAGGGCTTTGGGTACATCGTTGCATTCCGTGCCAACGGAACCAGAGGTTGGAAAGAGAAGATGGTTACTTCAGCGGACTCGACGACGTACAAATACCGAGATGAGACTTTCCCTCCCCTTACCCCGTTTGAAGTGAAGGTCGGAGTGTATAACAATAAAGGAGATGGACCGTTCAGCAGAGTTGTCGTCATCCATTCCGCGGAGGGGGGTGAGTTTGTAGTTTGTGGTTGCACGGTTTCAAAAAGAACAGATGGATCCATTTTCTAGCCACTTTACTTATTTTCAGAACCGAGGGAGGCGCCTTCTGACGTGAAGGTTTACAGCATTTCTTCATCAGAAATTAATGTAGCTTGGAAGCCACCCAATCCTGGCCCTGGGAGACCACAAGGATATGAGGTGCTTGTTAATTGTTTGCATGTACATGGTGGGTATGCACACTTGCATATTTACATCTTTTATTTCCCCTAACAGGTCAGCTACTGGAAAGATGTGGAGCAGGAAGAATCAGGAAAGAAACAAAGAACTGTGAAAAATGAAACGTCCTTGGTTTTGACAGGACTAGAGGGCAACACTCTGTATCTGATCACAGTGAAAGGCTTCAACAACATTGGCCAGGGTCCTGCTACTGCTGCTGTCACAGCCAAGACCAGGAACGCCCGTGAGTACAGCACTGACACTAAACTATAAATGGAATGGAGGCTACTTAGGTTTGTTCTAAGTTGCCCCTGGAGAGGGTAGTAATTGACCTTTTGCTTGAGTCTCTGTTCAAAAGCCTGAATATTCACCCAGACTGTTGCATTCTCACTTCAGCTCCTGCTCAGCCTCCAGCCAACCTCATGTGGATTCAAGAGGGCAACAACGTCTCTCTCAGCTGGGATCCAGTGAAAGCAAAAAACAATGAATCAGATGTCATTGGTTACAAGGTAATGATTTAGTCACGCTTATTGTGACACATTTAAGACTTCATTTAATTTAGAGACTCTCGATTAGCTAAAAAAGCTTTACACTGAACTGAAATTTCTAAAGGTCTGGTAAAATAACTCTCCTCCCATGTTGAGGTCTGAGGTCCCAAATCTTAATTTCTAAACAACACAGAATAATAAAAGAAAGAAGCAAAAATAAAATTATACAAGAACATGAAATTAAAGAGGGACCCCTTGGAGTCAAACCCAGGGCATCTTATTAAAAGTTGACTGAGGTAAACCAACACCTCTGCCAGTACATCTGACACCACAAATTAGTAATATAATACATTGTTGTCTGCATGGAACACTGAAGTTCAGCATTTGAACTCAAAGCAGCAAATTGTTTACCCCAGCTGTAAATATTATTGCCCCATATTTTCCCCCCAGGTACTTAAAGGCTAGAACAGAGCTTTTCATCATTGTTGTTAGAAAAAGAATATCACAAAAATGTTTATTGATTTATATAAGGCTGGCCAATGATCTGAAGGCAAATCATTTTAAACTGTCCTCAATGTTTTAGGCCATATAGGCTATCACAGCCATACCCAATAAAGCTATCCCTTGAGAACTGCGGTTGTTTTCATAGTTTACTCCTAATATTTCCATGCACACGTTCTTATATATGTCTGTTTATATTGAAAGGTATTTATTTTTCAAAATTACTCGACACTCATAACGCTGATTATAATAGGAGAGTTTAATGTCCTGCAGGTGTTGCTCAAACAGGAGGGCAGAGGCCACAACCAGGTGACACGAACCATCAACCCTTCCACCATGCTCTCACTGCCAGAGGGAGGCACCTACATTATCGAAGTGCGTGCCCTCAGTGAGGGAGGGGAGGGAGCAGTCAGCACCCAGGTTCGCCTGGTCACCTCCTCTGGTAACCTCTTTTTCTACAAACTACACTGCATGGCCTCTGAAATACAATTTCTATGCACAGGCTGTTTTCTTATCTTAGCGATCGTGTGTTCAGCCCTTAATTGAGTCGCTGCTGCTGTTGTGTGATCCAAGTTTTCTTTGGCTAATACTGTTTTAATTACCTCGCCCACGCAAGCCTTCCAAGCCTTGCACAGCCAATTAAGTTCTAAGCAATAGGATGATCAGGAGGTTTTCAGCACTGGTTTGTGACATGACCAGCCAGCCTCTCTCTGTTCCTTTTTTTTTTTTCCTTTTCTCTTCCTTTGAAAAAGTCATTGCCTGCAGCGACAGAATTCTTGAGACCAATTCAGTCAAAAGATCAGTGTAGTAAAATATTATTAGTAATGTATTGCCAGCATTTTGTTTCAGGCCTTTGTTCTCATCATTGTTTACCCCCCCTCATTTCTTTCAGGTGTCCGAGCCAAAAGCAGCCAGTGCTCTTTGCACTTCCTGTCACAGACTTTAACATGCACTGCACTGATCCTGCTTCTTCTGGTGCCTTGAGCTTCCTGGTGAAGCCGCTGTGCCGTCTTCGGTTCCAGGAGGCACCCACCAGTCTTCAACTCCTTTTTCTCCTCCGACTGCCTTTTTGCTTTGGTCTTACCCATCCCAAAGGACCCAAGGCTGGCCAAAGGGGGTGTAGTCTGCCAGTTACCAAGTGACTCTTAAGAGTTCGTCCTTCCTTTGTTTTGAGACTTTGGGGATTTGATTTGCACAGTTCTTTCCAACATTGCAATATTGTTGTACTGTACATTGTGTGGAAAGATTTCTTTGATTATTTACTTTATATCTTGTGTTCATTCCATTAAATGGCATCAAATCACTCGCAGACAAACTCCTGCAGCTGTGGGGCTCTGCAGGATGTGAACAATTCTTTGAAAGCTGCTGCCGTGGTGATGCAGGGGTACTCTGTCCTTTTTCTTTTTATTATTTATCTGCATCCGTTTACCCTTTGGCTGCCTAACAAGCAATGCAGCAGAAGCTCAGCAGAGATAAGTGCATTGTTTTCTTATTCATACATGGAGAAAAAGGTTTTTTATAGAACCAAGAATCTTACTATTTCCAGACCTGCTTTTTGTACATTGTTTTACCTTTAGAGAGAGAAAAAAACAGTGGTGTGTGTCAGCTATGTCAAACTCAGTTTTTGATAGTAATTAAGTGATGCTTGGTGATACAGTTTATTGACTGTTGGATATAAGGCAGTAGGAAACGGGTACTTGCCTGTAGTTCCCAAACACATCAATAGACAAAGAAAACTATGTATCAACTCTTGGTATCAGTACAAATAAATGTGATGTATATTTTTTAAACACTTGTTGTTTGTAATTTCTAACACTTAGAAAAAAAAAGGATATTTGATATAATTCCATAGGACTACATATAGCATTGATTATTGTTCATTTTGTTGATTATTATATATCCAAAGAATTCCATATTTGAGAACAAGGAGATTAAATAAAATAAAGTTAAATAACATGTTTGGTATTCTTGCTTGATAAATAGCAAATGATGAACGCACAACCTGAAGTTTACTGACAATGGTCTACAAGCTTTTCCTAAACAAATTTAAATAATGATGCGTTTCACAAAAGGATGAACCTCTTCCTATCTTTTCTTCCATGCATAATCACCTGTCACTAGTGACCTCGTTTACCCTTGAACGTAGCAATCAGCGGTTTGAAAGCATTCCGCAACATCCTCTCTTGCCCCTGTACCTTGTTTAAAATGTCTTTCTGGTGTAATAACCTTTTTGGAATCTTTTATTTTATATTTTTTTTAATGGCTGATTTATTTTGTTTACAGATCAACTTCAGCACTATAATGCCCCCTAAATTACAGAAATACAAATCACTGATGGCATGCTTATTGTTGCATTTAATGTTGTCAAGAGCTTACTAACCCATAAGACAGGAATGCACTTTTTGATATCATTTCCAGGTGTTACGTAAAATCTGGGTCAACGGGATTACACACACGAGGCAATAGAAATGTGCTTTGATAAAAGAACCAGTGGAAAGCCAAGTAGGACAACTTTAAAATATTGTCTCTCTGGCTCGTCTCTGCCTTGTCTGAAGAAAGAGCTTATCTCTAACCGAGCAAAAATCCAAATGAATTTGTTAAAATGTAGATCTGCAGTCCTGAAGCCTGCTCGCTCTGCCTCCAGCTCACTGGAATCTCCATTTCAGCTTCAGAGTAACCTGGCTCACCCACTCAGGTTCAGACAAGGGTACCTGCTCAGCCACAAGTGGTAAGACCACACACACACACACAAAGTCGATGGACAAACAGCACTTCAAGCCATTTCTATGCTGTCGTTACTCTGGTTTTAGAGAGGAGCACGCAGGTGAGGCTGATCTCCTTATGTCTAACTTTACATTTCCGTCTGTACTGCAAACCATTAAGGCGTTTAATGTGGATGAAGGGTTTTTTTGTGGGGCTTTTATTCAGTTCAATGAGGATCTGCTTAAACACATGCCTTCACACAAGTGCTAATGTACTGACCTTTAATTATTCATGCAGCACCTGTCTGTGTTGGCGCTTCTGAGTTATGATAATGGCTTATGTATCCTGCAAGAGAGCCAGAATCTACAGAATCAGCAATTAAAACAAACTGCCATTAGTTATCTGCACTGTTATGTTATATTATAATGTTATGTTCAGTCATCTTAGCACTGATATATTTTTCTGAAGCTCATTTAGTATAGATTGATATATTTGCAATAATATTTTGTCCAAGGAATAGTCCATAGATTGTCATCAAGAGAACGACAGCTATTCACCACCAGTGGCAATGACATGTTCTTTTTTGCTGATATTATAAAGGTAGTCCTTATAACTACATGACATTATATGGTTTTTGTGTGTGAGGACCTCCACTTTTCTTGCATCTCGGTTTTTGAAGGACAAAGATCCCCTTCAAAGCAAAACAGCTGATGATTTTTTTTAGGGCACCCTAAGCAGAAGACCAGTTCAACCTTAAAGTATTACCATGACCTGGATGAATGAAAATGAGATTCTTCATTATCATATTTTTAAACACATTAAACATTAAGTGTCTCCATTCAGCTTTTATAGTCTGCAATCTTCTGCAGCCCGAGATCCCAAAGTTATTTGGAACATTGCATAGACCTTTTTTTTATATATAAGATAAAATCTCCACTGAAGCCTCTAAGCTGAAAGTGTGTACCCCATCTGAGCAAGATGCATAAGCTCAAATGCATGTACGTGCTTTGGCCCAGATCAGTGAGGACAAAACCAGAAGATAACTCACAGCAGCTAAATACAGTGGAACCTCGGTTCTCAAACGACTCGGGAGTCGAACAACTCGGTTTTCAAACAAAAAAAATGGAGTCGTGTTTTCACCTAAACAAAAATTATCGTTGTTTTTTTTTTGTCTTATGCTTTGATTAGATGTTCTCTGTGCACAAATATCTGCCAAAGTATGTCTGATTAATAGTTCTATGATTTAAAGCTTGCATGTGATGTGTTCCTTTCTGAGACATTCCGAAGAAAAAAGTATGTATAAATTGTTTTAAACACATTCTGTAGTTTTTGGCATTTAAATGCAAACTAAAAATGTGAGACTTCTCTAATATGTGATTGCTTTGATATCTGAATTTTACAGCATGCTGCGCCCCATGGCAGTGGCAAAGATTGCAGAGAATGAGAATTGGGGATGCATGCCATGTTCTGTTAAAGACTGTGAACAGAGGGATTAAACAAGCAGCTTTGCAGAGAGAGTCAACATCCAGTATAGTATTGCACATGTCCAGTAATTCTTGAAGTTATAATTGAAGTTGCTTTTTGACCTGTACCTCCAGCTGCACTGCGTATGAAGCCAAAATGCACGGCATGTTCTGCTGTTCGGCTTTGCAGAACAGAGAGAAATGATGCCTGCAGCATTTTTTTGTACCATCACACAAGACAATAATGTGTTCAACAAATATGCAGGAGGAATCTAATTAGCTGGTTTGTGATCAAATGTACTGATTACAATTAAGCTCTGCTATTTAACATTTACTCTGTCCCGCAGGGTGCTGACATAAAATGCCTCACATTTTTGCTGAATGACACATTTTACATAATGTATGACTTTTCTAGATATTCTGTTACAGCATGTTGCAGGTTGCCAGTTTAATTAGATAACAGTATGATGATGATGGAAATAATCTTGCATAGCAGGTTTAAATCCTCTCAGGAATTGAAAGTCATGTGTTCATCTAAAACCAAACCCCTTTAAATTAACTAAGGTGACGATTTCCTTTGACGAACCAAGCCACCTTTCTCCAGACCCCATTGCATGAGGAATTATAATGGAATGGGTCTGTAAATCTGAGGATAATCTATGGGAAATGCATATGTGAGGATGTATGCCGCAGCGGTTTAAAAGTTAAGTCAGAAAGCCGTCAGATCAGTGCAGACTTTATAATTCCCCCACTGCTTTTGCAGTGCAATTTTGATCATGTAAAATGATCAAAATTGCTTGTTTGAGGGCCTCTATGAAAAGTAATTTTTTCACAAAACCAAAGCTTTCTGATAGATGGACTGGAGCAGTATGTTTATACCATAAAAAGTTTTAGTCAAGGATTTTTATTGAGACCAGGGGAAGGGGTGAATTCACATATTCCTTTTTTTAGCCTAGAGTAAATCCAAAATGGTATGTCTAATACCACAAATATTTATTTGAGATTGACTCTGACTGTAGAGAGCGCAAACCTCCACCAAGCCGCTCATTCCCCTCATAATTGGATTTACACAGTGACGTGCGGTGAGGTTTGTGGCTGGTGAGGCACTGACTGTCAGAGTCAGAGGTACAAAGGTTATGTTTCTCATATCTCATACCAGCTTTCTTTACACACACATACATGTTTAACCGAGCAAGAATGTCAATGTTAATTAATTGCAGCTGAGAGAGAGCATATTTGCTTTGAACTCTGTGTTCTTAATTTGCCATTGCAATGCAACAATTCTTGCACATTTAAAATTGAAGTAGAAGGGGTGCAGCATCAACAGAACAGAGGAGACATATGTTATAAGTAACTTCGTGCAAGTCCATACAAGACGTTGCAGGTTAAAATAACCCCTTTCAAATGGGCTCTCGCTTGAACTGGCTACCAATGCTAAGACCCCCAAACTGGTGTTATACAGTCAGAAGCTACAGAACATTTATTTTGCATTTTGTTTTAATATGTCACTTATATCATATATTTTATAGTTATTTATACATGATTGCATTTTGAATGGTGGAAAAACATATTTTTAATCTCAAAATACAGCACTTTATCTCCAGAAATGACTGTGGGGACGAGCACTTTTATGGTGGTTGGGGTTCTAAATAATTTATTCAAAAGCAAATATTACCAAGCCGATGGCTCCAAATTGTGTGATAGTTCAAATAATGTATTTTTAAATAAAATACTTAAAATAAAATATTTTTTCAAGAGTAATATTTCTCTGAAGGCAAGGGACAGAAAAATTGATGTTTCTGTAGAGGGAGCTTGTTAGCTTGTCAAAATGGAACATCCATTATAATGTCTTGCACATGCATTGTGGGTGACAACGTGGCTCAGCAGCACTTCAAAGTGAGGTTATAATTAGGTCAAATGAACATCGTATTAATATCTTTATATTACAAATAATATTTTCCTCTCAGTAATTAATCAGTTAATCAATTTCTGCTGCTGCTGTGTGTTCAATGTTTATCAGCGCCACCAGAATGCCGGGTTCTATTGTTGCATACAATGTAAGATAATCCCACAAAAGGACTCTTCACAGAAATGCTTGTATGTTTGAAATGAAATGCGCTGCTATTTTCAGTTTATGAACTGGTAAAGTGTCAGATCACATTTTGAAATAGTTTTAGTTTTATTTGAACAATTCTGAATATGCACGTTGTAGATTATAGTATTTATAGGAGAAATCTGTCTATTTGGTCCTTCCAAGTCTTTCAAACAGTGGTTGGGTTTGAACGTTTGTTATTGACATTTGTGAACATCTCTACCCCAAAATGTGCTATGTTGGTGTTGGTGAAAAATAAGTAAATCCCTAAAGGTTCCCAGTTTATAAATTGCTCTGATCAGTCCAAATACACTGTTTCTTTTGTCTTGATTTTATTATTTTAAAGTCTTAGTATGTGGTAATCCCTAATGTTTTATTCATTGTTTTTAGATTCAGATAAATCAAAGTCCCATTAATGCCTTTAATACATTTGCTTTTTTTTTTTGACCTGTCACTAAGATGTTCCTGCTTCCCCCAAAATCCATTTTCCATGGAGAAAGGAGAGAACAGTAAATGCTGGGTTTGTCCTTTGTCTGGAGTCTGGGTGCACGAGGGGGCATCAAGTTCATCACTTGGCCTTTTGGAGCTTCATTGCCTACTTTACAGTTAAAGCCAGGTGCAGCGAATCTTTCATAGGGCTGACATATTACATGATTTAAAGATTCCCTGGGTAGCAGGGCCCAGTAAAACCTGGATCAGTTCAGGTAATCTAAGGGTTCCTTCAAAGTGAATGTAAGTAATTAAACAGAAAATAGGCCACATTCTCTTGCCTTCATATTCATTTTTGGAGTCGATGTATGTATTTTGTAAGGATGCTTATGACCAAGCATTTCAAATAGTTCAGTTAAATACTCTGCTGTGATGCATGAAATTAAATCCATAATCTGGCACAATGCATAGTGTGCAGAGCATAAACAACCCATTAAATCTGATGTCAGTAAAACACAAATAGAAGTTGTGTATTCAGCATTTGTGGTGATTTACCTGCTAAGATTGCTTTGGGCTTGGATGCATTGTAAAGAGATGAATGATCTTATTGTGATATTTTGTTCAAATGGAATGTTAACACTGCTACGATGAAAAATGTTGCCATAACTGGGCTGACAGGAAAGAGTATATGGATGCGGATTATGATAGAGGGTTTAAAATGGAAAACGAGACACGTAAGTAATTTTTACAGTTTGACATCAGTGATCTTGAGTTATTGTGCACAACAAGCTACACACCAGTGGACACTGATAAGTATACTACAATGACACATTATTTGTCCATCCATCCATGAATTTTCTTGTAAACAAGACGACATCAATCATCTCATCTGCAGCTGCTTTATCTGTCTTGAGGGTCACAGGTGTTGCTGGACCCTATCCCACTTGACTACAGACTCAACGTTGCCATCGCATCACGGGCCACACATTCATTGTTTTCTCTGAAATGTGTCAGACAAATGAATCTGTTGGATCCAGGGCACAGGCCCAGGAACCTTCCTGATTTCATAGCTTCCTTTTGGATACCCGTGTTATTACCTCTGCTGAGGCGGGGGGTTATGTGATCACGATCATTTGTCTGTCCATCTGCTCACCCGTCTGTCCGTCCGTCCCTTAGTAAGATAACTCAAAACGTTACCAGGAACACATTATTAAATTTTGGTGATGATCCGGTAGAGATCCTGGATTATGGAGCAGTTTGTGTCAGTTCATTTACGGATTCATAAATCAGTTAAAAATACACATCAACTCCGATTCACTTTTACTTTTGATGGTTGGAACATCAAACGAGTTAGTTACACAAGGTCATGTTGGTGTAATTCTCAAACACCCTGCAGGAAATTGACATTTGAAGGGTGGGCACAGCAATGATACTCGTAGAGTCAATGCTGGCATCGTTACTATAAAGAATCCCAATACACTCAAGGCTTAAATCATTCACCTTTGATACTTTACGGAAGATGTTGTTACTTTATTTATTTCTTAGGACAGTTTCACACCATCAAAGTCCAACAGCAACCCGAGGTGTCGTCCCAGTAGAGCTCCATTTTTCCTGTACAGTACGGTAATACCTTGACATACGAGTATAATTCATTCCTGGACTGACCTCGTAACTCAAATCATTCGTATGTCAAATCAATTCTTCCCATATACAATAACTGAAACCAATTTAATCCATTCCGGCTGTCTAAAAACACCCAAATCAACGTTAACAACAATGGGGAAACAAGTTTGTTATTTCTAAACACAAACACAATGATATAATAAATGATATACAGTATTACTGTAATATAAAATTTGGTTTTACCTTCAAGACAGACGATAGCGCTAACAGTGTGCCGTTCGAGCAGGGGGGAGGGAGAGAGATGGTTTGTGGACGCTTTATATTGTAATTATACCTTAAATGTACACTTACATAAACTTAGACATAATAGTTATTCCTCTGGAAGGCTTTGTGTTCTTGATGGCATCCTTCTGTTTGAGGGTTGTGCATATCGCTGGTGTACTCCGCTTGTACTGGCGTGCCAAATCACTTACAGACACCACGGTCACGTTGATCGATAATTGCATGCGTCATCTCCATCGTCATCGAGCGTCTGTTCTTCTCACTGCCATCCTTACCACTCGCTTTCTTCGGACCCATCACTTCTAAGGAATACTCACAGATACAGCCAAAACCACGTATATAATGGAAACACGGGAGACGTGCAGGAGACAAGAAAGGAAGGTGGAGAATACCTGAACTGAATGAGTGATGCCCACTCGGAACGCTCGGGCTTTCAGTGCCAGAATCTGGAAGTTACTCGCGTCTCAAAGTAAAATACTTGCTTGCAGGTTTGCTCGTGTCTCGAAACACTCGTATGTCAAAGCGCTCGTATGTTGAGGCATTACTGTATATGCATGTGGTGCAGAATCAATATGCAAGAAGACAATGATGAAATTTGCCAGACGCCGAGGTCATTGAGCATGCACGTTCATATAGTATCATAGTACTGCATTCAAATTGTGCTTTGTATGTGAATGTTTTCTCTTAATTGGAAGCCAGAAGAGGTTTATTACCCAAGGTGATTACCGATCTGTAACACAGACAACTAAAAGGAAATTCAATTCAGGTTTAATGAGCTGTATGCTGGAAATTAAGGTTTACACTCATTGGTTGAGCAGAAAGACACCTTTCTTTGGTCTGAAGAGATGTTCTCTTTTTAACGCTGATATGTATTCTATGTTTGATCTTATTGGATAAAAGCTGAAATGTGGAAATTGTGCTGAAGAGCGGTGAACTTTAACCTCATTTATACCTCAATGTCACATGGGTAGATTGTGTTTGACTGGATGGTAGATTAGCCAGATTGATTGTCTTGTGAAGAGGAAAACAGAACCCTAATTAAATATGAAAATGCTCTGCAAACAAGTTGGGTTGGCCCACAGGCAGAAGCAATGTCTGTTCAGGTGAACCGGACATCAAGGTCTTTACTGTTGAGAAGCCCTCTTCTTTAAAGGTGTCTCAGAAACCAGCAAGTGAGACGATGCCTTTTTGGTTTGTGACAAAGTGAAAGCAGAAACTCACACACACACACACAAAGCAGAAAGCATTAAGCAGCAGTGAGTGCTGTTGGAATACTCATCTTCACACTGAACAGCAGGCCAAGTCCTTACAGCAAACGAGATGCCTGTCATTTCAGAATGGCCATTGCACACGAGAAGATTATTATATTGTCCTGATATTCTTATCAGGACTGGGGAAACAATGTTACTGCTCAAAGAGAAGTGGTTTATGTACCTGCTCTTTATCTCATTAAAATATAAGTGTAAATTATTTTTAAAGGCACATTGCACTCAAATGTAAGCCAGACAGATGAATTTAATAAAATGTATTTTAATTATTGATTATGATGTCTTGCTTTTATTGTGATTTTAATGTCATTTTAACTCCAAAATGTGTCATTTTATAACTAATATTAAGGATCCCATGTTATGTTGTGTTGTGTCATTTTGCATAATTATACTTGAAATTCAAACAGCAATGTATTATACAAAACAGAAACGATGAAATTAACGTAGCCACTGGCATGTCTACAGTATATTGCACTGGCATAAAATCAATGTAATGCATTTCTGATTATCCTGCTGGATGTCTCATCTTGTGCAATTGGTGGATAATCTTCTGAGATTTCCTCAGGGATTTTTTTTTACAGCAGCTGTACAGTTTAAGTGGTTCAGTTTCAGGGCTTTCAAAGCAACTGTGTGCTTACTGCACGCTCTTCTGTGGCTTGGTCTTGCTTGCTAGACTGCTGGACCTAATCTCAGTTTAGCATTTCCACACAAAAGTTGTCTTTGTAATTTCTCAAACATTACAAGAGCAATGGAAGCTTCAGATCTGGTATTTGTAAAAACAATCACATGCAGCTCCCAGCTTGACATTCTTCTGAATAAGGAGGTTAAACATTTAAACTGGGGATCAAGTGGTCTCCCACTAGAATGGGACATTGATCATTCGGCTTTCATGCCAGCATGTTTCTGCATTTATACTGGGCCCTGTAGGAACCGCTCTTGATTTGTCTTTCCTGCATACTGGGGAATTGTGTGCTTAACAGCTATTTATAATTTTTTCCATATCCAAAATAAGTAGCTCAGAGATTTTGAAAAATTACTACTAAAGTCCAAGAAAAATAAAAACACTTCACTTTGACTTCAGGGCCATTTCTAGAGGGGAAAATCCCCCGAAAACAAATAAACATAAGAATACCATAAAAAATGTAGCAGTTCCATGAAACATGAATAATAAACTACTACCGGTATATGTTGGTTCAAGAGTTAGGATGTATGTGGTAATAATTTAACATGAGAATACAATATATTATTCATCATATAATATGTATTTTTATGCTTAGATGAGCCATTAGAGTATTTAACTACTGGAACCAAAATTGTTGCACAAAAGTTGATAACACATTAAACATTCATGGTTAAGACAATGTTGCAAATTTAATCATTAGACTTTTCATATCATATTTATTAGGGGAAATACCCAAATTGTGAAGTTGAGTAGGGCTAAGTACTAATTTAAGATCAAACCTGATTGGTTTGTATCATCCAGCTTTGTCACATCCACATGAGCAGCTTGCATCTCTTTGACAGAGGGATTTAATACCTGGATATTAATATGACAGATGTTTCTTCTCCTCTTCCTTCAACAACACTTCACATTTAACAGTGATCAATATTAGAAAATGCTGCACTTCAAATCACATAATAGAACCCACAAAGAAAGGCTAAATATTGACACATGGATTGGAAGTGTCGACTCTATGGTGTGTACCGTAATGCCCTATCTGTGGTCACAGTCGTTCACAACGGCTATATGAGCATTTCCCATCCATGCAGCTGCACATCAGAGAGGCTATCCCAAGACATTTAGCATGTCTTGTTTTGAGGTGGCTGTAACGCGTGACACCGTGACAACAGTTGACGGGTGAACTCGATCACCACAAAGGTTAGATTAGCATAAATCTTTAAAGTGAAACCTGCCACTCATTTGATTTTGCTGGTGTTACTAGTGATGTGCAGCAAATGAAAAGCGGTAAGATAAGCCTTTTGTCTTTGTCTGCTAAATGCCCTGACCTTGGATTATTGGGCTTCTGTCAGCTGCAGTTTCTGCTCTCCTTTGCTTCTTTACCTGCTTTGTGCTTGTCTAAGGGTATTCTAGTGAGGTGGGAGGAATACATTTTTTTTTCTTTACAGACACTCAAGACAGTCGTTATTCCTGACCTCACCCTGATGTAGTTTGGTTGCCTTCTTTTGCAATGTTATACATATTGATACAGTGAAATAAACAGCCTGGTATCTGTGTGGTCTTGTTTGTCCATGCTAGGGAAATTGTTATAGACAGCACAGAGACGTGGCTGGCTGCTAATTTGACGATATGAATATATTCAATATTCAATATTATTGATCTTATGCCCGCTCATGTATCTAATGCACCAAACATGGTGTGGTTATAAATTAAGGGATGTGGCTGCTCATTGAGCTCAAAGTTACTTACTATCCAGATATTAAGCAGATTATTATCATATTAGATGCAAAATTGTGCCACATTAAATAGCAACCGTGTTAAATATACCGTATATAAACCCTAACTTATTAAGTTTTCTGTTATGGAAACATCTCAAACTACAGTAATCATACAATTTTATTTATCTCTTGACTTTTTGATTTAGGCGCTATTTTGTGCTTCTTCTTGTGGTTTTAATTTTGTAGCGATTAACCCATTTAATCTGAATTGTGTCAGAGAGCCTGTCATCTCTCTTTTGGGATAATGAACCTATTGTATGTTCCAGTATATCTTTATACAAAACACCAGTGCAGCTTCTGTCATAACGGAAAGCCACCCTGTTCTTTCCCAGTGACATCATTTCCAAAACAAAGCCTTGCTTTGAGCATTCCAAGCTCGGTGGGCAGCATTTAAAAAAAAATGCATTAACTGCTAAGGCGTTGTCATGCTTCTTGAACACGCCCGTGGCCCTCAGTTTGTGACACCTGCATTAAAAAAAACTTCCACCAACCTTACTCTGTTTTCATTAATTAGTCTTTTCTCTTCCACTGTGAAACTGAAACAGCACACATTTGCATTCCTTCTCATCGTGGTGGGAGGACTGTGCATTCAATTTGATGATGCTTGAACTGGAAAGCAAGTCCGCCTCTGCCGACTGGTTTTCAATTAATTCTGTATTCTGTTGATGTTTGACAAAATAATCAAAAGTTGTTTTGTGCCATTTCAGCACATCAGGGGGATAGCTGGCTACGGTCATAGTTACAATGTGACTGCTCATTTGATCTTATCCGACTTGTGATACGTTATTGTTGCTTTGACAAATTGCATCGAAGAAAATACATATTTTTAATATATGTATGTATCTTTTTTAAACTTGATGTAACCTAATATCAACAAAAAGTAGATTGATTGAAACTACAGGAGAGTATTTCTCGCAGGATTGTGCGACTGCCAGAGAGACGCATAGTTTTCTCCCTTATCTGTGCTAGTGCTCGCGATTTAACCTCCTTTTTGTATCTTTGGCAGCATTTAATACTCCAAAGATATTCTTTACACCTCATCATCTCAAGTATGAATGCATTACAAATAAGGGTGAAACAGTTAACTGCACTAAATAAGACGACATCAATCACTAGTGTATTTAAACTGTATCCTTAGTTGAGTGGGCTCTTTTAGAAGAGTGGCCAAACAAAAGTACTGTTTTGTATAATTCAAAATACAAAAAAACTAAAACCATAACAAATATCATGCATGCAAATAAAGTGCATGAGAAAGAAATGTTTAATTGCTTCATTGTGAAAGTTAATATCATTTATTTGCCTATGCTGGGAACTCACAATATCATTGTGGTGCAAGAATTTAGTTAACTAATCTGTTTTCCCCATTTCTTTCTGTCAGCAGAATTGTTGGATGGGAAGAGAGTTGACATAAAAATACTGGGCTTTAAATTTAACCATGAGAAGAGAAGCGGATTAAAATATGCTAAATACTGTAATTATTTTCTGTCCCAGAGGAAGAGTCAGAAGTAGTCAAGGACCAGTACAATTCTCTCTGATGAAAACCCTTAATACTGATTTATATGACCCAGAGCAGGGGTTGACAACTTCTTTCATGACGCATGCCACTTTACAATATACTCAAGCCCGAAGTGTCGACACTTTTTTAATAAAATAATGCGTACAGTTTTTTGCATAATTTAAACATGTTCACTTAATGACCAAGCGCCTTAGTTTAATGCTATAACTCCCCTCCGTTGCCTGGTTTAACAGTACAAAACGTCTTGAAGGTTGGTGATAATTTGTGATATTGATGCATCGTCACTTAGTGAAGGAAAAAGTAATCTTTTTTTTTTTACTAGGCTGAACACATGGGGTTTGATAGATCTTTTTTCTTCCACAGTCCTCCTAATGCATGCAAGCTGTTTGCCAGCAAAGCTGTTGGAGTAAGTCTGGTAATTTATCACTAAGAATTTAATTTGTGTCTGCGGACCACCCTCACCTGGATAGGTATTATTGTTTGAAGGTCAGGGAAATAGAAACTACCATCCCCTGTGAGACCCTTCTATGAAGGTGCTGACACATCAACGTGTGTTTTTATTTTCTAGCTCGAATGTTGTCCAAATGATGCATCTCTAGTGTATCTTGCATCGTACTCAGCTCATATGCAGTCGTAACACCACAAACTCGCCACCCAATTTTGTGTGTGAAGTGAAATGCACTACTGGGATCCCTGTGAGGACTTCACATGCTTTAGAGATGCCTCTTTGGGTAAAGCGGTGGTAATGAAGCATAACTGCTCGGCTATCATCTGGACATTGGAGTCATAAACAGGAACCTGGCCACTTGCCACTTTAGCAGATTGTCAGGATGTAAAGAACTGAGAGAGAGAGAGAGAGGGAGGAAGGACTCATTTGATAGGAAATGTCAGACCATGTTTATAAAAAAAAAAACTTGTAAATTAGTGCCATTAATCATGAGATGCAAAATCTGTGACGGGTCTTGTTCTCAAACGCTCTCCTCTGGAACTAAGCTGAGTGCCACATGGAAATTGAGCAATTACCTTAACACCTAATTCAGATCAAGAGTATGCATGGCAGTGTCAATTGTTAATTGGGTAAAATAACTCAAATTATTTTGAGGTAATTGCCATCGTGAAAAGTGTGGTTTTCTCATCTTGTCTTTTTTTTTAGGATGCATTTTTTTGTTTTGAATGCATAATAAACAACAATATTACACTGAAACCACTTATATCTGATGCTGTTCTAAACTGCACCGCTAAACTGCACTGAATGTTCAGTGAAATGTCTCCCTGCCAGTGTAGTCCAAATTGTTCGTCACAGCCCAGCCAGTATTACGTGTCAAGTGTGATATCTTAAACGCTATCATCATTCCACTTTCACATATAAAAATGAAAACTATGAATTTACTTTTTTTTTCTTTTCCCCAGAGTCCATCTTTCACCCAGTAACACAGTTCAGTTCAGTTCACATAGAGCAACCGTTTCAGTAATGCATCATATTTCTCTGTACCCTTGTCAATGCAACAAACGGCTCCCCTGAGGGCTGCTGCAGCTGCAGGAATGATGGCAAGAGAGCAGGAAGTGACAAGGGGACTTGGTAAACCAGCAAACCCAGCACCTCTCTCACACTAAGGGGAAAACCAGTTATCTTTTTGTGTGAGAACTATCCATTGTGAAATTATACTAGAGGAAATAAAATCAGAAGTATAGCCTGACATGACGTATTAGATCTGATTGTGTTTTATTCTGCATGGATTATTGATATGTATGTGTCTTTCTTTCTTTTCTTTTCTTTTTATTTAGTGAAGCTGTAGATTCACCAGCAGGAAGGGACAGACTGCTTCTGTTTAATGCAGCGAGAACACGACAGACAACGTGGGAAGCTGAAAAGACGAATGTCTCTTATTCCACGTATGCAATTTCTGAAATGTCTCAATGAAGTAATGTGCGCATAACGTCTGTGTGGTTTGAGAATGTATTTTATTGCACACATGCTCTCCCAGGCAAACCTTTTTTTAATTTTGCTCTGTTGATACAGGTTCTGTGAGAAAGAAATCTGTACATGCCACTTCTCGATGGACTCCCATTTACAAGATTGATATGAATGCTTCAATGTCTGTGAGAAAGGAGTACAATAAAAATGAACGTAATTTTATTTAAATGAAGACGTTTGTTTTGGATTACAGTCAGACAGGTTTCCATCTGTATTTGATGAAATGTCCATCATATTTAGGCTTATTTTTATAGAATTACCTCATCATTAAATCACTGCCTTTCCCATGGTCACATCCCATAAAGTAATCACAATGATCTCATCTCCAAAGGCAAACTGGCCTCCCCTGCCACCTTTGTCTCATGCACATTTAATATGATTTTAATGATAACCACAATGAACGTTGCACATCTCAATGAGTCATTCAGGGTTTCTCATTTTGTTTCATCAGCAGACATTAGATTTCATCACCGCACATGCATATACCCAAGACAATAGACACAAATACTGCAAGCCTGATTCCTCAGGTGCTGCCTGAGGTTCATCTTCATTCCAATTTTGTATCCTCAAAGCTATTTGAGTGTAGCTTTTCCCAGTTGTGCCACAGACTCAGAAGCAGAGAAACGCTGTATCAAACAAATCAACTATTACTGAACTGGAAAAAAAAAAACATCTGGGGGATCTATGAATACCTACTGGATTTATATTGTGAGCTTATACACTGAAATGTTGTGTCCATTGCGTTTCCAAGAGACAAGCCTCTTACATTACTGGATGATGCTTTGGAAAAATAAAGTAAATGCTAAAGTTCTCAAACATATCCCTGTATCCGATGCATAAATTATTTGTAACTGATCAGATGAAACACCATAGTAGTACCCAGGGCAAAAAGAAATGTATTTTGATCTGTTTAGAACATGTAGTTTGAGCATAGGCCTACCGGCTGTTGCTGGAATATGATGTTAACACACTCTAACAAGTCAGCTGCAGTCACATGACGGCGCCCAGCGAGGTCACCTGTCTCCAATGATTTATTTGTCTGCTACCTACAGTCACTGAAGGTATCTCATAAGAAAATGTTGCTAGTAAAATATGGAGGGAGACATTTTCCACAAACGTGCCACTTTTCCTTAGACAATGGAAAAAGATTCTTATTTCCATGGGGATTATTTTACTTTGCTCAAAAATAAAGCTTTTTCCCTCAGACATCTGAAGCTTTAAAATACCATTAAAGAGTTATTGCTGGTGACAGAACCTCTGCTTCATGCCAACTGAAATGCTAATTTCGAGTAGAACATTATTATTATCACTCGTCCTTCTTATTGCATGCAGACAATATGGCGAATTCCCCTGACTCCAATTAGGCTCTTGTCTAAACACTGCCGTTTACCAAGGTATTAAATACGATTTCACTTCTCAAGCCCTTAGTAATTCCAGTGTGAGCTATTATTTCCCACAATTTCAACTTCTTTGCAGCTCGCAATGTAAGAAAATAAAATAAACAGTTAAATCACGATTGAGTCACGATTTACAGGGTGTGAGAAGAAAGAAAAGAGAAACAAGCAAAAAAAAAATTACTTTAGTGTGCAGCACTAAGATAACTAATAGCTTTTGATACTTGTGGAAAAATGAAATGGCAGATTTCAGTTTTTGCAATCGAAGTTTGGATTAAGAACAGAAATGAAATTCTTATGGCTACTGTTGATATTAATATTGATTTATATTAATTAATTAATCTTAATTAAATGAATATTTTTTTTATTTTCACCACTCAGTAGGAACAGGCAGTCAAATTTCAATAATGAAAATCCAGGGGAATAAACTGAAAAGTAAAGACAAGTTTAGTTTTCTGTTCATGATGTTTTTCCTTTTTCTTTTTTTTTTTGCAAATACTTGCACGTTTTCTTTTACTTGATAATTTTGATCAAGTCTTCAGCGTTTCTGGAGGACTCAGCGCGGGTTAAAGTAATGTCAAGTATCCCAGTGTAACCAGCAGGAGTCACACGACCACAATTGTTCCGATAGGTAGCCGAAACTTAGGAAATCACAGAGGAAGTGAGGACCTGAGAGGAAGGGAAACTTTTTTGGGGATTGGAATTTGAAGAGAGAACTGCATTAGATCGGATCTACGTGATGAGAAGCATCCATGCCGAGTTCTGAAGTTTGAGAAGCAACTTTTGCCGCTGCGGTGCGATGGGTCTCCCGACTTTGGAGTTCACCGACTCTTTCCTGGACAGTCCGGACTTCAGAGAGCGCATCAAATGCCACGAAATCGAGCTTGAGCGGACGAATAAATTCATCAAGGAGCTCATCAAGGATGGAAACACGCTCATCACTGCGCTCAAGAGTAAGAGACGTCGCACGACGCGCTCCTTTTCGGCTTCAGAAATAATCATATTTGCGCAGGCCAAACTGCAGACAGCTGAAAGCGATCATAGGATACGTTCGGTGCGTTCAGTGCGTGTTGAGCGGCTCCGCCTTTGAAGTGGAGACACCCGGCGCTGAATAACTTTGTTTATTGCCAGTCAAAAGCTTTAAATCTGAACTAAAAAACACGCTTTAACCATTATTCAGACGTCTTTGTCTTCTCGCTGCATGCATGCAAAAACTGCTGTGTGCGTGTGTGTGTGTGTGTTTACTCTGCTCCATTACTGACTAAAAAGGTCAGCCAGATATGCGTCGCTGCCATTAATTAGTGCATTAATGAAAGATTGTGTCACATGCAAGGCTTTTAAGCCCCATATCAGAGCAGCGAGAGAACAAAGATACGGAGCGGGGTGATTAGATGGTTGGGGCCGCAGCACTTTGCCCTTTCACATTGTCTCGGTTCAATCTGAGATTCCACTGGGATGATTAAAGTGGACATCCTGTTGTGCATCCTCCCTGCAGGGATCTCTCCATGTTAGAAGTGCGCCTGTGAAATGGAGAATGATTAGAAAGTGCAGACCTCATTAATGTGGAAATGAGCAGTAATGCAAGGGGGGGGCTATACCAGCTGCAGTTGTTTTTATTTTATTATTTACATGACCCCCGTCTATCAACTGCGAGAGTACAGTTCATGTTTTTGTTGCAATGAATGGCTGTATGGACAGATGGATGGACAGATGGATGGTTAGATAGATGGATGGATGTCATTTCAGAAGTTTATTGAGAACATTGAGAATGAGGTTACAGAGCCAACTCAGAGGTTGGGGGTCGTTTCTTCTCCCATTATTGCGAGATCCTTCTGTGGTCCCGATCTCACTTACAGAACCATCTTTATTCGCTTTGTTACAGAGCAGAAAACATCATCGCCTCCTGCCCTGAACAATCCTTCGTTGTCGTCTGATATTAGGTGGAGGTGAAAGGTCACAAGAATAAAATAAAAAATGTTTTCTGAGTCAGCTGATGGTATGTTAGATTTATGGGGGGAAAAAACATGTGGCATGTGAACAAGACGACAAATGAAAAACAGCAATGATATCAATAATTCTAATTCTATTTTTGTATAACAGACATGCTGTTTTACTTGCATTACTTTGATAATTTGCGTTTGAAAACAGTTTTAACAAAGACTACTGTATGTGTTATGTCGTAGCATAAATGCATAGCTTTTAGGTCTGAATCTGCACTTTGGTAAGAGGGCAAACAGCTGTTATTCAGTGAAGCTGAAATACTGCTTCGTAGATGGAGACGTTAACAGGATTTCAAGTTTTCCACATTTTTTCCACATTAAAGCATCATTTTAACTGACCATGTTAAATTTAGACTCATCAGACCAAGGTGCAGGTTCCCTCTGTTCATTGATTGTGTTTTATGACCCAAGGAATTCTCTTCTTATGACTAGATTCCCTCAATAGTTTTATGTGCAGCCATTTGACCATGAAGGCTTGACTCACCCAGAGTCCTCAGAACAGTTATTATTGAGATATGATTGCTCCTTGAACTCGCTCAGGCGTTCACGTGGGTTTTAATCTGAGGAGCCGTTGATCAGCGCTTTCTGAGACTGAGACATTGTCATCAATTTATCTGCTGCTGCAGCGCTTAGTCTCGATCCCCTTTAACAGATCACGATAAAGGGCCTTTATTGTTCCACCGTTAGGTTATGTATGAACGCAGCAAAGGCTCTGTGTTGCTCTGCCTCAGAGAGGAAGGCCGAGGAAGCAACAGCGCCAAATAGGAGAAGGATTAACACGAGGTGGAAACTCTCCATTCTTTATCAGGCACATGTTCTGTTTTGTGTGTACATCTAATATCAATTAAAATGGCAAAGGCCCCGTAGCATCCAAATTATTATGGCTGTTGACTGTTGATTAGAATGTGCTATTCCTGAGTGCACCTGAAGGCCAAAGCAATTTATAAACCATATTGCAGTCAGACTGCGCTGTGACTGGGACGGGCACCACATGGGGGACAAGGATACCCTTCTGAATGGTTTATTCAGAGAAGTTAGTATAGTTAGATGCAGGATGTCAAAGGTTCACCTGGTTTAATATCACGAATGACCTTAAGACTTCTTGTCGTACATTCCATTCCACCTGACAGAAAGTCTATTGAGGCTTTGACTCTTTTATATGGAAATGTCATAGAAAAGTCCCTGTTGGACCCCTCTTTAAAAAAAAAAAAAAAAAAAAAAGGTAACATGAAACTAAGACAAAACTGAGCCAGTTACAGGCAGGACTGTTTTGGAATGTTTTGTATTTGTCTTCTCTTCGGTAATGAATGGAACGGAATGGAAGCCCAGTTTCGGTAAATACGAGCCTCAGAGCGCTGGATGCAAAGAGATAGTGGTGAATCATTGATAGATTCTTAAGATTCCACAAAGGTTTTATGACCTTTTCTGACCCACCAACAGTGGTCATATTAATGGAACAACCTTTAATGGAGCCTCTTTTTTTGATTAGTAGTCATCTCACGTTTCAAAATTGAATACTAGACCGTGATTAATTTAGCTCCACATGTACTGGCTGTATAAATGACGCCTGTTGAGACTAGTTCGTCACCTCTAATTAGGGTTTCAAAATCCTGTGAATTTTCAAAGATGGAAACTTTCCATTAGAATTAATAGGAATTTAAGGGAATAAACTGGAAATTTTCAAAATTGAAGGTTTGCTCCTCATAGGAAACTTAAATATATTTGCGGAAAGTATATTTTAGCATAATCTTGACTAAAACAAACAGATGCCATTCAAGTACACTTGAATATCCATGCCATTCATCAATCATTATATATTATATTCCTCAATTTATATATCTACTCATGCCATTACATTAGTATTACAAGCTGTTGTCTTATTTTACAGAAAAAATGACACATGCGCTATCCGATGTATGGTGACATTCCAATATGGAATATTTCCAAAATTCCCCAGCTTAACTTCCCATGGAAATTTAGCAGAAATTTTCCGCCCCTTTGCAACCCTACCTCTAATGTGCTCCCATTAATTACTGAAACTGCAATTTCAAATACATGTGTAACTCCTATACTTTTACACTTCTTTATGTGTGTATTTATTATACACATGTATCTGAAGTCTAAACCTATATGCAGTTCTTTCCAAAATTACGAATGGTGCTTTGTACCTTTTATCAGTATAGAATCAAGCCATGGCTGACATATTGATGCGGATGCCAATCCTGGCTAAAAGATATAACAAAAAGTGTGTTATTTTCTTTAATGCCCACAATGAAGATTGTTAGATAGGCATCCCCAAACCCCTCCTTAATTATTGCTAAGGATAATTTAATCCAGGTGCTGAAACACCTATTTAAACCAGCTGCAGATGCTATAAATAGCTTTGACATGCTATCTGTGGCTGGTGTTGACTGTACACACCTGGTTTAAATATCAACTGCAGATTTGTATCAATCCCTCCACTTGAAAACATAATTAATGCACTCTAATGAACCCATTTCCGAGTAAGGTTGCAGAAACTATAGTTACAAGGAATAAAATTATTTCAGTTGCGGTAGGTAAATTGTATGAAAGTCCCTGTCCATGAAACCATGAAGCCGTACGAGAGACACTGTCAGGAAATCTGTCTGCCACTTCTGTTTATAAGCTTTTACAGGTTTATGCTTGGATGATATAAGAACGATAAAACATGTTAATTTGGGAACATCAGAGCTTCTTTCTGCTGCGCTGATTTTTGTTATAAAATAATAAAAGTGCTTTTTATGGCATCATCCAGATATGAAATTGCTGTCAGTCTTCTCACTTGACTGTGCTAAATGCAGCTAAACAAATTCCTCGAAATGATGAGCCATTATTTTTAGACACGCATAGGTTGATAGAGCTACACAAAATACACAAATTGCTGTATAGAAATTAAAATTAACTCAGAAGTTCGTAAATTAAGAGCAAAATCAAAGAGCAAAAACTCAATATTTATTCATTTCATGACTCAAGATAGCAAAATGTCCTCTTGGTAGTCTTGCTTAATGGTACAGTTGTTCTTTCAGATTAACAGGATGATGCAACAGGAAAAAGTCTGCTTTGTGCTAATGAATACAAAGCAATTAAATAGACGAGCTAAAATGCCTAAATTTAATGGAAGCAATTTGAAGACAAATGGTTTTCTCTATACTCTATACAACTTAACAGACAGCTGTGGTATAAGTTTTGCCCTGCATCAATGCTCATCTTGAAATTCTGTCAATATCCAGATGTGCCAACCAGATTTATGGGCCATGAAGGCCCCACCAGCAAAGTGGTGTAAACATCTGCTCTGCCATTCATAGCCTACAATATATTGGAACATTGCATGCGATTGGGGGTAACAAAATAGACAGTCGAACCTCCACCATCCCTTCAAGTGGAACCATCAAGCAGGAAAGGTCAAAGGAAATGAAGACCGAATGAGTGGAGTTCCGGGAAAATTTTAATTCCGTGGAACGACAGAAGAATTTGGTGGTAGAGGTTAAATGGGAAAAGAAAGGAAAAAGAAAACAAATTTTGAGGCTAATACTGCAAACTGTTTTAAAGGTCCCATATTATGAAAGACTCACTTTTCCCATGTTTCTACACTATTATGGTGATTTTGGGTCCTTATCAACCCAAAAACAGCAAAATAAACCATCCAGTCAATCCTGCGTAGTTCTATAATCACCTACTGTCTGGAAGAAATCCCTCTCGGCTTGACGTCAAGCTGGGAGAACGTGCACAAGATGTGCGTGCATATGAGTGCATGCGTGCGTCCGTCCCTATGTCTGCGCTCTTCATCGAAGATGGATGGATGATTCAAAGCATTTTTATTCCATCCTGAGTTTATTCGCGGATCATCGCGCCATGTGCGCGAAAATTAAATTACTTGTTTTTATTTTTAGATTGTAATTAGTAACTATGCATGAGCATGTTACACATGCAGTAATATTTTTTCTAACTTATTAAAGCTACATTTAGAAGCTTGTCTATTGAATGAAGACATAGCATGAGGGCTGTTGTTGTTTTAAGTCAGATCACAAAAGCTTTCAGTTGCAGGAACTCTTTAGTGTTTGTTTGTCTGTCTGCAGATGATGCTCTCGACGCTCAGCAACAGGAAATGTCCTGTAAACATGCTTGGATAACCCCCCCCCCCCTCCCTCCCTCCACATCATTTGGATGGATGTCCTTTTGCTTCCTTGTTTGTGTGCTTTTTCTATGCATGACTCTTGGGGGTTTGTCCGACCGTAAAACAGGAAGTGGGTTGTGGGATTATGGTATTTTAATGTACTGCTGCTTAGACTACTTTGAGGAATTTGGCCTCCTGTATTGAAATGGCATGAATCATATTATACAATTTGTTACGTGACTTATTTGCTTGTTTGCCAAGCAACGCGATAAGCACAGTTTGTGCGATAGAGCAAGGGGCTTAGATGTTTTTTTGTGGACGTATTTTGATAAAGAGAGGCTACTTTGTATTCCCGAAAGCTGCTTTACCACAAACAGCACAAGAAAATATATTCAATTTGAGAATGAGGACTGTTCTGTGCTACTCTGTTGGTGCCATACTGAGCATAGCCTGAAGGTGGTGTATTTGTGTTTTTTCCTCCACATTTAGAGACTTGCCCTTATTCTCTTCAACTGGACAATTTACTGTTGCACTAAATTCACATTTTCTGTCTTTTCTCAATGTTATTGAAATGCTGTGCTTTCCCGGTCAACAGACATATCAATAAGTGTAGGGATCAATGAAAGAAATCGAAACAATTACTCTTATGGGTGTGTTCTTTTCACTTTAGGTAAATAAAAAAATAGATGAATAATCTAGTTTTATAGAAGTGAGATGAAATTATGAGGAATTTGATTTTGCCACATTCAACATGTTATGTTATGTTATATGTTAGCTATTTAAAAATAAACTTGACTGGCAATCATCATGAGTGTGCTATATATTCTTGTGATAAAACCCATGATAATTCTTCACATAATTTAAAGTTTAAGCCCAAACAAATGCTTTATTCAGACTTAATGATCAGCAGGAGCCAATTGACAATTGGACAAACTTTGATTCTTCTAAAGTGCATAAACGTGAAGTTAATTGAATTTTATATTTAATAAAAAATCCTTACAATTATGAAAACTTTCATCTGTTAACAGTGGTAACACCATAATGAAATAATAATAAAAATTATATATATATATATGTATATTATAATTTAACTAATTTCATCCGATGTTTTGTTGTATTTTTCAAAATCATACAGTGCTTATCGTTGTAGTTTATATGATTTGAAGTTTGAAATAGAGGAACATGTTATGTTTATATATTATGATAAATAGGGGTGGGATTAAATAAGTTTTCTTCTTCCAACCCCTTTCAGGCTGAATTGACATATTATTTATTTATTGTTTAAATGTGGCTCGTGCAATGTGGCACGGTTTGTTTTGTTTTGTTTTGTTTGCTTTTGTCATTGCCTGAAATAAAATAAATACCTACCTACCTAAATATCAAACCAAGTGTTGTAGTATGATCAGCAGGAGCCAGTTGATGGCTGCAGTGATTATAGTGACACTACAGTGTCTAAAGGTGAAGTTATTGAATATCCGTGTTGAATATCTCTTTGCTGTTGCAAATTTGCAGACGGTCCCTTGGCACTCGTCTCACAGCCGGCTGCACATAGATAGCAATGCTATTTCTGCAGTTTGAAAGAAAGATACTTTTGTTAAAACTGAGCTTGTAGTACATTGTCTAACTTACAATGATGGGAAAGAGGCATCGTATTTATTTTGCCAACTTATCACCAATTATCGATGCCGTAAATCCAAATCTGTGAATATCTGTCCAACTTTACAGAACCTTTAGCTACAGACACTATTTGCCGAGAAAGTGAATTCATAGTGCGTTGCACGGTCACCAGCCGAATTGTCTGAACATGGGGTTGTCTGAGCAATGTCGTTATCCCAGTAGTAGTTACATTTGTCATATTCAGGGTGTTGCTGCTAAGTGTTCAAAGTTTACAGTTTTAACTTCTTTATTTATAATTGTATTAAGTTTTTTTAATTGTTGCAGTACGATAGTTTTAAAAACTCAGTCTAATTTATTTGAAATATATCCCAAATGTGTCGCTTTTATTTATTGATACAGATTCTATTGTTTGCATTTTTTATAAATATAAGCATTTAAAAAATATCAGCCTTTTTTGTACCGAAAATTAACTGAACCGAGCACCTCAAGAAACTGAACCGAACCGAAATTTCATTTTAGTGTACAGTTACGCCCCTAATGAATACTAAATAATGGGCACAGAGTACAACCGATTGCTGGAAACAGTGATCATCATGAGTATATTGCATGATACCAAAAATATCAGAATAGCATGCCTCTGAAAAGTGCTTAAATTCCAAATTCTAATTCCTGTAATGCCTTCAAACATACAGTGGAACCTCGGTTTTAATTTAATCGTCAATTTTCATCAACCAAAACAATTTTTCCCCATTTAAATGAATGTAAAAACAGTTAATCCATTCTCCAGCCCCAGAAAGACTTGTTTAAAAACGTTTTTGTGGATTATGTGGCAAAATATAGAGAAGACTTGGATACAATTAATTACAGAAAAACACTTTACAGTTACACATTAATAATAAAATAAAACATAATAGAGACATGGTGGCATTTTAAACTCCGTTTTTGTGGTTCAAAAGCAGGTTTTGGAGAACCTGCTTTTGAACTGTACTTGATTTGGAAGGAAATGGTGTGAAAGCAGTTCTGTAGCTTTAAGGATACTCGATAGACACTTTACAGTATCACTGTACCCCAGAGACCATGTTCTGTTGTCTTTTCCATTTATTCAGCCATACTTGCCTTTCACTTGAGAATTAGTACTCAGGGTGACCAACTGTCACTTTAAATTATTGCCAGCTACAATCACAGCAAGCACTGTTTTATTTAAAGATCACATGTTATACTCTTTTTCCACAAAGTATCGCAGTTCTCAGACATATGAAATATCTGTAAAGGTTTTTGTCAAAATAAATTAGCAAACGAAATTGAAACTAAGTTCATTGCGTGCACGCACATCTTGTTGATTTTGTTGATTGATTTTAGTTGCTTTATAAATTTTTAGTTAATAGACATTATGCTTTATTGTTACTTGAAATTGTTTATTTGATATAGTTTTTATTTATGTGGTTATTTTATATCTGTATTTTTAATTTTAATTCATATGTGTATATATTCTGGGGCCTTGGAATCTCTGTCCAGGGACAACAGATGCACGTTCGCCCTCTGTGACATCACAGGGGGTGAGATTTCTGCCAGACGCGTTTCAGTAGGTGATTACAGAACTACGCAAACTATACAGGATTCACTTGATGGTTTGTTTTGCTGTTTTGGGGATGGTAGTGACCCAAAACCACCATAATAGTCGTGTAGAAACATGGGAAAAGTGAGTTTTTCACAATATGTCTCCTTTAAAGGATTTATTATTGTGTTTTTGTTTCCAGCAACTTGACTATGAGAAACCTTCAGTATGCTTTGAGTGTCTGGATAGCTTTTCTCACACAGCCATCATTCCTCCCCTGCTGGGCAACTGACAGGCGAATGCAATAATAAGTGGATGAAAGAGGCCTTACCTGAGGGGCCACTCCCCCCCCCCACCCCCAATACTATCCCTCCAAATGGAATCAAAGCGGCAAAATGCACCCTACCGTTGCATCAAAGGGATTTCCCTGCGTCGTTAATCTGGGTGCATAGAAGTGTTCCCCTTTGAAGACCCTCTCATCTGTAATCAGCTGTATCTCACTGACAAGTTAGTGGAGATAAGAGTATGATCTACAGGCAGACACTAGATCGTCTCTACCAGATGTGCATTGTGTTTAGGGTTGAAAATGTAAAGTCTGGGAATATCCGTTAAATATATTAAACAGGAAATACCTTGACTGCATGTTAAGTCCTTTCAGGGGAGTTGTAACAGTTTAGCTCTTTATGCTGTTTATTCTGTAGCTGGATATTTATTCTTTATTCCATATATTATTTATTCTAATGGAATGCATTGTAAGTTAGTACATTTTAATTATATAGCAACGTTCACAGACAAAAAGCCACAAAGTGCTTCACAACACAATTTAAAACATACAAATACAAAAAAAAAGAGGAACACCAAGACAACATCAAATCATAGCAGCCCAAAGAAACTAAGCAAAAGCTTGGACAAAAAAAGAGGGTCTTAAGTTGGCTTTTAAAAATGGCGACAGCATCAACTGAATGCAGCGAGAGCGGGCAGCCAATGAAGCTCCTTTTAAAATAGGGGACGTGTGAGTCCTCCTATTTGCACGGGTCAGAATTCTCGCTGCAGAGTTTTGCACCAACTGCAGTCGAGACAACACCTTCTTGTTTAGACATGACAACAAACTATTACAATAGTCTAAAAGCGAAGACACAGAGGCATGAATAATGAGCTCCAAGTCATTCCGTGACACCATCTTCCTAAGTTTAGAGATTTTCCTTGGTGTAAAGAAGCAGCTCCTCGTGAGCTGTTTGCAATGCTGCACTAACGACAGATCTTCCTCAAAGATGACTCCTACGTTTCTGAGGCTTTCTTTAGCAGACTGGCCTAAATCATCCAAGTACTGTTTGATCCCTGGAATTGAGACATCAGGGGCGATAACCAGTGTTTCTGTTTTGTTTGCGTTGAGCTGAAGAGAGTTAGTGCTCAACCATTGTTTTATTTCTACATGAGGCTTTCAAGGCTTCCTTTGCTTAATTTATGTAAAACCAAAACATGCAAAAAATATATTTAGAGTTTACCACCACAATGATGCTGCTTCCTATGCCAGTCGCATAATGTAGACTGAAAGATTCACATTACAGTGGTGCTAAAGCAAGCCTCGACATGTGCTCATAAACAAGATATATTTTGTACTAGACGTTCTATATTTTATGAGCCTGTAGACAGACATATTCGTCTGTAGGCTGTATAGACTTTGTAAGGAAAGCCACCGGCGCTCTGTGTTTACAATTACTGTTATGACCAATGGCCAACTGCCTTGGTGCCGTTGGAGGCATCTGCCAACATTGCAATAAATGGAGACGCAAATACAAGTCAAATGTCGATGGGGATTCAATTTAAAATAAGCTACCTCCCTACATTATTGTTAATCAATAAATACTACCAAATGAACATCAACTGATTATGTAGACTGTGATACTAGGTATACTACCAAATTTTGTGCATGGATTGAGCAGCTTTTTTTTAAACTTCTCTTTGTCTGCGTTCATTGGTAAATTACAAACTAAACTAGAAAACGACAATCAGAGATTGCAGACCCTCGCCTCCAAAAGACTATTCGATCTTGTGAGACAGTAAACAGGGCTTCCAGATCAGAGGGGCCAAACCTGCTCTAGCTTGCTGCTCCGGAACGTACTACAAGACTCCTTCCGGACTCTTTTTCCCATCATGCCATTCGTGTCCCTCCCTCTTAAAGTGGCAGTTTACAGCACAGGCACGATTCCAGATGTAAAAATAATTCTAGAATCTGGATCCAGATCCGGATCAACGCCATTCTCGGGGAGGACCGAGCCACGGACAGAACCTTGCTTGTGTAAAAATTTCAAGTCGATTGGGTTACTAGTTTTTGAGTTATGCGCTCGGACAGACAAACAAACAAGCAAACAAACAAACAAACAGACAGACAAACGCACCCAATTGCAATACCCTCGCCTCCGCTTCGGCGAGGGTAACTAGAAAAATACTCAGAGAGCACAGTCCTCCGCCAAGCAGCTCATTCCCCTCATAATTACATTTACACCGCCCACATCGTGATCTGGATCATCACCAAAGGGTTATAAATTGTCCTTTGTATCTTTAGTCACCAACTATGAAAAGTTAAAGTGACTCAGAGTTGATTAGATTTTTGAATCCGTAAATGGGGTTGATGTTAAGATTTTATATTTTTTCCTAACATCATTCTGGATCTGATCCGGATGGAATTCGGCGGTGAGATAGAGGCCCCCACCCTACATGACTGTGTCAAATTCCATAAACATCGGTCAATAATCAACCGAGAAATTGAGGATCAAGCCCCTCCATCTTTGGTACATAGCCCACTTTTCCACCAAGCTCTACGATATCCATCAAGTAGTTTATGTATCCAGTAACTGACTGAGGATCAATGGTCTCACAATGTTAAGGGGAGACGAAAATAGAAAAAAGGAATCCACAGCTTTATTCATGTCACAAGCCCAAGACCTCCAGGTTTCATGGCAATCTGTTCAGTCATGTCTGTGTAATCCTGCTAATAGGACTGCCTTTTGATCACTGGGTTTCTTGCATGAGAACTACTTTTTGCAGCCCCCACTAATGAGCAGAGGACCAAAATTGTATGTGATGAATCCCATCCTTAGTAAATAATGCATGTAATAGAAAGCTGGTACAGAATGGTTGAGCGTGGTTTTTCTCACGCATTGCATTGATTAATTATAAGAACACATAATAGTAATATATTTTTCAGAAATACAGTCACATAGCAGCAATGGGGTAGTTATCAGTGAAAGAACGCTTATTACAGTATGTGTTTCAATTTAGAGGAGAGTTAAATAAATAAAGCTATAAGAAAACAGTTTTCTGCTTAGGACAAAGCAGCATTTACATTTGACCAAAATAAACTTGTATGACTGCAGCGGCAAGCTTAACCTTTCACCTATTAAGGTTTTTGTGCAAGATGTATCCCCATGTGCAAAGTATTGTTTGTTACAAACAATTGTTTTCTATTGTGAAGGGCATAAACTGCTCATCATCCCTTCCGTTGCTATTAGGAGTTGTAAGTAAGCAACAAAACCTGTTTAATATGGTCCCTGAACTTATTAAATATTACTATCAATACGACTCAACTTTAAAATTTTAAAGATAAATAATATATTATATTTTCCTGCCTAATTTCAGGAGTTACACTCAAGTACAGTAACATATATTATTTAATTTAAGTGTTAAGTACCAGAGTTTTGCCGAATTTCAATCAGGAACTTTCTGAAAATATAATCAGCAAAACGAATTGGACCATGAGAACGTTTTGTAATTGACAGTTTTATATATATTCCAGTTAGCACTGCAGTGCGAGGCGTTAAATTAGACACTGCTACTTTATTCTGGAGAGAAGATCATTTATTCTTGTGGGCTTTCAGGGTTAGTTTAGTGAAATAACTGACAATATAAACAATATCAATAATGAACTGAGAAAGTTATATTAAAATAAAAATATATAAATCTTCTATCAACTACTTGAAGTTTGAGAACCTAAAATAGTCCATGGTTAGCATGTGCAAATAGGAGGGCCGCTTATATAGTGTGTTCCTTTTTCTTTTAAAGAGTTTATTTTATTTTTTATTTTGTTGTGAAGCACTTTGTGGCTTTTTGTCAATGAAAGGTGCTATATAAATACAATGGAATTACTTACCATGTGTATTCTCGTATTTTACATAAAAGCATGTTCAAATCTCTGGTAAAGTAAAGATGTTATTGCTAGTGTCAGAAGAAAGGTGGGGAGAAGTGATTAGTGAGTCACTGACAAGAAAGAGTATTTTAGAGTCGCCATCTTGTTTTGCTTTTAATGATTCCACTGAATTATGAAATGTTAAAAGCCTCAATTATGTGCTCAAGCTTCATCCCACTCTTTAAAGTGCTTTAAGGTTACCTCCACCTCAACAAGAATATGACTACAGCATTAACACAGAAGACCCACAAACTCGCCTTCTGTAACTGATGTATGAAAATACTGAAATGGGTTGCATAATATAATACATACAATACAATTTCAAGTGATTCATACCTTAAGTAAGCTATTTGCATGTCCGCGCTGCAGTTACTTTGTTGCATGCAGGAGAATTTTACATTCTCTTCCTCCCAACACGTTCCCACTTTTGTCAATTTACCAGAAACCAAATCATCTGAACTGTCTGATTTCTCGCATGCAAATCATTGGATACAAAGTACACATTTCATGCATTTATAAGTCATTATTTAAAGATACTATACGCTCCAGAATTTACTTGGGAGGCGGTAGCCGGATGGGTTGGGAACCAGAGGGTCACCCCCCGGTTCACGTTCCAGGCCAGTGGAACTGGAGGCTGGAGAGGAGCCAGTCTAACTCTTCCGAGGTACCCATGAGCAAGGTGAAAATTGTCAAAAATGTTATGCTAAAAATGTCGCCTCATGGCTTACCAAGGTTGCGCTGCTGCACACATGCTCACTATGAATGTACTTTTGCTTCTGAGCTCAGAGCATTTCTGGCCGAGCTGTTTGAGACAGAAATGACGGACGCTGTCCTGCAGCATCTGTTTGCTATTTTGACCAAAGACTGGCACAGATATTTCATACAAGTGCCTGAGAACTGTGTTAACTTGTGGAAATAAATGTTAATATGTCACCTATAAGCCTTTTCTGTGGAGTATGCCAAATGTTACTAAAATAATGAGAGTAGCATTTTATCACAAATGATCTCATAACTGGAATGCAATGGAAATCAACAATTTATGTCGACATTTTGTTTTTGTTAAGTGCAATCTTTCTAACAATTTCAACTTTGTGATCTATCACAGACAAAGCAGCTCTGCTGGGAATACATTTTGTAGGGCATCATGCAGTAACAGTCACAAGTTACAGCATCAATTTTAAAAGAACTGTAGCATAAATCAGATCAGTGTTAGATTCAAGATTAAAGAAGTTGATTGTCATACACAGCAACTTGAGCAATGAAAATCTTTAACAATTTACACTGGTATACAGTGAACAACTCAAATTGAATAGAATCTGAATACTTTCTGGATTGTTTTAAGTCAAACATTATTATAGCGCCTATTACAAAAATGGATGCAATCAAAGGAATGTGGGTTCATAAATATTAACTTGTATACAGTATATATATATATATATTTTATATTTTTTTAGTTGTATATTTAGCTGGAAGATGTTCATTGTGTTGCTGCTTGCCTTTTGACTGAAGCTACCGGTACATTGAGCATTGGGCTTTCATAAAAAAATGAGTACTTTCTTTGAGTTCTTTAAATGAAATGGAAATACTACTTCATTACATGAAAAACAAGTAATTGAGTCATGGTTAAAAAATCCCTGAGAGCATTAAGTTCTTTTGATTTACATATTTGCCATGTTCATTATAATAAACTAAACTACTTTCTAGTGTGTGTGTGTGTGTATGCATGTATTTTGTTGTCTATATGTATGTGGATTATCCATCTATCTTGCACTGTTTTCTTCTGATTCTTCGACCCTCTGACTTTACAGGTCTCTCTGCTGCTGTCCAGAAGTTCTCCCAGTCCCTACAGGAGTTCCAGTTTGAGTGCATAGGCGATGCAGAAACGGATGATGAGGTGAACATTGGTAAGTTTGGTTTGGTCTGGTCGAGCTCCGGATTAATCCCTTTGCTGTCTCTCTTCTTTCCCTGTCTGTTCTCTTCAATTCATCAGATTGTCATCTTAGGTGAAACATCTCTGAGAAGAAGTAACTTGGGAGAAGGACAAATTTATCTGCAGTACTTTTACATTTGGGTAATTTTACATTGCAGCGAAAGTAGTTAAAACCAATAGAAAATCTTAATCTTAAAGAGTGCACATTCTTCAGACAGGAATTGGTTGAGAGTTTACCGTACATCCTGAAGTTGACTGCCAGTCAATGACATTATTCTGCTTGTTATACTTCCCCAGCATGCTTTCACACCTATGAGAGATCAGAGGGACTAACTGTGCTCAGTGTCAGAGATTAATTGAGGCGTAAACCTCCTAGCCAACATTAGGAATATGAAAGCAGCTGCTCAGTATTGCTCTAATGGGCAGGACTCCCAGTACGGTCTTCCTGTTCTTTTTATTTTGCTGCTCATTATCCACAGCTCAAGTCCTCCGCTTCACGGAGCTGGAGACTTCTGAATTGCTGTCCATCTGTGAAGCTAGACTGGATTAGCACCATCATCTTCTCAAGGCTGTAATGTTCATCACAAAGCTTAATGAATTGCCATTCTTCCCCTTGCTCTCTGTCAAAGCTGCAGCGTATGTATAATAGGGAGGGGTTCAGAAGCTCAATTACATCTATTGGGGGAAATCAACAGTCAAATTTAAGCCTCATTTCATTCAAACTTGCTCTGATTTGAGGCAATCCGTGGTTTCTCCGGACCTTTGTCAACAGCAGTGTTAATAAAGACTGAACGGTGGGTATGTCATCTGCTCGCCTGCCGTGTGACTGATCCTGCTGTGTATTCACAACAGCCAGCATAAATATATTCCAATACGTTGGTCCTACCATTGCTCTGATAACGGAGCCATTGGAAGTATTTTATCAATTGTCAATTGTTGACAATCGTAACTTAATTTATGAAGGATTCAACCCAGTTCACAACATTTGAACAGAACAAATAATTTAATTAAATATACAGTATATCTTCTGAAAGAGAAATGATTTACTCTTACACTAAGCTGCATAACAAACTCTGTCTGCTGGTCGTCTTCACGAGAAAAAGCCATGATTACTATTTAAGGCGGGGGGGTGGAGAAAGAGGGTGTTGAAATCGATCGATTCATTAAAACTGATCTTTCTGACTGACACATCTAGACCTTGCGTGAATGCCAGCCACTGTCTTCATGCAGTATTGGTATAGTTCACTTTGATGCTCCAAAATTCCCCACATAACATTGTGATCCTGCATGTGCTGTAAGACAGGTTCACTCGACCCTTTATTGATTTCCCTCTATGACTTCCTGCAGTGACATTCACATTCCATGACAGTTATCTCAGAATCAATGGAGACAAAAGATTGATGTGGCAATAGAAATTATTATTTATTTTTTTGGGAAAAGGTGCATTCCATTCATTCAAAAGGTCACTTTTAGTTTTCAAAAAGCTGCTCTGTTGGCATAGATCAAGCCGAAAGATATCTAGAGCTGGATCCAAAAGAAAAATCAATAAGCAAACATTTACCAATTCAGAAAGGAACACATTTTAACTCAAAAAATGCATCACAAACAAATAAAACTTCAGCTGTGCCCGCCCCTGAGAGGTTTGTACTATTGATAAAGGAGCTGGTAGAATTACAAGGAGGCTAGCCTACCTGCAGGATAACGGGCACAAAATCCTTATCCACTTTAAAAAAAAAACACACACACAAAAACACTTTTCTGGTTTCAAAAGGCTTTGCTGTATAAATTGACCAAACTGTCCAATATGCACAGACACACACACCAGACAGCTGGGAATGATAGTGATATCACTGTGCTGGCAAACAGAGAAACTTGATTGCAGCGAAATGGCTGAACAAGGAATGACACTGGGTGGACTAACGGGGGGCACATTGGATCTGGCCCTCCATTTAACAAAGCTGTGATCCTATGAAGCCACAGTTCTCTGGTAGATATGATTGTATGTTGAACATAGCTACATGGATCAGGCTCTCTGACGCTATAATGGTATATTGTAACACATAGCAGGGAAAGCAAATAAAGAGAAGCAATCAGTCGTAGCCATTCAATTGAAGTATTGTGTGTTTTTTTGCTGCTAGTCTTGATTTTAACTTGGACAGCTGCATGCTTTTATTAGGTTATAAAATGTGCTGCACTGAAAGCTGCAGTGAAGATAAACATTTTAGCACCATGCTACAGTACTTTGTTGGGAACATCTGATGTTTAACTACCGAGCCACTGCGGTAAAGTATCCTTTTTAATCATCTGAATATAACTACACAGTAGATCTCTGTGTACTTGCTCATTGACGAACACATCTTGCATGATGTAGCGTATACGTGCCAATGCATTCATTGACCCAACATGGCATCCTACAAAAATGATATGCCTATGTGTTTCAGCCCAGTCGTTCAAAGAGTTCTCCCAGCTGTTGAACACTGTTGAAGAAGAAAGGAGGCGCTTGGTAAGTATTGTATTCAACATTTAAATTTACAATATAGACATGATTTTGTAAATGTATCAAACAAAAGAATGTGATAATATGCTTGTCTGGCTGCCCTCAGTGAGGATTACCATTTAGACAGAAATTGGTTTGTGCTGTGCATATTTGTATTCATTTTTTACTTGTCTGGAGTCCAGACATCTTGTGAAAATTAAGGAGATCTGAAAGTTCTCAACCTCCATTGTCAAACAGAGCTGTCAATAAGAAAGGCGTATTTCCCACTTGGCCTGTGGAACAGTAAATCCTCTTATGCTGTGGAAAAATATTGAAATACGATGAAAATATATTTTTTTGTTAAATCTACTTTGTGTAACCATAGTGGCAGGAACTGAAAGAGAAATGGAGGTTCAAAATATAAGGAGACACAGGATGTATAATGTCTAACTTTATTCATATACAGTGCATCCGGAAAGTATTCACAGCGCTTCACTTTTTCCACATTATGTTGAAGCCTTATACCAAAATGGATTAAATTCATTTTATTCCTCAAAATTCTACACACAACACCCCATAATGACAACGTGAAAAAAGGTTTTTTGAAATTTTTGCAAATGAATTAAAAATAAAAAACTAGGAAATCACATATACATAAGTATTCACAGCCTTTGCTCAATACTTTGTTGATGCATATTTGGCAGCAATTACAGCCTCAAATCTGTTCTCACACTGTCGGCAAGATGTGTTTCTATGTCATAGCTCTTAAAAGTTAGAGGATGACTTTCAGTTTGCAGTACCGGTAGATGCCAGTACTGCGAAACACACACAGACACTTTCACACGCAAATACATTCACACTTTCCTCAATCTGCAGAGCGACGTGACTGAAGCACAAAGCTATTGCACTCCCACATTTAATGAAGGTCATATTACCCCATCAGCATAAAATCAGGAGTTTTTTTTTTTTTTTTATGTGTGGTGTTGATTTCCTTTCCTTCTATTTATTAGATAGAATGTTACAGTACAAATACAGTCAAACATCCTGTCTAAGAGGAGCATTTCAAAAAAGCCATTGCGGTCTTGTTTCCGTTGAAAGTCCTTAGTACATAAATCATCAATATTTAACAATACCAATAAAACTAATATTAAATTACTCAATTGATGCAAAATAACAATAAAATAAAAATAAATTACACCACAGGTGCAAAATAACAACAATAAATTAAAAAGACACATAATATGTACAACGTAGGTGGACAAAAAAGGGGGTAGGAGATTGATCCGGAGAGAGTTGTGATGACTGTCTCCGTTTCTGTTCAAGTTCCACCCTTGGGTGGCAGTATTGTGAAAAGATGATTTACCCATGTTTGTCTTATAGAAGGGTGTATGTATCAGGTTGTTGTTTGAGCTCTCTAGTATTGTGACTGTGTGTGTTGCAACATGACTGGACAACTGTTTTACCTCTCCCGAAGTGGGGAGGTTAGCAAGATAACTCAGAAAGGTCTCCACGGATCTGGATGAAAATTTCAGGAAATGTTGGGTACGTTACCAGAAAAAGATGCTTATGTTTTGGTGATGATCCAGAAGAGATCCTGGATTATGGAGCAGTTTGAAATGTTCACTAACATTGCAGTCAATGGAGCAGATTAGGAACAGTTGTGTTTTTGTTATGGCTCAAACATAATCTGATCCTCACACACTTGACTGAGTTTCTTCTTTTGGCACACAGGTAGGTATCATGATGAAAATAATGACAATATTTTTTAGTTACTATTATTTCCCACTCATCTGCTCTGTACAAAAAAAGTTTTCACTGTTTCAAAAGAAAGTTAATAAATGGAAATGTGTAAATATTATTACATGCTTTTATTCTGGATCCCTAATTTTAACAGGTTAAAAAAACATCAAAATATGTTGATGAGTTTCTTGATTCAATCAATCTTTGCACATACAGTGGGACCTCAAATTTGGCTTCAAATTATCCCCCCCCCTTTGTGATAAATCAGTGTTACATAAACAAGTACAAATGTTCATGCAGAACTATAGTGCAGCATCCTCAAACTGTATTGAAACTACATTTCAATACATCAGAGACGGCAAAAAAAAAACTGCACTTAAAACAAGCACAAGGTACCATCTCCATTTCAGTGGCTGCTCCATATCCTTGTTTAGCAGCATACTCTGATGAGATGTGCAGATGTTCTCACACCGCGCGGTGGCTTTGTCGGCAAGATGTGTTTTTATGTCAGAGCCCTTAAAAGTTAGAGGATGACTTTCAGTTTGCAGTAGATGCCAGTACTGCGAAACACACACAGACACTTCCACACGCAAATACATTCACAAGTTGTACATGACTGTACAACCTTTTTACCTCTGCCAAATGGGGCGGTTATGTACGGAATCACCCGCGCTGGTTTGTTTGTATGTGTCCATCCGTTAACAAGATAACTCAGAAATGTCTGGACGGATCTGAATGAAAATTTCAGGAAATGTTGGGAATGTTACCAGAAAAAGATGCGTATGTTTTGGTGATGATCCAGAAGAGATCCTGGATTATGGAGCAGTTTGAAAGTTTCACTAACATTGCAGTCAATGGAGCTTCAAAATGTATTCCGCAATATCTCGGTTGATTATTGACCATAGGGTGGGGATCTCTATCTCACCACCAAATTTCATCCGGGTCAGATCCAGAAAAGTTTTTATTTTATTTTAATGCTGAAAACCCCATTTATAGATTCAAACGAACAAAGCCACAGGTGCTTTGAGAGGAGCATCAACGCCAACTTTACCTGTGAGATTTTACTGCATGCATCAACATCAAAGACCATTTAATTCTTTCATGTTTGTAGGCCTCCATTTCTTATATTAGTGCATGTTGACAACTGAAAATATGGAAAGCAATACAACAAAGAGATGGACTCTGCCTTTTCTGCGATCGAGGAAATCCTGACCAACACAAGCCCACTAGCGCACGAGAAGCTAATGGACAAGGACCAGCCAGTTCAGACAGACCAGCAAGTCTGTACAGACTCAGCTAGTCCACAAACTAGCAACAACAAAGAGATGGACCCTTTCTTTCTCTGGATCGAAGAAATCCCGACCAACACAAGCCCACTAACGCACGAGAAGCTAATGGATGAGGACCAGCCAGTTCAGGCAGACCAGCAAGTCTGTGCAGGCTTAGGTAAGTTACCTGAGGTCCCATGTGATCCTCATTCGATCACATGGTTTCGAAACATGCTTGTTAAGCAGCCGAAGAAGCGTGAAATGAGGATGATGGGACCAATAACGGGAGAGAAGCTGCCGCCTTCTCCAGCCAACTACCTAAAGAAACACTCAAAGCTGTTCAAGTTGCCTGAGGTGGCATCGTCTTCCAGAGTGTTTGACCCTCTTGCTTTCAGGAAACCACCTGTTCCCAAACATACGTTCATCACACCTATAATTCACAAAGAGAAAAACTTTGTGAAGGCAGCCCAAAAACAGTTTTTGGTAACGGCAAAGCCGTCACTTGCAATTACAGAGACCAAAGACATTAAGATGAAGGGTTATGGGCAAGTCCCTCCATACCTGCTGAAGCGCAAGGAAAAGCAGTCTGGGTTGAAGGAGGAACAGGGCACTTCTGAAAGCATCGCCACCAGAGAAAAACTGAAGGAGTTCATTGTTGCTCCCACAATAACACACACACCACGCACGTATGTGCGGCCTGCATATCTCCCTCCAATAAAGGTGGAGAAGCCCTCTCCAGCCAACTTCCTGAAGAAACACTCAAAGGAGTTCAAGTTAGCTGATGTGGCATCGTCTCCAAGAGTGTTTGACCCTCTTGCCACAAGGAAACCACCTGTTCCCAAACTTACGGACATTACACCTACAATTCACAAGGAGAAAAACTTTTTGAAGGAAGCCCAAGAACAAGTTTTTGTAGCATCAAAGCCGAGACTTGCTAATACGGCCACAGACATTAAGATGAGGTGTTATGGGGAAGTCCCTCAGTATCTGCTGAAGCGCAAGGAAAAGCAGTCTGGGTTGAAGGAGGAACACGGCACTTTTGAAAGCATCGCCACCAGAGAAAAACTGAAGGAGTTCATTGCCGTTCCCACAATAACACACACACCACGCACATATGTGCGGCCTGCATGTCTCCCTCCAATAAAGGTGGAGAAGCCCTCTCCAGCAAACTTCCTGAAGAAACACTCAAAGGAGTTCAAGTTAGCTGATGTGGCATCGTCTCCAAGAGTGTTTGACCCTCTTGCCACCAGGAAACCACCTGTTCCCAAACTTACGGACATCACACCTATAATTCACAAAGAGAAAAACTTTTTGAAGGAAGCCCAAGAACAAGTTTTTGTAGCATCAAAGCCGAGACTTGCTAATACGGCCACAGACATTAAGATGAGGTGTTATGGGGAAGTCCCTCAGTATCTGCTGAAGCGCAAGGAAAAGCAGTCTGGGTTGAAGGAGGAACACGGCACTTTTGAAAGCATCGCCACCAGAGAAAAACTGAAGGAGTTCATTGCTGTTCCCACAATAACACACACATCACGCACATATGTGCGGCCTGCATGTCTCCCTCCAATAAAGGTGGAGAAGCCCTCTCCAGCCAACTTCCTGAAGAAACACTCAAAGGAGTTCAAGTTAGCTGATGTGGCATCGTCTCCAAGAGTGTTTGACCCTCTTGCCACCAGGAAACCACCTGTTCCCAAACTTACGGACATTACACCTACAATTCACAAGGAGAAAAACTTTTTGAAGGAAGCCCAAGAACAAGTTTTTGTAGCATCAAAGCCGAGACTTGCTAATACGGCCACAGACATTAAGATGAGGTGTTATGGGGAAGTCCCTCAGTATCTGCTAAAGCTCAAGGAAAAGCTGCTGAAGGACGCAGACCAACCCGTCTCCCCTAAGAGCAGAGCTGAAGAACGGCCTTCTGTTATTAAATTAATGAAAGGGAGAAATGTGCACACCAACGTGAATATAACACATGCAAATTTGGAATTGCCCCCGATCATTACCGCCAGACAAAAACGGAGGGATCTCAGACTAGCATACACACCACGCACCAATGTGCACCCTGTACGTCTCCCTCCTATTGTGCAGCCCAAGAAGCCTTAACACCCTAACCAGTCTTCCCTATGAGCAGAGACGGAGAATGCACTTCTGTAGTGATCAAGGGGCTCCAGGCCGTCCTGTTGTGCTCCGTGCTGCTGTGAATCTGGTGTTCAGGGATAACTCTTGGAGAGGGGGGAGAACAACAAGCACAGAAATCCACTGCACTTTCTCCTCAGAACACTATTTCCTCACTTTTTTGTCTGTCCATCTTGTTGGTTCCATGTTTCACAGGCCTTAATGGTGCAAAGTAGGAAATAGGACGGTCACGATCCCGATTTTTAATGGGATCGTGACCGTCACCTGCCCCATTAAAAATTGTCTGCATATGAGGTTGAAAATGACAACATTCACAATAAAAATAAAATTGCATAGAACTCGAACAGTGACTGACGTTATGTACGTTGTCACTGAGCACAAATGCAAAAGAAAATAAGGTTTGCCTCCTTGCACACGCCCACACTGAAAATTAAAAAGACACTGTTGATGAAGCAACAGGTCACCACAATGAAAGCAGATGACATGGCATGTCAAAGGGGCACACACACCGACACTCAACAGCACACACACACAAACACGACTTGTGTTTGGATCTGCCAAAGTTTTCGTGAAGTTGCTGGTGTGACACATACTAGAGCAGGGGTCGGGAACCTTTTTGACTAAGAGAGCCATGAAAGCAAAATATTTGGAAATTTATTTCTGTGAGAGCCATATAATATATTTTAAACGTGAATTCAACTAAATGTCAGTATAAGCGGTAAGCAGGTAATAAAACTAGTATAATAAGCCTCTGAATGTTACGGACTAACGTGAGCGGACCCCAGAAAGCAGAGAACAGAGACGGTGCGATGGTTGAATTTATCATTTACACCTGGAGCTGCACACAGGACGAGGGGCGGCTGGAGCCCAACGTAATAATACACAGCCGAGAGAAAAACCAAAAAGCAAGTGATGCCCTCTTGAAGCAAACGCAGGGCCCCGTCTTTTTCACACCTTTATTCCAAAAGAAGGTCCCAGGTAAGAATACATTAAAATAGTAGTAATCTGGAATTAAGGTGGAGCCAAACAAAGTCCACTCTTGCCACTGTGCACACAGCTGGCCACGCCCACCCCTAATGACGGGATGACGGCCTACTTTTAAAGTGGCAGCCCAGGCTCAGGGCGGAACCGTGACAGCGTGCTTCCGCTCTTTGATTTTTCACAATAAAATGCCAGCCGTGCAAAATGCCCCTGCAACACAAGCTCTACTAACAGACGGCGACTGTCTGGTGCCGCAAAGAAAACGGAACATAACACAAGTGAACAAGTTACTTACAACAAAAAACACGACACACGACCTGGGCACGCAAACCAGCTGCGGTCAGCACGGGCAAGGCGAGTAAAAAAAAAAAAAAAAAAATGTTTATTTTTTTTTATTTTTTTTTTATATCTGAGCACGAGCCATGTGCGATCATCAAAAGAGCCATAGGTTCTAGAGCTAGAGAATACTTAAGGAGTATACATTTCTGCGAGGATGTTGTGTCTTGCGATACATTTGTGACACAGGGCATTGCTGGCTGTCACTGTCTCCAGTGCACCAAATTAGGTTTTGTTAAATGACTTTGCCTTTCTGCTGTAATAGTGGCCATTTTGAGTTCATGGAGCGAATGAGAATGCATTCATGCTTTGGTGTCAGCAATCAAAATGGCACAAAGGGAGGACACTTTGCTACTTTCCTACTGTGCGGGAATTATGTGTTCATTTTAAAGGGTGCAAAGAAATAATAACAAATCAATGTGTCACCTGGAGACAGAAGAGCTAGATAACATAAGGCACGTGAGCAAAGCATGCTGATAAAGTAATGATTGAATGAACCTCTACTTAACCCCTCCCTGGCCATATTCAGCTAAAGGCCAATGGCTCAGATATTGAACATGCTTGTTATATTATAAACCACGATTACCTGTTACATAGAAAAGCATAAAGATGAAGTTCCTTAAATTTTTTCCAGTACACAGCTGTCCTTATGTGTGCATCTGGTTGGGTGAGAAAGCCAGAAAAATACCAATGACCAGAGGGTTTTACTCTGTTTTAGACACAGTTGGGCTGCATAATTCAATTACATTAATAAATAATTTGGGCAGATGTTTTTTTTTATATTAGTATCGTCTGTTCTTGCTAATATGTTAGACAGGTGGGACAGTTATAGCCACACGTTAGTAAAAGAAACTTGTCATGCCTCGAGTGGGTGTAAACTTTCAGCAGCAGATCCTGACATAAAACTGGCATCCCCCACCCTCATTCTCATTTTGAATCTGGACTGAATTTGTGAACTAAAAATAGAACGGATAAGAGTTAGTGAAACCCAGACATATTAAAGCAGATGGGGAGAAAACCTATATTGCTCAAAATGAGTGTCCTGTCCTTTGTGGAATGTCAACTAAGATAGTAGATGTGTATTTGCTTCGTGGTATAGTTTCTTACCAATAGCCCAATTTCTGCAGGCCCTGTCAAGCTTGAAGCATTTTATTGCCTGTTGGCTTGGCAGGTGACCAAGTGGGAGTTATTTTTGTTTGTGCTCTTTTTGATTGGCTTACCAACTGCCCGTGGGTGTTATTCTACAGGAAAACTATCTTAAAGAGAAACATATTTCTGTAGCCTTTAATTTCCTTGCTCATAACTCTTTTCAGCAGCCGAAGAGTAAAAGTGCTTGGAGTTCTGTACTGATTGAGATTCTAACACTGCCTAAATGCCAGCTGAGCATGGTTGGTATTTAGGAGTAGGACAGTGTCCCAGTGCAAAGGTTTCATTTCTTTGTGGTGATGTGTGTATCGGGACATTGATGGTAATAATAATAAAAATAATATGCTTTATTTCTATAGCACTTTTCGAGAAATAAAATTCACAAAGTGCTTTTACAGAAAATAAAATAAAATAAACAAGAACCATACAAACAAAAAAACACATAATAAGCGAATCAGTGCAAAACAGATTTTTAAAAGCAACAGTGACATCAAGGGACATTGATGAGACCAGGTACCCAGCAAGAACCATAAAATAATAAAACAATGTTTAAAATAAAAAGATTTAATAAAATAAAATAAATGAAAAGTAATTAAAACAGAGGACTCCATCAATTATAAGTCAGTCTATATAAATACGTTTTGAGAAGTGTTTTAAAAGAAGTTACCGAATCTGCAAGCCGTATATTTTCGGGCAGGTCGTTCTAAAGCCGAGGGGCCCTGACGGCGAATGCTCGGTCACCTTTAGATTTTAACCTCGACTTTGGAACGACCAGAAATCCTCGACCCGAGAATCTCAGGCTGCGGGGGGGCTCATATAACACTAATAAATCATAAATATAAGTTGGGCCCAGACCCATAAGAGCTTTAAAAGTGATCAATAAAATCTTAAAATCAATTATAAATTGGACTGGCAGCCAGTGCAGCGAAGCAAGGACTGGGGTGATGTGATGGTGTCTGTTAAAACCAGTAAGAAGCCTAGCTGCTGCGTTCTGCACTAGTTGGAGGTGGGACAGTGATTTGTGCCAGACAGGAGTGAATTGCAGTAATCGGGTCTGGAGAAGATGAGTGTGTGGATTACTTTCTCCAGGTCTGACTGTTGTAGCATGTGCTTTACTTTTGTAATTAATCGGAGGTGAAGAAGCATGATCGAACAGTAGAATTGATGTGTGAGGTGAAGTCCAGATTGCAATCAAATATAACTCCCAGGTGTTCTGCAGTGGGTTTGAGTTTGTGTGATATTGGACCAAGTATTGAAGGACAGAAGGGGTCAGGGGGGTTAAATAGAATGATTTCTGATTTGGAGTTATTCAATTGAAGAAAGTTATGTGCCATCCGACAGTTAACTTTGTCTAGACAATTAAAACTAGAAAACGACAATCAGAGATTTCTGACCCTCGCCTCCAAAAGACTATTCAATCTTGTGAGACAGTAAACAGGGCTTCCGGATCAGAGGGGCCAAACCTGCTCTAGCTTGCTGCTCCGGAACGTACTACAAGACTCCTTCTGGACTCTTTTTCCCATCATACCATTCGTGTCCCTCCCTCTTAAAGTGGCAGTTTACAGCACAGGCACGATTCCAGATGTAAAAATAATTCTAGAATCTGGATCCAGATCAACGCCATTCTCAGGGAGGACCGAGCCACGGACAGAACCTTGCTTGTGTAAAAATTTCAAGTTGATTGGGTTACTAGTTTTTGAGTTATGCGCTCAGACAGACAAACAAACAAGCAAACAAACAAACAGACAGACAGACAAACGCACCCAATTGCAATACCCTCGCCTCCGCTTTGGCGAGGGTAAACAACAGCTAGGCTTGCTGGGTCACCAGGTCTCAGGGGATGGTATATCTGTGTGTCGTCTGCATAACAATGAAAGGAGACGTTATGCCGCCGGATGATCTGGCCCAGCGGAAGCATATAAATAGAAAATAAAATTGGGCCTAAAATCGAACCTTGCGGTACACCACAGCTAATGAGTGCTTTAGAGGAAACAAAGTTATCTATGGTGACCGCAAAAGTTCTTTTAAAAAGGTACGATTCAAACCAGCTTAGTGCCTTGTCCGTGATCCCAACCCATGTTTTTAAACAATCAATTAAAATTGCATGGTCCACTGTGTCAAAAGCTGCACTTAAATCTAAAATAATTAAGACGGCACTCTCCCCCCCCTGTCAACAGCTAAAAGATGATAATTTGTTACTTTGAGTAGTTCTGTTTCAGCACTGTGCAGTGCTCTCAAACCAGACTGAAACTCCTCAAATATATTATTATGACACATAAAATCTAAAAGCTGCGTTAAAACTACTTTTTCTAAAAATTTTGATAAAGAAAGCTTCGATATAGGCCTAAAATTGCTTAAAACAGTATTGTCAATGTTAGGTTTATTTAGAAGAGGTTGGACCACAGCATGCTTAAAAACAGAATGGAAAACACCGTCCTCCAGGGAGCAATTAGTAATTGTTAAAATGCTGGGGCCAACAGTGTTGATAACCTCTTTTAAAAACTTGGTGGGAATTGAATCAATGATGCAGGTTGCAGATTTCATGCATGCAATGGTTTCAGTTAAAAAAGACAGTGAAACCGGTTCAAAATTACTGAAATAACTGTCGATGTTACTGAAAGTATCCAAAACACGTGTCGGGGGGGATTTGTTCCCGAATGTCCTTGACTTTGTTCACAAAAAAGTTTGAAAAATCCTCACACAGCTCTGAGAATGGGTTATTAAACTGACAGGAGGGGGGCCATGTGACTGAATTTAAAACTTTAAAAAGAGCTCTGGGATTGTTGCTATGTGTAGGGTTTTACCAAACCCTCTTCCGGTTCTTTGTTCTCCTTAGTGGGTGCGTAGTCAATGAGGAGAATGTGGGTTAAGATTAAGACATTTATATAATTAGCAGATCAGTACAAGTTGGTTCAGATATCAGCGCTGGATTCCAACACAGCTCTCGTGCCCGCGCTTGGTTGAAATGAAGACGCTTCCTGCTTCGTCCTCACGTCATTCCATCCCCTGAAGGTGGGACTTTGCCCCAGCCAATCTAAGCCCATGTTTATCTGTGTCATTATGTGTCGTCACCAGATGAGGCGTTCAAGTGAATCAGTAATAATAATAATGTTGTGATGTCGGCGTGTAATCACGTTGTGGAATCCCATCTAATACGTAAATTCCCAACATATGTGTTGAGATCAGGTTAGAATAAAATTATGCTCTTGCTTCCTTAACTGAAGTCTGGTATGTTTTTTATTTAAAGCTTCTTTCCATATTTCATAAAACACATGTAGACCAGATTTTTTCCATTTACGTCTTTCCTCCTGTAGTCTCTCTTTAATTCATTTAGGGCCTCATTTAGCCAGGGTTGTGGTGCTCTGTTTTTCTTATTGGTCTTGTATGGGGCGACAGAGTCCAAAATATCCTCACAAGTACTGTTAAAAAGAGAGACCAGCTCCTATATGTGAAAAGGTGGAGTAAAAGCAGTTAACGAAGCAGCAGCAAAACGCTCAGCAAACTTGGTAGCAGACAAAGAGTTAAAAACCCGACAGCACACGGGTGCGCTGTGATTAACAGACTGAGGGGATAAAATCGCACTGAATAAAATGGCCTTATGATCGGACACACAGATATCCTTAGTCTCTATGTTTTCAGGAGTGACGCCACTGTGCAGGACTAAATCCAAGGTATGACCTTTGTTGTGTGTTGGAGCTTGGCCTGCCTGAGAGAGACCAAGAGAGTCAATCGTTTCAATAAAATCATTGACAAGGGGGTGAGTGGGACAACAAACATGTATGTTAAAATCTCCGAAAATAAGAATCCGGTCATGCTTTGTTATAAAATATGATACCAGCTCAGCAAACCCTTGAATAAAAACACTGTTTGTTTTGGGTGGTCTATAAATTATTATAATTATAGTGGGATCACATGGATTCACCATAAAACCAAGATATTCAAAAGATGTGTAGTTGTTGTATGAAACTGGTATGCATTTAAAAACATTTCTAAAGATGGCAGCTACCCCCCCACCCTTACTTGATTAAGAAGGGTGTAGTCTGGCGGGGTAGCTTCAATAAGGGCGCTGTAGTCTCCCTCAGGTAGCCAAGTTTCCGTGATAATAAAAAAGTCCAGATCGTTTAACGTGATAAAATCATGACATAAAAACGATTTGTTATTAAGAGAGCGGACATTTAAAAGGCAAAAGTTTGCAGGAGTGGAGTGAGAAGCAGTAGGTGGGGGAGATTGCCGGGGGACTCGGATAAGGTTGTCATGATGGGCAGCAGAGGGACGAGACAATGCACGTGCTGAAGTTCTCTGGGAGAACTTCAGATAATGGTGGAGATTACAGGGTTTGGGCTGCAGGGGGAGGTGGCAATGAGGACCGGTGACAGAGAGGTCCCTGAGGAGGAAGAGGAGCCATCAGAGGCCGGTGTGGTGACCTGTGCCGTCGGTGGTGTGGTGAGGTAAGGAGGTGCGGTCAGTAAATGATGGGGAGCTGTAGAGACTGCGTGGGAGATGTTCAAAGAAAGAGCATGTGTACCATGGAAGCTGGGATGGAGACCGTCTCTGCTGAAGAAGGAAGTTTGATTCCAGAAAAGGTTAAAATTGTCCATAAAAACTAGGTTGTGTTCAGGACAGGCCGACTGCAGCCAGGTGTTGAGGGACAGCAGCCGGCTGAAGTAAACAATGCCACGGTCCAGCTGAGATTTTTTTGCCGGCTGGTCTCGGCCGGCGGGCGGCGCGTCTCGGCATATCGCCTGGCCGAGAGACGGGGGACTGCTGGGTCCGTCGGGGGCGCCGGTGTCAGGGGGAACTGCGGGGGGAGGCAGCTGGCAGCGGGAGGGAAGTCCTCCTCATCCAGGACGTTGAAGCGGTTTGAGAACTCCAGGTCAAAAGGTGGCGCGGGCTGCGATTTCTTCCTCCCGTTATGCCCGTGCGCTGCGGACCAGAGCCCGTGATTGACAGTGGAGCTGTGGATCAATGGTTTGGGCGTGAATGTGGCCTTTACGGGCCGCCTTGGTTTTGCTCCTTGTCGGAGCCAGAGATCGTCGGCGCCTGGGGAAACGACTGGGATGGTAGAATCCAGTTCGGGTCCGGCGGCAGCGGCGCCAACGGCCACTCATGAATCTAGGAACAATTCACTCTCTTGAATCTGGTAAAGAGTGGAAATACGACCCTCCAACTCAGCAATAGTCTGACTCAGGTGGTGGCAGCGGTCGCAGTCTGATGGAGAGGTGAGTGACGGCATATTAGATGAGAACCAGGACGTTTTTTGGCGGTGCTTCCTTGAATAGTTTCTTCGTTATTAGCGGGATCTTTTCAGCTGATGCGGCGCATTGGAGATGTTAACAGGATGCAAACAGACTACTACAGGATTTGCAAAAAGTCTTTTTTGATAATCCTACAACTCTGCGGCGCAAAATCCTACAACTCTCTGAGGCGCCAAGGTTGGAAATTTGTAGAATGGAAATGACGTCAACTGAATTGTCCTCTGTACGATTGAAGGGACTGACCGGGGAGCCGGTGGGATAGGTCACTCTGACCGCAATAGTCCAATTGCGGTCCTACGGTTTATTGTGTGTTTTTCGTCCCGGTGTGCAGAATGTCCCTCTGCCACTCCCCGTCTCTGATCCTCGCCTCGCCCGTGTTGACCGCAGCTGGTTCGTGCACAGTGTTTTTTGTTTTAAGTAACTTGTTCACGTGTGGCTGGATCAGTAAATGACAAATTCAACTATCGCACCGTCTCTGTTCTCTGCTTTCTGGGGTCCGCTCGCGTTAGTCCGTAACGTTCAGAGGCTTATTATACTGATATTTAGTTGAATTCACGTTTAAAATATATTATATGGCTCTCACTGAAATAAATTTCCAAATCTTTTGCTTTCATGGCTCTCTTAGTCAAAAAGGTTCCTGACCACTGCTGTAGAGCATGCTCTATGACAGTGGTCGCCAACCTTTTCCTGCCATGGACCGGTTTCATGCCAGGCATTTGTTTCACGGACCGGGGGATAATTAAATTAAAAAGGAGGAATATAATCTTACCAATAAACTTTATATTATGCACTTGCATAGTTTGTCCCTTGGAAGTGAAACTAAATTCTACCTCTGTCAGGCATGATATTTACGCTGCTAATGTGTTTCTTTATTTAACAGCACAGTAACCCATAGGCTACTGTGCTGGCCTGTGGACCAAGGAATTTCATGTTGACCATGAAACAGCAGTGTGAAATGAAGACATTCATTCTTAGAAAAATGGTGTTCTGTTTAATGAAAGTCTGAAAAGTATTTGGAACAGGCAGTATCAAGCCATTGTGTTATCTACGTAATAGATTAAATGAACTTTAGTTAGCATTTTCACCACGAAATATTTAATTTAACCACAAAACACTCTTTCAATTGATTTTTTTTTACAGTCCCAAATTGCATCCAAGATGTGTTGAATTTGAAGCATAAAATATGTAAAAAAAAAAACAATTATGGATGATTTGTTTAAAAATATTGTCAAGTCATCCTTCTTTTCGTTCAGCTTCTGCCCCAACCTGAAAACTGGCCTGGTCACCCACAAACATGCTCGGAAAAACTCCCTTCTTCTCTCCAATTTTATTTTGTGCATTGGAGGATTGTCAGGTTGTAAACCTTCAAATGAAACAAATTTGCAATTACCAAAAAAGGAAGCAACATCTAAAATCCTCTTAATATTTAACACTGTAACTTTAACACAAAATTCTAATTATATGCTTTTACAGTGTAACTTTAACTTAAATGATTTGAAGTGCCTATCTAACATGATGAGTCGGTCCATACCAGTGGCTTCTTTGTGGTTTGCCTCAAGCTGAACAGTGTTCTCCTTGGCTCTTCACACTCTGAACTGCCGTGCGATGCTGCTGAAGGGCTCCAGGCAGGTGCTCTCACTCAGTTAAATCAGTTCAGCCAGGAGTCTCTCTCACTTTCACTGCTCCACTCAACCTTCAGGAGGCGTCCTTCCTTTTGGTTGACTGATTATTTGAGAGGCCTTTGACTATGGACGTAACAAATATCAAGGATCTTAAAACAAAGAAATAAAAATGTCATTTTGATTACCGATTTTCACTACATATTGAGTTGTTTTTGACTAAACAAGCCTCATAGGATCTGGTAAAAGCCACTGTTCTCAAGCCTTTTATGCTACGCTTTAGTCATTCCTTCACTTCCTTTGTTGTTTTTTTTGTGGTCACTCTGCTTTCTGTATGTGTTACTTTTCGATTGCAAGGTCACAGATTCTTCTGACAGAATTTTTTATTTATTTTGATGTCAACCTTTAATCTGGAGACAGCTGTTCTGCTGCTGTTTTACAAGTAATGATGGCATTTAGACAATTCATAGAGAACCTGATTAATGACATCATACATTTAATATCACTCATATGTGCTAGAGGGGGGGGGGGGACTGAATCCCACAGAGGTTTTTCCAAATGATAATTGATATGTTCTATTCCCCGGAAGCTTCACAAGAATGCATTAAGGAATACATTAAATATGCTACTTCTAAACATCTATGTTACATCTGCAGACAAATGTTTGTCACACTTCGGATTTGCAATTAACTCTGCCTGCCAGGTTTACGAGCTCACTGACGGCTAGCCTTGTTTATTCAGGCACAACTGAATGTTTTATGATGACGGAGTGTAGTAAATATTTGGCTTGACTGTATGGGTACTGCAGATTAGGAACAGTTGTGTTTTTGTTATGGCTCAAACATAATCTGATCCTCACACACTTGACTGAGTTTCTTCTTTTGGCACACAGGTAAGTATCATGATGAAAATAATGACAATATTTTTTAGTTACTATTATTTCCCACTCATCTGCTCTGAACAAAAAAGGTTTCACTGTTTCAAAAGAAAGTTAATAAATGGAAATGTGTAAATATTATTACATGCTTTTATTCTGGATCCCTAATTTTAACAGGTTTAAAAAAACATCAAAATATGTTGATGAGTTTCTTGATTCAATCAATCTTTGCACATACAGTGGGACCTCAAATTTGGCTTCAAATTATCCCCCCCCTCCCTTTGTGATAAATCAGTGTTACATAAACAAGTACAAATGTTCATATAGAACTATAGTGCAGCATCCTCAAACTGTATTGAAACTACATTTCAATACATCAGAGACGGCAAAAACAAAACTGCACTTAAAACAAACAGAAAGTCCTCATGGGACCCACAGTACAAGGTACCATCTCCATTTCAGTGGCTGCTCCATATCCTTGTTTAGCAGCATACTCTCTGATGAGATGTGCAGATGTTCTCACACCGCGCGGTGGCTTTGTCGGCAAGATGTGTTTTTATGTCAGAGCCCTTAAAAGTTAGAGGATGACTTTCAGTTTGCAGTAGATGCCAGTACTGCGAAACACACACAGACACTTTCACACGCAAATACATTCACAAGTTGTACATGACTGTACAACCTTTTTACCTCCGCTTATGTACGGAATCACCCGCGCTGGTTTGTTTGTATGTGTCCATCCGTTAACAAGATAACTCAGAAATGTCTGGACGGATCTGAATGAAAATTTCAGGAAATGTTGGGAATGTTACCAGAAAAAGACGCGTATGTTTTGGTGATGATCCAGAAGAGATCCTGGATCATGGAGCAGTTTGAAAGTTTCACTAACATTGCAGTCAATGGAGCTTCAAAATGTATTCCGCAATATCTCGGTTGATTATTGACCATAGGGTGGGGATCTCTATCTCACCACCAAATTTCATCCGGATCAGATCCAGAAAAGTATTTATTTTATTTTATGCTGAAAACCCCATTTACAGATTCAAAAGAACAAAGCCACAGGTGCTTTGAGAGGAGCATCAATGCCAACTTTACCTGTGGATATACTACATGTGTCAACATCAAAGACAACATCAAAGACCCTTTAATTCTTTCATCTTTGCAGGCCTTCATATATTGGTGCATGTTGCCTTTTCTGCAATCCAAATCCTGGCCAACACAAGCCCACTAACGCACGAGAAGCTAATGGACAAGGACCAGCCAGTTCAGACAGATCAGCAAGTCTGTGCAGACTCAGGTAATACAAAGTTACCTGAGGCGGCATTTTCTTCACCTCAGGTTATACCATATGATCCTCGTTTGATCACTGTTGAGCAGCCGAAGAAGCGTGACATGAGGACGATGGTACCAATAAAGGGAGAGAAGCACTCTCCAGCCATTGTACCCAGAACACGCATACCACTCACAGATGTGCGGCCTGCATATCAGAAGCACTCTCCAGCCAACTACCTAAAGAAACACTCAAAGCTGTTCAAGTTGCCTGAGGTGGCATTGTCTTCCAGAGTGTTTGACCCTCTTGCCATCAGGAAACCACCTGTTCCCAAACATACGTTCATCACACCTATAATTCACAAAGACAAAAACTTTGTGAAGGCAGCCCGAAAACAGTTTTTGGTCACGGCAAAGCCATCCCTTGCAATTACAGAGGCCAAAGACATTAAGATGAAGGGTTATGGGCAAGTCCCTCCGTACTTGCTGAAGCGCAAGGAAAAGCAGTCCGGGTTGAAGGAGGAACACGGCACTTCTGAAACCATCACCGCCAGAGAAAAACTGAGGGAGTTCATTGTTCCCAGAATACGCATACCACTCACATATGTGCGGCCTGCATATCAGAAGCCCTCTCCAGCCAACTACCTAAAGAAACACTCAAAGGAGTTCAAGTTGCCTGAGGTGACATTGTCTCCAAGAGTGTTTGACCTTCTTGCCACCAAGAAACCACCTGTTCCCAAACATACAGACATCACACGTACAAGTCACAAAAAGAAAGACTTTTTGAAGGAAGCCCAAGAACAAGTTTTTGTAGCATCAAAGCCGAGACTTCCTTATATGGCCAGATACAGTAAGATAAGTGGTTATGGGAAGGTCCCTCAGTATCTGCTAAAGCACAGGGAAAAGGAGTCTGCGTTGAAGGAGGATCACGGCACTTCTGAAACCATCACTGCCAGAGAAAAACTGAGGGAGCTCGTTGTTCCTAGAAAAACACACATACCACGCACATATGTGCGGCCTGCATATCTCCCTCCAATAAAGGTGGCGATGCCCTCTCCTGCCAACTTCCTGAAGAAACACTCAAAGGAGTTCAAGTTACCTGAGGTGGCATTGTCTTCCAGAGTGTTTGACCCTCTTGCCACCAGGAAACCACCTGTTCCCAAACGTACGGACATCACACCTATAATTCACAAAGAGAAAAACTTTGTGAAGGCAGCCCAAGAACAGTTTTTGGTAAAAGCAAAGCCGCCACTTTCAATTACGGCCAAAGACATTAAGATGAAGGGTTATGGGGAGGTCCCTCAGTATCTGCTGAAGCGCAAGGAAAAGCAGTCTGGGTTGAAGGAGGAACACGGCACTTCTGAAACCATCACCGCTAGAGAAAAACTGAGGGAGCTCATTGTACCCAGAACACGCATACCACTCACAGATGTGCGGCCTGCATATCAGAAGCCCTCTCCAGCCAACTACCTAAAGAAACACTCAAAGGAGTTCAAGTTGCCTGAGGTGGCATCGTCTTCCAGAGTGTTTGACCCTCTTGCCACAAAGAAACCACCTGTTCCCAAACGTACGTACATCACACCTGTGATAATTCACAAAAAGAAAAACTTTTTGAAGGAAGCCCAAGAACAGGTTTTTGTCGCATCAAGGCCGAGACTTGCTAATACCACATACATTAAGATGAGGGGTTATGGGCAAGTCCCTCAGTATCTGCTAAAGCTCAAGGAAAAGCTGCTGAAGGGCGCAGACCAACCCGTCTCCCCTAAGAGCAGAGCTGAAGAACGGCCTTCTGTTAGTACATTGATGAAAGAGAGAAATGTGCACACCAACGTGAATATAGCACATGCAAATTTGGAATTACCCCCAATCATTACCACGAGAGAAAAACGGAGGGATCTCAGACTAGCATACACACCACGCACCAATGTGCACCCTGTACGTCTCCCTCCTATTGAACAGCCCAAGGAGCCTTAAACCTACAGTCTTACCTATGAGCAGAGACGGAGAATGCACTTCTGTAGTGATCAAGGGGCTCCAGGCCGGCCTGTTGTGCTCCGTGCTGCTGTGAATCTGGTGTTCAGGGATAACTCTTGCAGAGGGGGGAAAACAACAAGCACAGAAATCTACTGCACTTTCTCCTCAGAACACTCTTCCTCGCTTTTTTGTCTGTCCATCTTGTTGGTTCCATGTTTCACAGGCCTTGATGGTGCAAAGTAGGAAATAGGACGGTCACGATCCAATTACTTGACCGTCACCTGCACCATTAAAAATTGTCTGCATATGAGCTCGAAAATGACAACATTGTCACTGTCACTACACCTTGGTAAAACAGAATCTATTCTTTTTGGGTCAGGACACTCTAAGTGTGAGATAAATGTTAAAAATTTCAAGGTCACAGTCAATAATACAGTAATCTTTAAGCAGAATGTCTACTTTCGTCAACAAAAGTGCTCTCCGGACTCGTGCTGGAGCCCTCGTTCAGCCGCTTTTTGATTATGCTAGCACCCCCTGATATTTCAACGTCAAAATGTCCCTGAAAACCAAGCTCCAAACTTCCCAAAACAAACTCATTCGGCTACCCTCAATCTGGGGCCCATGACCCACCTTCTTCCTAGACATTTTGCTAGCCTAAAATGGCTCAGGGTAGAAGACAGGGTTAAACAACTCAATGCAGCTCTGTCCTCAGTCCCCTCAATCACTGCATACCTGAATTAAACACCTTCAAAGATTTAGTGACATCCACAGCCACAACACTAGAGGGAGCTCAAACAACAACCTGATTAGACCCTTCTATAAGACAAACTGGGTAAATTATATTTTTACAGCACTGCCACCTAAGGGTGGAACTGTTTGACTCCTGCCCTCAAAACATACACCTCTGGCTTCATTCAAAACGGCCCTAAAAATTCACCTTTCAAGGGGGCAGAAACGGAGATAGTCGTCACGACTCTCTCCAGATCAATACCCCACCCACTTTTTTGTCCACCTACGTTGTACATATTATGTATAGTCTTTTTAATTTATTGTTATTTTGTGTAATTTATTTTTATTCTATTGTTATTTTGCATCAATTGAGTAATTTAATATTAGTTTTATTGTTATTGTTAAATGTCGATGATTTATGTACGAAGGACTTTCAACGGAAACAAGACCGCAAGGGCGTTTTTGAAATGGTCCCCTTAGACAGGGTGTTTGACTGTACTTGTACTGTAATACATGCTACTGTTTGACTGTACTTGTACTCGAACATTCTATCTAATAAATATATTCATCATCATCATCAATTTTTAGTGTGGGCGCAGCTGCAAGGCGGCAACTGTTAGGACACATGTGTTTTGGGATTGATGATGATGATGAATATATTAGATAGAATGTTAGAGACAGTCGCATGTATTACAGTACAAATACAGTCAAACATCCTGTTTAAGAGGAGCATTTCAAAAAAGCCCTTGCGGTCTTGTTTCCGTTGAAAGTCCTTCGTACATAAATCATCTACATTTAATTAACAATACCAATAAAACTAATATTAAATTACTCAATTGATGCTAAATAATAATGATAATGATAATGAAAATAAATTCCACCACAGATGCAAAATAACAATAAATTAAAACGACACATATTATGTACGTAGGTGGACAAAAAAGTGGGTAGGGGATTGATCCGGAGTCTTGATGACTCTCTCAGTTTCTGCCCCCCCTGTAAGGTGAATTTTTAGGGCCGTTTTGAAGGAGGTCAAAGAGGTGCATGTTTTGAGGGCAGGAGTCAAACAGTTCCACCCTTGGGGGGCAGTATTGTAAAAAGATGATTTACCCATGTTTGTCTTATAGGAGGGTGTAATCAGGTTGTTGTTTGCGCTCCCTCTAGTGTTGTGGCTGTGGGTGTCACTAAATCTTTGAAGGTGTTTATTCAGGTATGCAGGGATTGAGGGCAGAGCTGCATTGACTATTTTAAAGGCCAATCCCATTTTGAGTTGTTTAACCCTGTCTTCTACCCTGAGCGATTTTAGGCTAGCAAAATGTCTAGGAAAAAGGTGTGTCATGGGCCCCAGATTGAGGAGTAGCCGAATGAGTTTTTGGGAAGTTTGGAGCGTGGTTTTTATTATCTGTAAAGTTTGTTGAGACTATTGAGTCAAGATGTGAAACAGTAAAAGATAAATTAAAGATTTGCTCATTTTATTTTATTTTTCTGGAATTAAGCACTTTATTTAAACATGCACAATTTTCACATTTTATTTATTTTCTCTTATTTTGAAATGCAGCCCGACTTTTATTTAGTTTATGAGAGAACATTATACATATCTGCAGTCACACATACATCTTCAGTTTTATGTCACATGACAATAAATCTTATCAAAACGTTTTTGTATAGTCAGGTATTGATTACATGGATACAATGAGGCTACTTAAATATCACACTAAATAGTTAGACATTATGATCTTCTGGACCTTTGCATTCAACGATATTTAGTTGATTTGTGGTGGTGAACCAGGGCATTAGGTTCACAATGCTGGCTGTATAGGTATGCACTAAAGCCATTTCAATAGATCTAAAACACAATATATTTTTTGGTGTACCATTTTCAGAACAAACCAAATGTTTTTGTCTAATAATAACAAATGAGGCATTGTTTTGGTACGATCCCAAATACAATTCATTGTATTGTATCAAATGTGTACAGTATGCTACCAAGAAGAGCAAAGCGTGGTGGAGATGGTTATTTGCAGGCTTCTCATCATATACTTCCAGTATCAAGTGGAGAATAATCAGAATATAATGTGTGTGTTTATCTTTTTCAAACTATTTTAGAGAAAAGTTTAATTTCAAGGAAATTGTAAAATAGATTTTTAAAAGATGTCAGAATGATTCCAATTGGTCCCCTTATGTGTATCTACAAATTCACCTCAGAACAATACTTTTTTTTAATTCCACTTGATATTTGGACTGGTAAAAGCAGGAGCAAAGGAAATAGCACACATTGACATTCCTCCCCTATCTGGTAATGATTGCTGAGCATTTGATATGGTTGATCATTATCTTTTATTGGACAAATTGCATTCGATCGGTCTTGATAGGTTTTTGCTTCTTTGGTTTAATTCATATCTCCATCACCGTCACCAATGCGTCTCATTTAAAAATTATCTGTCAAATTTTGAAGCTGTAGAAAGGGGTGTGCCCCAGGGCTCCTCTCTTGGTCCTCTATTATTTTCGATCTTTATTAATGATCTCCCTCTTTCCTGCGCAGACTGTAATATCCAACTTTATCCTGATGACATTATTATTTACTGCACAAAAGATAAAATTATGGACATTCAGCACTCACTTCAGATTGATTTTGATAGAGTAGAGTTATGGCTTTATGCCAATAAACTTCTCAATAAATCTAAATCTCATTCTGTTATTTCATAAAAACGTCAATAGTACACCACTTAATCTTATATTTTTAGATAAAACTGCTGTAGTATCAGTTGAGTAATTTAAATATCTAGGTCTGTGGTTGGACCCCACACTTTCTTTTAACTCTCACTTGCTTTCTGTTACTAATAAAATCAACTATCGTTTGAAATTAATTGTTTTAGTTTTTCTGTTAGGAAGAAAATTGTTACACAATTACTACTTCCTATATTAGATTGCTGTGATATAATTTATCAAAACACTACAGCTTCAATTCTTAAATCACTTAATGTTACATATAATAGTCTGTGTAGATTCATTCTCCGCTGCCCTTTTAGAACCCACCAGTGTTTGCTTTACCAACAACTGTCCTGGCTTACTCCATCCTGCAGACGACAATTTCACTGGTTATTGTTTATTTTTAAATGCATTAACCTCAGTTATCCGGATTATTTGAAACAATATTTTATTTATTTTCATTCTTCCTATAGTTTACGCCATGCTGACCAAACCTTTTTTGTTGTTCCGGGGATTAAAAAGGAAATAGGGAAATTTGCATTCCAATTCAAAGCTCCTGTTGATTGGAACAGTCTTCCATCTTCCATCCGCTCTATAAAATTTTATAATTTGTTTATATATGCTCTATTGTTACATTTTTAAAATGCTTGTAATTGCTTTTAAATTTGTGTTGCTTTCTTATGTATATTTTCTCATGTAATAACTGCAATTTTAGTCCATTATTACTATTTTGACAGAGAGCTACGTGTGCATGTTTGTGTGTGTGTTGTGTGAGGCTGTTGCTGAGGGCATTCGGCGCAATGCCAGTTTGAAACTAAGCCATTCATGTTTAACTCAGTTGGCCTCTTTCAAGTATAGATATCTCTATCATCTTTTTGGAACCTAGCAAATGAAAAATATATGAGGTCAACAATTATAAATCTTAACATGGTGATGACAGTAGCATTTGTACTTATGTATTCTGCATTGCTTTGGATGTACACCAAGTGTCACTGTCAGCGTACTCCTATTATTTCCTTTTACATTAAATGGAAAAAACATATATATATATATATATATATATATATATAATATATAATCAGTCAGTGTCAATGTGTAAATAAGATCCTAATCTATCCATCCTTTCATTTTCGTGTATTCAATAATTTCAGTTTATATGACACATGTACCGTATTGGCCCGAATATAACACGACCCCGGATATAATACGACCCCCTCTTTTTCAAGACTCAAGTTTGAGAAAATACTTTTTGAACACCAATTTCAGTTTTTATACAGAAAATAATTACAGTACATCTGAAACAAATGATTATAACAATAAATTCGAGAGAAAAAGCATGTTATTTTGCCACATTCAAATCATGCAAAAACTGTCTCACATCTTAATATCTGAACATTTAAATATGTGAACTAAAGTGCAATCACATTTGTAAATGAATGGCTTCTGGTTTTTAAAATGTAAATAAACCAATCTACTGTGATAAAACAACAAAATTGCAATAACTGCATTAACCATCAAAGTGAAGTCTAACTGGGGAGATCGTTGTTCTCCAGCGCCTCAGGTGTTAACTTCCAGACCACGCTGGGGACGAAGGCTGAAGCGCAGCAACACAAGATGGACGCCGGCCAGACGTGCTGAATCACTGAAGCTGCTTTATTTTACCTGCACTGTTAAACAAAACTCAGTTTCCTCCTATTGCTCGCATATCTCTGTCTCCTAGTTGCGCTCTCTCTCTTTCTCTCTCACACACTCGCTCGCTCCGGCGGCCCCAGCTGGACGCGCGCACACACACACATCCACACAGACACATCTCACAACATATGAATAAGGAAAAACATTGCAATAAAATAATGATAGGCATTTGCTTTAGCCTGGGGAGTTCAGTTCACCATTCGTTGTAACGATATCTGGCGCCATCTAGCGTTCAGAATGGGTATAATGTCTAGACCGCGAATATAACACGACCCGACTTTTTCAGCCTAATTTCAATGCAAAAAACATCGTGTTATATTCGGGCCAATACGGTACACCTGGTCACAGGTGTATATGGAGCCTAACCCAGCTGACGGCAGGCGAAAGCCCCTGGGGTACACCCTGAATGCGTCGAAAACGTATACTCTGACACAGTGATGTCATGACGACTGTAATAGCCCTGGTGGGTTGTAACAGCTAGATTTGTTGACTGCCAAATATCCTTTACTTCCAAATAGTGTGACTTGTAGAAATATTGCTGTGTTCTATCTGCAGTATGGTCTTCCATCCACTTTGACACCTCATCTAGTACAGAACACTCACCGTTTTGGAGGCGTTATATTTTATGTAAAGTGATTTTTACATGCATTCAAATACATTTGAATTTAAATATTCACCATGTTCTTTAAAAAAAAAAGAGGTCATGTGTAGTATTTGAGCTCTACGGTGAGAATAGAGATGCAAGTGTCGGCTCTGATGTTGCTCTCAGTCTACAGTCTTCTTTTGTCATTTTTCGACTTTAGAGCTGTAATTAATTTAAATGAGATAATTTAATGAACACAGAAATGTATTCCTGCCATAATTAGTAGTGAATAGTTGTGCATATACATTTTCTCCAAAAAGTATTTCTATGTATTATTACTATTGTATGTTTTAAATATCTTAGTTTATGGTCTGGATAAAAAATGAATTAATGACATTATTTCAGCAAAGCAACAGATTTAAGCCACGAGCTGAAAGGGGAAGGAAGCAGTCTATATGGATTGAAGCTTCTCATGAATACCCTCTTTCTCGTTGGCTTATGCCGCTGACGGGGTTATTTTGGGACAATAAAAATGTGCTCTGATTAATGATGGAAAGAAAAACTTCCTCCCGAGGTGGCGTGTGTTCTGGGGGGGCTATAGCAGAGGAGCTGATAGTCCATCGGAGCCACCACCTCTAAATTAGTGCTGATATCATAGATGCGTTACAGAGCTCAGCCCTTACTTTATGACTGATACTCACCACACAGAATAACATTTTAAATCAAGCTGAGAGTCGTGTCTTTTGTGACAGTGCCTCCCATAGAGCAGCCCCACTAGTTGGATGTCATCCGATCTCAGGGGAAGAAAGACCATCCACAGAAAATTCATCGGCACCTTAATGGCACCTTTCCGATACGCTCACTCACAAAGATTGAGCCCGGACTGTAATTGGCACAATATATCACGCCATATCTATTTCTGTCTAGAAAGAGGCTCCAGGAGAGACCTTTAACTTCGGTCACGATGCGAGAGAGGTCACCAATATGTGGGAGACTATACCTCAAACATTTAAATGCATTGCAGGAAGCAGTCGTAAAACTTCCTCATCTGCAGTGCTGTCATATTTCAGCCATGTCTAACGATGCTGCTGCTTCACAGCACAAATTAAAGTGATCGATGTTCTTGTGTCTTGCAGAGCCATTGTTGACTACTCTATGTATCTTGGATTAATTCGTTTCAGGTGCCTTATAGTTACAACCGGTTTATGGTCAGATCCCTAAGAGACAAGAATTAATCCTTTCTGTATCCTCCAAAGGTTTTTTGGATGCAATCCATCTGTATTGGTATTAAATATCTTTATATCTCTGGTCATCCAATTACATCTGCTGGTCCAACAATAGTTCAGACCTATATTTTTTCTTCTTCTTTTTTTGTTTTAGATCCAGAATGCGGATGATGTGTTGATTTCTCCATTGGAAAAGTTTCGGAAGGAGCAAATTGGTGCTGCAAAGGTAAGGAAGCATCGTCACAAGCAACTAGCAGCAGAATCGCAGGTGATATTTTACACAGTCTGGCATTTTGCTCTTTTCCTCATCCCATTCATTTTCCCTACATTATGCAGACCATTAATTGAACGTAAAGTGTGACACAGCTAAGATATGCGGCTCATTCAGACTTTTAGGAGGTGTAAATCAAGGCATCAGTTTGCAAGTGGAAGAATATAAAACATTACTGCTTAGGAGTCGAGAAGATCATCAGTTTTCTCGGCTGGCTTGTTTATGTTTAGCTGAAAGCAGCATATTGAACTAAAATTTAATTATCTGGCTTTGGCAGGCACTCTTTCAAATATAATATATGCTATTTAAAAATAATAATAATTCAGCACAGGGTTTGCCCTATAAATGGCATGTTAGACTTTGAAATGTGACTTGAACATGTACATGGACTGTGTCTCGAGTATCACAGGTACTTCCACCTGATCAAACAGAAAAAACTTTTGCAGCGCCTTTTATATCTGATCACTTTAACTTTATTTTTGTAATCAGATTGCTGTAGTCCTTCTACATGTAATGCATTTCTTGCTTGGCCTATTAGATATTGAGAGCTGGTATCAGCAGGGGTTCTGCAGGGAGTTGCTTGAAGGTATCTTGATTCCAGAGTTGAAATGTTGTTGAAGCCAGAGTTCACTACAGAGAACAGTGTGGGCTTGTTGCTAGAAGCCATGCTTTCATTCCCGGCCAACACGAAGGCATCAAATGAAAGAATTGTAGCTTGTTTGTGGTCGTTCCCTTGGTGAGATCACACAGGAACATGTTGGTTTAGATAGAACTCAACCCTTTACACGAATCTCCCAGCGGTGAGTCCACAGCTGACTTCCTACTGCTGAACTCTGGGAATCAGTTGAGCATCTTTACATAGCTGTAACATGGTGCACTGGACATGTCAGATTGCACCAATGAAACCACATGTGGAATATGTACTGTAGTTATTAATCTCACAATGATGGAGGAGCAAACTATCATAGAAAGCAGTGCATTATGAGGCTGTATATTTCAGCATAGCTAATTGAACAGCTGTGATTAAGGCACATGTATGGATTTGTTGTTAGATAGATACAGAGTTATTAACTATGTGTGAAACTAAGTCAGGGCCTAGTGTTCTCCCATTGTTAATTTTGTAGAAGCAATAGTAAAGCTGCTAAATTGTTTCATTGTTAAACAATTCAGATGTTTGATGCTTATTGCATTTGCTCTAATGAGAAGGGGCACAATATTATAGCCCACAAAGCTTGGAAGCGACGCGTAAATGTGTTCGAACATGCTTCATTAAGTAACTAACGAACTAAGTAACTGCAGTATGTCCCTAATAAAAATGTGTTTTTGACTTTGACTCAAACTCCTGCTTTGTTTAAAGCACCTTAAAGTAAAGTGGGAATCACTCAGGACAATTCTGAGGAAAATAAAAATTCCAGACTCTGGAAGTAAAAACAGAAACCAAGTTTTGTCCCTCAATGAATCAAAAGGAATGCTCAAATCATCTCCAAGCTACTGTTTCCCTTTCCCCGTATTGAGGTTTGAGCATCAGTTACACCTTGTTTTATTGGCCAGGCTAGGAACCACGGAGCCCGTCTTCCATGGCCTGTTCCCGGTGAGGCTGTTTGTATAAAAGGTTTAGCGTGTCGGGGCTTTATTGTTGTTTCAGAGTTAGATGACGAAACAGCAAGACGGACGTGCAATTGTCTCCACAGCAATTAGGGCATCTTTATTGCAGCAGAAAGCAGGAATGTCTGTGTAAATGAAGCAAGAAGAATTTAATGTCTCAACCATCACATGTATCAGGTGTAATGAAACACAGTATGTTCCAAAGCTCACGCCTCCATCATCGTGTTTCCTCTTATTCCACTGACTCTATGTTTATAAAATGGTTTCTTAAATGCCACGGGCGCTGTCACTCCCACTCCCACTACCTTCTTCCAACCACTTCCTCCTAATGGTACTTTTGCCCCCCCCACGGCCCATCCCCCTTTAAACATTAGCCCAAGTACAATGAGATAAAAGACAGACATCACGAGTGGCTGGGCAACTTTCCACTGTTCCGGGAATGTGAAGAGTTCTGTGGGCTTTTTGACCCCTCCGGGTCCTGCTCCTGGCCTTATTTGGCTATACTGTGAGTAATCCTGCCGAGATGACGTACCAGTGAACCGGATTTTAGGCATAAGCACATTTACGTGATTGTTATACTTGTGTAAAGCACTACAGGACAAATGAGGCACAATCTGCTTCACAAATCTAAACCAAATGTTTTGGAATAAAGCTCTTAGACTTAGACTATAACAAATACACAAACTAGAAGAGTTGTTCAAATTACGCTTGCCAAGTGGGACACGGAATAGCCATATGTTCTTACCGCAAAACTGAGATGTAGCACTTAAATATGTTTTTTTTTTATCTGAAAGTTGTTTATTTACTAAACAAAGTGTCATGACTGAAATAGTGATGTGTGTTACACCAGTTACATGAAATGAAGTTACCAGAAATAGGATAGAATTACATTTCTCTTGGGTTTTTCTTGTGGCTTTCAACCATGCTACCCTATCTCCAGCAAAATGCAGTGCGACGCCATAAACGTGGCAAATAAAGAAGTAGTTCCTTGTATTGTTTTATTGTTTTAATTGGACCACCTTCATTCCACGTCATTGCCATCACAAGGATGAATAAGACGGCCGTTCTCACAGGCAGGATGGCAAAAATATTGTTAAATTGCTTAAATGAAATGAAAACTAATTTGGGAAAACAAACAGGAAACACACGTGTCCATGTGTCTGCATGGCTGTGTCCATTGAAGAGTCTGGTACTCTAAAACAGACTGACCTTTCTCTCTGGTTCATATGCTCTAAAATTTAGAGAATATTGCGTGTCCTTAATATCAGGGACGCCATCGGGGTTTCCCACTAACTGAATGCAAAGGAACAATGACAATAGATTAACATCAGTGTCAGACAGATTTGCATAATGTGAGTTGTCCTACAGATGTCAAGTGAATCCTGTCTTGTTTTGTACTCCAAAGACAGAAATACCACATGTTCAAAAAGGATGGGGATAAAGGAAAGTGATGAGGGGATCACCTTGTCAGCTGTGGACAACACAAAAACCTTTACATCATCGAAATCTCTGTTGCACATTCATATTTTTCTCTTTGGGTGTTTTGCTACACTGGAGCACCTATTTGTGTCTGAAAGCATTTCTTCCTGCCCGTCTCCCTTGAACGGAGTTGGAACAAGAACATGGGTGGGCAAAAATTGATTGCTCTAAAGGTTCCATTTGGTTTATTTTTCACATTTTGAATTATATGATATAATTGTCTTGTTTAGTCTTGACGATACCACCAGATGGTGACAAAGTAAGAAACCGAGATCTTGGAGGTCAAAGTTGCAGCTGATGGGTTTTGCTAGTCAGCTAAGCTAACGCTGATCAATTCAAACATAGCACCGGTAACACTGTTTACTATGTGCTGTATTAAGAGGTGCACAGGACAACACGTGTTTGTGCAGCATAGGCATTTTGCACAGTTGCACTGTTAGCACGTCCGATGATCAAAGACGATTTACAAACCAAACCATGTTGCATAATTAACATTGCTGATTGTCAGTCGAGTCAATACATTGTTGATTTTAATATTGATTATTAAAGGTGTTACAAACTACTACTTTGGAATAATTTCATCTTTCTATCATAAAGATGACTTCCGTTGCAGATGACACCCAGGTTAACCCCGTTTATGCTGTACAAACATGTATACATTATTCCCATGTCTGTGATATCGCTTTCTACTGTGCCCTAACCCACAAAGCAGAAACACTATTAGAACAATATTTCATAAAGTAATTACGTTTTCTTTTTTATGGAATAGTTTTAATGGATGAAATCACATTATGGCTTCCAGTTTAATTGTATTTACTTACAATTCTGGTGGCGCAGTGGTGAGTGCTGTTGCCTCACAGCAAGGGAGTCACAGGTTCAAATCCGACCATGTGGCCATGTTCTTCCATGTGGGTTCTCTCCGGGTTCTCCGGCATTGGTGACACTAAATTGTGTGAGTGTGTGTGGCTGTGACTGTGAGTGTGTGTGGCTGATTGTCTGTCTCTGTGTTGCGCTGCGATGAACTGGTGGCTTGTCCAGGGTGTACCCCGCCTCTCTGACTGCTAAGATAAGCTTGGCCCGCGACTCAATAACGGAGAAAGCGGTTGGAAAATGAATGAATAAATTAATACTTCCAATGCATTCACTGTATACTGGACAGAGTTTATGCTTTAATTTCGTAAAAAAAAAAAAAGGTTTTACTTTATTTATAAAGCATTTTCACGAAAAGGATCTTCATAAATAAATACAGTTGTAAATGCACAATTATCACAAAAAAACCCACAACAAAAACAAATGTTGCACTCGTTACATTGCAGGTATCTGATAGTTGGGTCTGGGGGATATAAAGCAGAGAGTGCAGTCTAGCCTGTGTATTCAGTATGTAACTGAAGGGGATACAAGAAGACAGATTCAGATCATAAAATGCCACTCCCCCCAAAAAATAAAAATATGTTACTACTATATTCATTGAGCTCAGTGGATGCAAGACTCCAAGCTGAAACAGTTGTTCATCAATTGAAGTCCCTACTTACTGGTTAAAAAGAGTGAGGCATGATTCTTTTTGTTGTTGACAGGAAGTCTAAGGCACCCCTGAAGGATGCATCATTTATTCACGTAGGGCTTGTCAAAATACTTTGTTCCACAATGCAATAAAGATGTCTTTCTTGTGGCGATGCTCGCTTGTTTTTACCATGCAGCTTTTCCTAGACCTCAAGAGATTCCTATAGAACAGAGTTAAGCTAAATAAGGAATGAGTGAATTCATATTTTGAGTCATATTTTGCGGTACATGCAACTTTTGTGCTTTTATTTTCATTAAAATCAATGTATTTTGTCATTGTGTCAGAAAGAACAAAGGCATTGGTAATCTTATAACAGGACATCTTTTAAAATAATACACTAAACTAATTAAAAGACTGGATATTTGTTTTTCACTCTTCAGAGACAGATTTTTCTAATTATCCTACATTAATTTCCTTCTTGCTTTCTGTGATGTCTTCTCAGAAATTGGGATTTCAGGCTAAGATGGAGACTTTTTTTGGGGGGGGGGGGGTTGCAGCAAAGTAACTGAACTCAAGCTGAAACCTCATATTCTCTCTGGTTCCCCTCTAAAAGCAACGCCAGGATGTGTGCTGGAGCATCAAAATAACCTGGCTATTACTGTTTCATCGCCATGCTGCACCCTTGCTCCAATTAGCTTTATTTCAGAGTTGTTCCTGTCACATCAATGCTCCGAGAATCTATTTATGAACATGTGTTTATATTTTTTTCAACAAAATGCCTCGCTAGCCATTGATGTTTGTATTATTCCGGGGCATTGGACAGACATGTGGAAGTATAGATGGTGTGCATGATATCTGGGGGGTTTTCCTCTACATGCACACCACGTAGACAAGTTTGACCTCCCTTGCTGCTTACATCTGTTTCCATGGTGATGAGAGGCTCAGAAGTTATGGCCCTGAGGCTCGTTACGGTCGTTGTCAAAGCTGGCGATGTTTGGCTACCGTCCAAATATGCATACTGCCATCTTCGTACCTGCTCTCAACATCCCATCTTCAGCTAGTTGTGAACACCTGACCAGCCCAAAACTACCTGTAGTTTTTCTTGTCACGTCCCCTTATCATATATACTAGAGGTGCAACGATACACAAAATTCAAGGTTCGGTTCGATACTTTTTCGATACAAAAAAATATATATTTCCATGCCTTTTTTTTACTTGCAGTTTATTATTCATGTGGTTTATTACCACGACATGAATGTGTTATATTTGTTGTATTTCCACCGACGTAGTTTCGTGTTACACTTGAGTCATACCGTTGTATTTCTCTCCACGACGCGCTTTCAACAGGGTCATACTAGACACGAAAACCAAAGTATCCCCAAACGCCAGATCTGAAGGGTGGTGGAGGGTCTTCTGTCTCAGCAGCTCGGACTGCATGAATGCGGGTCATTGCGGGAGGCGCTCGCCGTTCAGTGGATGTGCGCTCGCTCGACGCTGAACTTTCAGCACAGGGCAGCTCGTCAGAAGTTTATAAAATGAATATAAAATTGCGTATTGTTCGAATTCATAGGGCGTACCGAACCGAGACCCCTGTATCGAACGGTTCGATACAGATACATGTATTGTTGCACCCCTAATGTATACTACAGTTGGCATCTAAACTCTTAACTGCAACATGAAACTTACCAGTTACCTTGATGATTTATTCATGAGGGTGAACAAAGCAACCATATGTCAAAACCAAAATTGGTTGGTTCATGTCGCTGGCATTGGTTTGAGTCAGGAACATGTTTGCTTCAGGGTACATCTACCCTGCATGTTCGCTGCCACCACAAGTTGTGCTTCAGTTCTCTCCCCTGCGCTTTGCCCCCCCCCCCCCCCCCCCCCTTGTCTGAGAGAGTCTGCAATAGAAATCACTCATCTCTTCCCACTGCACAAACATGTTTGCGAAAGGGTCAGGTGGGAGGGCGCTTACCACACGGGCAACGGCGAGCATACAGTAGCACCAGTTTTATATGCGCGCTGCCGGGATTGCAACAATGCAGGACACGTTCAGTGACTTAACCAGGCTGCCGGTGCCTCACAGAGTCACTGCAGCTGTGAGTCACGCCTCACAAGTGTGAAGGAGTTAGCCACAGAGGAGGCTTTTTGCATGAAGACTTCTGGCGCACATACTGGTCAGCAGTGCTTAGAGATTCCTCCTGTGACTGGAGGCCACAACTAATCCGAAAGCTCTTAATTTAATGCAATCCCCAGTGTGTGTGTGTGTGTGTGTGTGTGTGCGCAGACGTGTGACTTTTGATATTTTCCCGATGGCTTCGGCTCTCTCTGCGTGTTCACAAAATAATGTCACGTCAACGGTATTCACAATGGCCGAAAGTCAGCTCCCGTTGGTTGTCGCACACGAGAAACACCCAAACCTTAAGCAAAATGCATTTCCAGCCAGTGTGATATCATATTTTTCTTGTATTAATTTTGGTATCTGTCTGTTTATTTTACTTTTTTTTTTTCTGTATATAGAATTGATTTTCTTACCCACTCCTGAAAAACTCATTCCTGGGTCAGCCATGACAGGAAAGATGGAAATAAAGACACTACTACATGAAATTATCTATTGATTTTTGAGCTGTATTGGTAATAGTCATGTAGGAGGGTAGTGTCATGTGGCAAATTTCTCCAGTGTGTTTAATGCTGGGGGGGGATGCTGAGGCGGAACACTGTTCTAGGTCATATCAGTCATTATTGGATTTGTCTTGCTAACTTTCAGGACCATGGGAATGAAAACAAACAAGCAGGATCTGGTTCCAGTCACTGTTTCCTCACATTTTGCCACCAACAGAGTTTGATTTGTAGTTTAAGGCATTAAATGTCTTCACAGAGATTTGTTCTCTCTGCTGGGGAGAGATTGATTAACGAAGCTGAAGCAAGTCTTTTGGGTGGGGGGGGGCTATTCAACCTCTGAGTGCATACGCTATGCTTTATAGATGGGCATCCAGCATGAAAAGCTATTTCCTGTCCCATTCTCAAAGCCTTCTGCAACTCTCCATTTGAATCTGTAGATCTTTAGCAGAGAGCTGTTGCAGGTGGAGCAGAACAACAAAGACAAATGCAACCAGCAACCAGCCGGTCCTGTGCCTGGAGTGGAATGCAATGGCCATGATGATTTACAATGATGTGTGTTGCTGCTGTAAAAGTGTCTACAGCATGTATTTCTCTGAAGCCAATTTTATAAAGCGTGGGTCCTTATAGAAATACTGTCTCTTGTAATTATACAGTCACAAGCCATTTTCATGATCAGTAATTACTATTGACAGGACCTTTAAATGACATGTGGAAAATTCCAATGCGAAAATGTTGTCAGACCTCCACCTAGTGGCAGTTTAAGCACCGACAAACACACACACACAAACACATTAGAAATGCACAGTCACAGTTTTGGTGATGTTTAAATCTTTCATATGTCTCGTTTTAGGAGGGTAAGAAGAAATTCGATAAGGAAACCGAGAAATACTACTCCACGCTGGAGAGACACCTCAACCTGTCATCCAAAAGGAAGGACGCATATCTGCAGGAGGTAAAGCCGAAACAACTCTCTGATCCCCAACACGTCTTTGGATAATGCTGTTTCATGGTCTGCTGAGTGGCTTCTAAAAATACATTTATTGCACGATTGTTTTGCTTGCTCCTTCTTTAAGCACCGTGTCCAGGTGGTGATGTAAGCGTTCACGCTCTTCCCACATCGTGTTCTCCCAGTTTAACCCGTCTCTTTGTTATGTTATTGTTCATTCTCAGGCTGACATGCAGATTGATAAGGAGAGACAACTCTTTTATGATGCATCACTTGAGTATGTTTTCAAAATCCAAGAAGTACAGGAGAAAAAGAAATTTGAGTTCGTTGAGCCGGTAAGAGACATATTAGTTTTTACATACGTCTGTCCTCACTAGCCTCTGAATGCATGTTGAAGATGACACAAGTCGCCTTGATTGAATTGCTATGAAATTTAAAAGATAAGCAGTATGAACGGTATATACTCAAAATCTGTAAATGTGCACTTTATGAGTTCAAATGTCTGGTTTCTCTTCTCTTGAGTATAGACGGGGGCAATTCTGTGTCTGTATGTTGCTTGGTAGACTCTCTCTTATAAAGTAAATTCATTTGGGGGTGGGGGGGGGGGTTTGTTAGTTTCAGATAAACAATTGCAAGTCAAACGCTTTGCAAAAGCCCCCACTTTAGGGGTACGTGGAGTAAATTTTAACATCTTCAGCTTGAGCAATCACCGGGGAAACATCAAGTTCTTTAGGTGTTAAATGTCTGAGAATGTGAGATGGGAGCAGATTAAAATGGTCCTACTCACATTTATCTACATTCATTGGCAGGTGCCGCAGAACTCAGGCCAGAAATGTAAATCTCTAAGTACAGAAGGTGGTGGGGGGCCGGTGATTAATTTGATTACAAAAAAATATTGTTCATCCTTGAACTTTTAGTGCAACAAGCCTCATCCTAGAAATGCAATCAGTGGTTGCATCTGAGAATTTAAATACGCAACTCCCAAGTTTGTCGGGTCCGCCGTTGCCGAGGTGGGATCAGTTTTCCCCACCAACAAAGCAGCCACCACTACAACGGTTAAGGATGTTTGTGTTATAAAATGAAATGGATCAGTAACTCTCAGCCATGTGTGGAATTTAGCTTTTCTAGCCATATTTTGTGCCAGAGTTTATTGTGAGGCTGCAGTTTATGTTTACGGATTATTTTCAAAATTGAACTGCAAAAGACTTATGCATGAAATGTCTAAAAGAAAAGAAGAAAATCCAAATTCCAGTTTTCCAAGGAACAAAGTGATTTCATCCACAATTAATATAATATTTGGCATTTTGCACTACAATGTTACTGCAATAGGTGATTGATTATTATAATAGCTTCCAAATACGTTTAATTCCATTGACTAATCAATTGATCTTTGCAGCTTTGTTGCAATGACCTGAAAATATTTAATTTCATCAGATTATTTAATTGTTTGTTTTACAAGATTTACATATTCATGTTGGATAAGAAGCTAATTGGGTTTTACGTGACAATCTAATGCACATTATAACTAGATACGTAAGCCTAACAGAATACTTGCCACCAAACAAAGCCATTGTCACTAAAAACCTGATGTTTGCAAAATCGCTTTCATTTAGTAGAACTGTTCTACTTGTTATGACTGTTGTTTTATTGATTTTGTGGTTTTATGTTGTTTTATGTTTTATGTTGTCAAAGGGACTAAAGATGGAAATTAGCCATTGGCTATAATCTTACATATTTACGTGTAAACGTTCATCAATATGTATTGTCCCCGTTTTAAATAAACTCTAACTCAAACTCTAACTCAAGGCATGTCAAAACCTTAACCAAACCCTGTAACATTTATTAACGGAAGCATGTCATCAGCTGTTGATAAAACACATCGAATCCATCGCTCTTTTAGAAAAGCAAGATATTTCTCCACCAGATTTGTAAAAGTATAAATGCATAATTGTGTTGAAAAGTGTTGGACAAGATTGTAGAGCTATGATAATTGTGTCATCATGATGATTGCTGTATTGTTTGACTGTTTGTGTTGCTTATTAAAAGAAGAAATTCCCTTTAAATATTGTTCCTCTCCAGCTCCTGGCATTTCTTCAGGGCTTGTTTACTTTCTACCATGAAGGATATGAGCTGGCTCATGAATTTGAGCCGTACAAGCAGCAGCTCCAGTTCAACCTTCAGCACGTAAGTCTCAACAGCTCATGGTTGCACATGTTGCTACCAAAAGCAACTAGCCACATAATCAGATTCTGTGGCTCATCATATTCAAAAACAACAATGGATAGCTGTGCGATTAAATGAACTACTTTGCTGTGCTGAGGATCAATATTTTCTGAGTGCTATATTGCAGGTGGTTACTTCAGGCCATTTAATGGTGTTAAAAAAAGAAGTTAAAGTTGGAAATAAAATACCAACTGCCATCATGCCCACTTTTTTCTGTAACCGTGACCCGACCACTTGCAACCACAAGGGTATCGAATTGCTGTCAGACCCAAACTGTTTCCCACTCTTCGTGTTTTCATTCTTTTCAAGTTATTTTAGGGGTATTTTCAGCCTTTATTGTATGATAGTGACAGCCGGAGAGGAGACAGGAAATGCAGGAGACAGCGGGGAGGAGGACATGCAAAAAAGGGTTACAAGCCACTAGACTAGAGGACTGCCGCCTTAATATGAGGGGCTCGAGCTCTATCAGCTGAGCTAAATAAAAGGGTTTTAAGAAAGCTCTAACGGGAACAGGAGGTGAGACTCTCTAGAAGGGAGGGCTCTTTCTGATCCAAATATAATAATCTGTTCAAATGCTGGATCACCTCAAGTCAATTCTTCCATTTAGCATTGAATATATTTGAATTAGATACTGTGTTTTTATGAACTAGTGGTTTGCCAACTTGTTGGTTATTAATTAATCCAGTTGTCCTCATGCTACTGGATTAATAATACGTTTTTGTACAGTGTCTGACTTTTTCTTCTGCAAAATGTGCATGCGTTATACATCATACATAAAACACCCTATATCCTGTATTTTCGGAGTAGACGCGAAACAACTTTGTGAGCACCAAGCAGGAAGTAGAAAAGTTGATGAAGAGGATAAGGTCTGCAGATCAGGACTACAAACCGCCAGGCCAGTGGACAATGGAAGGCTTCCTGTACGTCCAGGAAAAACGTGAGTATTTAGCGCAATGCTACCCAGGCCCTCTCACAGCCACCATGACCCCCACCTCAAGAGTGTACCATTTTGCATCCATCACCATAAAACATCCAGGCTTCTGCAGAGAAGATCCAGCACTCATGATTCATCCTGTTTTCTGATTCACTTTGATGTTTTCAAGTGGCAGATTTTTATCAGCAGTGAGAAACAACTTGGGATTTATTACCCTTGAATGTAAAAACAAGATTTTCAGAAGTCCTTCCAGTAGTGCTATGATTCAGAGAGAGAAATTGGCTAAGCACCATTTTCCTTTTCAATGTATTTTTCTTTCTTAGGTCCTCTGGGATGCACTTGGACGCGTCACTACTGCACGTATGAGAAACGCAGCAAGACTTTCTCTATGAGTAACACAGAAACCAAGACGGCCACAAAACAAGTACGCAGTTTAGTGTAGTTTGTTTTTACTTTGATTGACTTTAAGTTTAGCTTTAGCTTCTCTTTGCACTGCTCATTTTTCCGCACATAAAAACAATAAAAGTTGAGAAAAAAATTATGATATGTGTGGGTGAAACACAGAACCCGTCCAGAGGAAGAAAGAAAAAAAAAACTCACGAAAACTCTTTGAATTAACAAAAGATTTAACTTAACAAAAGAGCTTTTACCTTCTTAAAAGACTTGTTAACTCAAGGCAGAAGAAAATAGTTCAAATAGAAAACGTTCCAAATAATAAGAAATAGCTCAATGAAAGAAAATCACTTTAAAAGAAAATTTCACATTGGTTCATGCATTTACAAAGAGCATACACTATATTGATTTATTTTTCTCCACTTGTAAGGGAAGAATTAAAGATAGATGTATCTCAAGTAGATTAGAATTGCAAATATTTTTATTCCAGTTTATGTTACTTAATGTACATTGTGTTTATTGACAGAATGGTCTTGTCTTGAACCAGCCAGAGATGTTCAAGCTCAAGTCCTGCATTCGGAGGAAAACGGACTCCATCGACAAGCGGTTCTGCTTTGATATTGAATTGCTGGAGAGGTAAAGTATTTGACATGGGATGGGAATTAGCTTTCACACCCCTAAAAATGTGTTGCCACTGTCCTGGACTGAAAGCATGCAAATTATGTGACATTCAACATTTGCTTTCCGTCACTAAAAATGATTTGTAAAAAAAAATATTACGTCACCATGACGTAAACTGGCTGTCTTTCAAACCAATTAGTTTTCATCATGTTCAACTAAGTTAATACTGGTAAATAACCCATGCATGATACTCCACATTGGAAAAGCTGTTTGGGTTTTATTTATATTAAAGATGCCTGATGTTTTCAGCTCGACATGTTTCGCATTTGTTGTACTGTATGTCCACAACGTCGATAGTTACTCAGTTTTTGAACCATTCCGTCTTTTCTCTGTGTTCATGTCGATGTAGAAATGACATCTGTCGTGGAACTCTTTTCAGACCCCTACGGTTTTTCTGTAAAGTCCGGTATGTGAGCTGACCAGTTCTGCCCTTTCAATGCGGCTGCATGTGCTGCATGTGTGCTGCCAATCATTTCACTCGCTCAGCCTCAAATCCTCGATGAATGGATGGTTGCCTTCTTACCTCTTCACTAAATCAGACGTCTCTTGGTCGATATGGGCTTAACGCAAAATATATTTTTAAATTACTTACACATGCCTGCACTTATTGAATTGATTGCTCATCTGTCATTTAATGATCCTATCGTTAGACGCATTTCTCAGCAGTGTGGGGGAACGTTCATGGCTGAAGTATATTTAATGCTGTACAGTGGGCTAGGATGCGGAATTGCTGAGCTGACACCTTCACCTTGGCTGACCGCTGATTAACAGTGGCTGAATTGATCAGGTCACACGTTATGAGACCTTGATGTGACCTCATTTTCTTGATGTGTATCGCAGAATATAGAGTTAGCTCATTCCAGTGCGTTATTGTTGCACAGCACCAGCAAGGCCCGCGCACCCCGCCCTCGGTGAGGGGCCGACACTTTATTTGCAGGGCAACTCATTTATCATAAACGGTGATGCCCCAAGGTGCTTGTTCCGACCACAAGGACAATGTGGTCCAAGCTCCAGTCAGCTTCAAGCTCATTTAATCATCCTTATTACAATAATGATTCTGTCCAACTACAGCCCAGACAGAATCAAACCATCTGGGAACCTTATTCTTAGCGGTTTATTCAAGAGAAATGCAAAGCAAAAGGTCGCTTTGTGATGGAACATTAACAGTGGTGGTGGTGCTGGTGGTGGGACGTGCCCAAAATCTGGGCGTTATGGGGGCGTGGACTCTGATGAGCTCAACCTGGACACTGGGGCTTATGTTTTTTATTATTTTTTATTTTTTCGGTTAAATACGTATAAAGGATATACAATTTACATTTACAACTTACATTTATTTATTTTTGCTTCTCCTACTCCCAATTCCCAATTTCAAATTACCTGAAAATACAGCAACACAAATGAAACTACATTCAATTTCATAAATCACTTAAATGCCTTTATAGCCTTTTAGAAATTTCACAAATTGTGCTTTTTCTAAAACTCAGCAGCGAGTTGGACCAGAAGTGTGTGTGTGTGTGTGTGGGGGGGGGGGGGGCAGAAGGGTTGAGCCAATTTGACACTGAAATCACAGCTGGCAGCAGCAGCGATGAGGACACCCTCAGTGAAACAGCACAAATCTGGTTGGTAATTTAGTTAGTACTAACCAGCGGATACACATACAGGAGTTCTGAATCAAAAAATGCTTTATTATTGTCAAGAACATAATTTAAGCAAAAATAGCAGAAAATATTTAGATTTTTTATTTATTTTATTTATTTTCCTTAATTCCTGCCCCTACTTTCACCTCTTAATTAATTCCCACCACTACTCTCACCTCTTAATTGAGGTGGAGGTTTTATCTCGAATACAGATAACAAAACCCTTTCAAATCAATCCAAACCTATCAGCATGCCTGGATAGCATGTGAGGTAAGATTAAAAATCTATTAATTCTGTTGAATTTAATCCCAGCTCAAGCAACTTGACATGGCTCCCTGCTATCGCTGTCGCTGCAGGGTATGGTTTGTGTCATTTTAATTGTATTATTAGTGTACCTCACTTATGTTGAAACTCCAACAGATAATGTTCAGATGAGTTATGTAGCGTATATGCATGTATAAAATCACGGTAATATTACTCAGATGGAACACATGTAATTGGGAGTGGAATGTTAGATGCTGAGGAAACCCAATCGTTATAACAGTTTGACGTCAAGCATTTGCACATGAGCTATTTTAGTCTCACTAGTCCTTTTATAGTGGTCTTTTCCAGTGTAAACACGGTCCGTTCAGGGGCCCCTGAGGCAATGAGATCAGACTGAGACCAGCTTTTCTCTGAAACCTTTCCAGGCATGGTGTCATGACTCTGCAGGCGCTTTCAGAGTCCAACAGAAGATTGTGGCTGGAGGCCACGGACGGCAAGGAGCCGGTGAGGAACTCTTTGTGGTCGTTTTGTTTTTTAAATGCTTTTGTGTTGGCTTTCTATTTGAAAAGAATGTTTTTTGGGGTTGAATGAGAAGTAAGCATCACCAAAGTATTTGTCATTAGTCATTAGTGGCACCCTAATCTGGTGGGTGCAGGTTAACCCTTTCAGAACCTGGGAACTCATCATACACTGACGCTAATAATAGAACAGTCCACTTAAAGGAAAGAAACTGTGGGGGGAAACTGTGTGATATGAATAACTTTCTTGGTTTTTGCCCAGTGTTCTTTAACTTTCTAATGGCTCCTGTGAATTCCCTCTAGATTTACAACCTGCCTGCCATTTTAAGCAAAAAGGAAGAGAGTAAGTGTGGCTTTTTCTTTAATCTTCCAAAACCATTGTCATCATTGCAACGCTTGACTCTCTTATAACACTATATTAAATGTTACGCACACGTCAAACACACACTTTTCTTTTTTTTACCGATAGCTACTGTATATCTCTTCATTCGGAAGATTGCTTGGCATAAGCCCACTCAGCTGACATAATGAAGCCTTTCTAGCATAGGGGTCGTATCTTATTATTCAGCGCTGACACATAAGGGAGACCATATTATCCCTGCGTGACGTGTGGTTAACTAACTACAGTGATGGGTCAACCCTGTTTTCATCTTGTTTTACAGCCTTTCTTAATGAGGCAGGCTTTAACTTTGTAAGGAAATGCATTGACCTGGTGGAGATGAGAGGTGAGAGGTTAACGACACCTTAACCTTTGCATCTGCCTCCCAGTTCCTTCTCATATCTTTTTCATTTTTCATTGCCACCCAGACATAAATACCATGGGACTGTACAGAATTGGAGGGGTCAACTCCAAAGTACAGAAGCTGATGACCACAGTGTTTTGTAAGTAGAGAAGAAAAACTATTTGAATTTTGAGCTAAAAATCTAGATATTTTCAGCTCTTATTTAGTCTTTCTTTGTAAATATGTAATATTTATTTGTGCCATATAGTAAGAAATATAATTCTGCCATCATGTAACAAAACTAATGTGACATTATAATGTACTGTAATGTTTACATTTGTGTTGTGTAACATCCAAATGAATGAATTTCTATTTCCGCTACTTTGTCAACCATTCATTTTTAACACAAATTCAAATTGAATTTAGAGCTTGAGCAAAAATGAAAAGAAAAAAAAGACCCTGCAGAGTGAGGAAAGAGGTCCTCCTTGTGGTTTGACACTGTAACTGCCTTGTGGCCCGTTACTTTGGCTTTACCTTATTAGATGACACGAGGTAATTCAGTTTGCATGCATGTCATACATTTGAACAGGAAATGTCTGTGTGATTCATTAAAGGCTTCCTATTTCTTGATCTTTGCTTCTGTGAGACACAACGCATGTGTGTCCTTCCAATTATTTCAGTGTCCTTACACAAGGAAGATGGACAGCATGTTAATGCTCATTCAAGAATTCTGTCAGCTCATCTAATGTTGTGTTGGTTTCTTCCATCAATTTGCAGGCTAGTCTTTGTGGCGCTCTAAAAATAAAATGTGTTTCTAATAGCGTCCAAAGCTCCAGTGGATATGGACCTGGATCCAGAGATATGGGACAATAAAACCATCACCAGTGGTCTGAAGAATTACCTCAGGTCAGCTTGCCCCACCAGCTGTGCATCTTGAGCTATCAGAAATCACCATTACCTCCATAATGGCTCTTTTAAACCTCTCTGGTTTAAGCATTCGGTCAATGGCCCTCAGAGGCAGGCGAGCGCATTCAAAAGGCCTGTGTCATTCAGGAAACAAATAGTCACTGGGTTTTTTTTGTTTTTTTTATCCACCAGATGTCTCTCTGAGCCTCTAATGACATTCAAGCTCCACAAAGATTTGATCATGGCTGCCAGTAAGTTGTGTAAATTTGCTAACACTTTTTGGCAGAAGGTTTTTAAAATTGGTCAAATTCAATACATGCGCCGCTAATAAAACGCAAACGTCAGTCTAATGAAGAAAATGTTCCTTCTTAATCAAAGATGAGTACATTTTATTCTACTCAGAACCCTGAAATAATTTGCTTTATCTTGGGTCAGCTTTAAATCTGTCATTTTGTGAATTATAGGAATTTAAAACAAGCAAAGAATAAACCAAAAAATAAATAGTTTTCATCTCAGAACATGCATTCATGTCACTGCGTGCCACATGACTCGCAGCATTTCAAGTTAGGATGTCAAATGTGGTATAATCTGTGCTTATTGGCTTATTTTTCCTGTTTCTTATCTTATTTCTACATTTCTTCGTGTAACTTTTTAATACAGCTTCACATATTCTTTCTGTCCAAAGCATATGAGCCTACAGGACCTATTGATTTTCATTTGGCTTTCCTTAGAGTCAGATGACCAGAACTACAGGGTGTGTGCTGTTCATGCTTTGGTACATAAGCTGCCTGACAGGAACAAGGAAATGCTGGAGCTGCTGATAAAACACCTTGTCACGTACGTATTTCTGTAATGAATCAGTTACACTGCAGCCTTAGAAGAGGAAGGCTCTGCGAGAAGAGATTAAAAAAAAAATAGCGGAGAACTGATTAAATTGTCTTCATACTTCAGGGGCTCTTTAATACATTTGTAGGTACCTGTAAAACACAGTCGGTACCTGGTAAAGAATAAAACTGCCAGCTTGTGATTACGAGCTTTCCTGATAGATGTATCAAAAGAGAGCTGTCGGTTATGTTGTAGCTGCTGTTCTCTGAATTCAGAAGCTCTCTCCATCTAGCTGCGATTCAACCACAGTCATGATGCGAATCATGTTTGAGATATACTTCCATCTTGGCACCGCCATTATGAGACCAGTCTGCTTTGACACTCGGATTTTGTTAGATTGACACTTGATTCTGGACATTCTGAGGTGGATGTTCTCTCTTGACTCGGGGAACAATGGTCATAACATGATCAACCGTTTGCTGTCATTTACACAATCCACAGGTGCACTCTAGGATTCATTTCCCACAGTCAAATCATCGCAGGTCCAGGCTTTGCAATGTACAAAATGTCCAAGCCCCTTTCCTGGTGACACTGTGTGCCTGATGCTACCCAGAGCCTGACTAGTTCCTGCGAGATCCAGAAGTCTGCATCCACATTGGTGGCAGGTCTTATGACGTGCTGGACACTAGGCTAGCTGGCACCTTGACACAGACAAGTTAGATGACCGGTCGTCAGGAACCATGGACACCTTTTTAAGAGTGGAATACAAAACGGATTCAGTAGACTGAACCATTTTCAGCCAGTTACAATCTGGTCGATGTAAACCGGGCCTAACATGGCAGGGTGGGGGCAGTTTCTTCCTCAGAGCTCCTCCTTCTTCGAGTGGGGAGCGAGAGGGACTGTTTTATTGAGAATGTGAGACAAGCTTAGGGAGAAAGGCCAGATTATGACTTCGTACTGCTCCACTGTTGGCCTGTACCAAACCTAACATGAGGTTGAGTGAACTGAATCTGAGCCTGCAGAGGGCAGGCTGGGGTGGTTGGCAGTGTTACCAGACAGGCTCAGCCCTGCCACAACCTGAAGCGTGATGATCCCATGTCCAGTCCAGGGGTCGCTGCCGCTGTGCCAGGTGCACCTGCCTACTCTCCAGTCAGCCGATGGAGCATGAAGGGAATGTTCCTCAGCTTCCTGTTTACAATGAGGAAGTGCCCAATATGCGTTCGTATTTAATTTGAAGCAGCATGCTCTTGTTTTGAAAGGATGTTACACAGGAAGAAGTGTATGAGTTACCATGCGGCCATGATGGAACTGTAAGTGCGTCAAACAACATTATACTCTGCCTTTATCCTTAAACAATATACACGTTAAACTCCAGAGCTTCAAGCAGACAGAGAGAGAAGCCGAGAAATTAAAGGGAGACTTTTTGAGAACTACCATGTGAAGACTGAACTTGCTCTATCAACAATAACATTTGACTGCACAGCTTGGAGACTGACTACTATACGCATTAGTGCGTCCAAAACAATGTCCAAAATTGTCCATGTCATCGGCCAACTGGAGACAATCCTTGTGCACGCAGAATATGCGACAAGTTTGAAAAATCATCTTGACATGATAAACAACAAACACTTTATTTTCCTTTGCCTGCAGGGTTTCCAAACAAAGTCAGTTCAACCTGATGACAGTATCCAACCTGGGCGTCATCTTTGGGCCCACGTTGATGCGGTCACAAGAGGAAACGGTGGCTGCCATGTTGAACATCAAGTTCCAGAACATTGTGGTTGAAATACTTATCGAGAACTTCATCAAGGTGATTTATTTTTGACTTTTGAAGTACATATTCCCAATAAGCATTTTCTTTCTTAGTTTAGTGCAAACTTAAGCCTCTTGCACCAGCGTTTCCACGTTTCCAAACTCAGGTTTATGGATTAAGTAACTAACCGATTGTCTTATAATACTTAAAATGTAAGTTTCCTGATAATAAATGCACATTCGATTGGGTTTTTGTGTTGCATATTGCAATTCCTTCCGGACCCACAGCTCTTTCACCAGCCGCCAGATCCCAATGTGCCTCTGCCTCAACCCCAAAGCCAGCCCGGCTCTCGCAGGAGTCGGGCCATCTGCCTGTCCGCGGGGCACAGAAAGCCCCGCAGCCTCTACACCCCGACGCTGTGCCTGGCGGATGCTGAAAGTGAGTACCAAAGTAATGATTATCGCCGCAGGTCATCACGCTACAGTATGCCTCACCTGGTGAAGCGTTTTAATATATAATAGACATCTGTGCACACTGTCTCAAGACATTTTAGTATTTTAAAGCCAAAATCACATCCCCTCTCTAGCAGGTTTTAATGAGCGCCATGTATTCCTTTTCTCTGGTCCCTGCATAGGTGACACTTTTAGCAGCAGCCCAAGCAGCACCCCCATGGGCAGCATGGAGTCCTTGTCCTCCCACTCCTCTGAGCAGAATAACTCATCCAAAACAGCCTTCTCTGCTCAGGTCAAGGACGATTTTCTCATCCAGCATGCACCGTCACAGCTCTCACACAGCCCAAAAAGTGCTTTATGTATCAGCAGCCCGGAGTCCAGCTCCAGGGAGGACCCGAGGCATACAGATGGTGAGTCTGAGGACGGTCTTAGCCTGTCCTCAGTCACTGCCACACCCAGGCTGCCTCCTGCTCCCCCAAAAGCCCCCCACTGCCACACTGATCACAGGCCAGCACTGCTGAACCACTCACCTGTTCCCTCTCTGAAGTCACTGCATATATCTGAAGGTGGGTAATTATCAAGTAATGCAAGTCTCAGCGTTCATTTCATTAGATGATTGTTTTTTGTTCCCCTTGCCGTAATATAGTCTGAAGAAACGTCTTGGACATGTCATATTCAGGACCGAATTTCATGCAGTTCCTTCTGGACTTAATACTTAATGAGATGGCTACCAAATTGTTGGCTTAAATAGAAAATTGTTGGCTTCAACGTAGTATAAAAGGCAAATAGAAAAACAGAAAATCAAACCGTAGCAGCATCTTTGTGTTATTTAAAAAAAAGGAGTAGTTGTTTGTGTCTCCTCCAAAGGCCGCAGGAGCTGCTCAGGATCTGTCCAAAGTCTGTCAATGCTTGAGCCCAAAGAGAGTCTCAGTCCCGCTGAGCACCCAAACCTTCCACCAAAGCAAGTGTTGCTCCGCAGGTTGGACACCTCATCTAGCAACGGATACCAAAGACCTGGATCAGTGTAATCTGTTTTAAGATTCTCATAATAATGTTACTCATATTGATGATGATATAAAATGCTATTTCTTTTCATATGTATATACCCCCCCCCCCCCCCTTGTGAATCTATAGTCAACAGTATAAAAAGTGTTATCACTGTGTTTCCAGTTATTAGGGTGTCACGCCCACTGAGCTGCTGCTTTCTCTTTGACGTCTACCTACGTGTCTTTCTTGCAATTTTCTATGTATATAGAGATTCCAACATTATGCGCCAACTTTCCTTAATTATATTGTCTCATCGTTCAGTCTATTCCATGATTGCATTTTTGTGTAATCTAGTTTTACATGTAAGTTTAATTTCTTGTGTTATAACAAACTCCACCCACGTGCACATGCATAAATTTCTAAGTCAGAATGTTCTACTTTTTATAGTAACACTAAGTAAAACCAGATGTATAATCATGGTTTGCACAATGTGAGTATAGACTTCATTACTCACCGAACACACTTTGCTGCAACAACTTGTGAACATAAAGAATCGGATAATAATTAATGAATTGTTTGATATGTGTTAAGCTAAAGCGCCACAAAGTGCATCATCACTGTGGAAAATCTATTTCTTATATTACTATACTAAACACAAATGGAAAATCTCCCTCCTAAGTCGTCTCTGTTGTTTTAGTGAACATCTTGAGGCTTCTGTGATCGTCTGATTATGTGCTTGGAGATTTATGTCTTTTCCTCTCTGGTGGGGGAGGCTGGCTTTAATTGTGTTCTCCCTGCTCTGGGGTTGGTGTGACCCAGTAGCAGTCTGCGCTCATTCTCTCAGTACAAATGTTTGAATTTGTCATGTCTGAGAAGCTAGTCTCACAAGTACTTTCCTTGTATAGCACCCACCCAGTTTGCTTTAGGCTCTGTTGTCCCCTTGAGTCTGCTGTCTTTAAAATGCAGCCTTGTTACAGAATTTAATTCACGTCCGCACCCTGAAGCTGAAGCCGGATGGAGGAAGGAAGCCTCCCATATTATGTCGTCATGCCTGCACCTCTTGCTGAACAATGAGGAATGTTGGCAGGGCTGAGAGAATTTGACCAGTCTTGATTAGATTAATATTTAGGCTAGAATTTCTCTCTAAGACACAACAGCTGATTTAATAGCCATGGATACAGTATATCAAAATAGATTACATTTATTCACGATGATCTCCTGAACTCTGTGCATATTTTTCTTTGGATGTCATCATTTAAAAAAAAAGAAAACCTTTTCCATCTGTTCCTTTTATCCATCATGCAGGCAAGTGAAATACTGTATGCTCTTGTTTTTCATATTGTTCCAGAGTTGCTGCCAGAGCGTCGCTTTTTGAAAGTCCCTCTTCGTCCAAGTCTGTCCCAGTCGGAAGGTGCTGTAAAAAAAAAAACAATGACGCCCTGCACTACGCTTGTACCTAATTATTACCCACTTGCATTTCCTCAAAATTGCCATTACATTGCCGGCCTTTTGTTGTCTTTATTAGAGATGCCAAAGCAATGTATTCTTGTGAGGCGGAGCACAGCCATGAGCTCAGCTTCCCCCAGGGGGCGCAGTTATCTAACGGTAAGCACAGACAACACAAAGCAAACATTTCAAGTGTGCTTCATCTGACGATTACTTGCAGAAATTCTCACAAGAGCACCTCCGTTATGTAAAATGACTGGACGATGTTCACAGACTGTGTGTTGGCAGCTTAGATAAATCCCAGCGTTTTGTGGAAGTCTAAAATATCTTGCTCTTAGTGTGACATCGATTTCGGTTACATTGCCAAAATCTAAAGAGCCCTCGGATATTTTATTGCCTCTTGCCTTTTCCATGAAGAGACGACTTGGCCCTCAACCAGTGCAGAGAGGTCACTGTAACCTAGTGATGGAAGGCACCGGTGCCTGTTCCCTGTTAACACAGCCCGCACAGCCGCCAGCCAAACACAAAAACGTCAACAAGCCCTCCCTACCGCTTACCGGCAGGCTGTTCTTTTATTGCTCTTAATATTAACGGTGCTCTCTACAGCCTTGTTCAGCATATCTGCTGTACTGTTGTAGCTGATTATTTTTATAGCTGTGGTTTTTGTACACTTGATGTTTTAAAGTACTCCGTAAAGAGCAGTCTGACCCAGAGTCAGCCTCAGATGTTTATGTTCATAATCTTTCTCTTTCATCATTTCTCATGGGAAATAATGTGAGGGAAAATTGAGAAAAGCCGTTCTTTTGAGGTTACAGAAAGTCGAAACTCGCTAATTTTCTCTCTCATTTTTTTTTTTCTTATCTCACTTTTCATCCTGCAGTTTACCCTTCTGTTGAACCAGGCTGGCTCCGGGCAACATACGAAGGAAGAACAGGCTTAATCCCGGAGAATTATGTAATCTTCCTCTAACTCCGATAACATGCTGGTACACATTGCATCTTTTTCATGGCATCCATGGAACATTTAGAAAACTGTGATTGTCCCCTTTATTACAGTAGCCAACACCCTGCATTTTATACAGTCTTAGCAGATATCAACTAATACAGTAATTGATTTTGCATTGCTAAACTTCCAAGTCTAAAAGCGTGCCACCCTTTCTGTGGATTGTGAAATGAAACCGGTGTGATATTATAGGCAAATACAAATCTATTATCCAAACACTTACATTATTGTTTTCAATTCCAATATTAGCCCACATAATTTCAAAACAACTGCATCTCATTTCACAAGATTTATTCCATTCCATTATATTAGCATTACTTTGTTTAAATGGAAACACGTTTTGTAGCACCTGTAATAAAATATAAAACACCTAAAAAACCTGATTTGAAATAGTGATAGTGATTTAATCTATTAGAACTCAACGGACAATATAAAGGGCTTGCACCTTAACTTTCATATTTGTGGTCGGTGATCATTGCGTTATTGACTGAACTTGCTGGTTAGCCTTGTGCTGCTCTACTGGATCACTCACTTCTGTAGTTGCTGATCAAAAAACATTGCATCTTTTTATTACTATAAGTTATCACTTTAGACATGTAAAAGAAAGGTTTTTTTATGACACAAATTCCATTCATGAGGTGGAGCATTCGACTTCTGCGACTGTAGTGGTACTGGTGTACTAGTGATTACAATGAGACGTGTATCAGACTATATTATAATGGGTATATATATATGTGTGTGTGTGTGTGTGTCATTTTATTATTCATTTTGTATTATTGTCTCAGCATTTTATAAGTAGAAAGTTTATAATTGTCAAATTACTTTTCAAATGAAATAATCAGCAACCCTTTCATTCCTCGGTTATCAAAAAACTGATAAATTCCTCCAAAGTAAGACTTTCTCTGGTGCCTTTACATGTATGTGTGGGAAGGCATCTGCGATCTTGCACTTAGCAAGATCAGGATGTTCTTTTCCTTTTGCATGTTTAAGAATGGGGGTTGACCTTGAGCATAGATGCTGGAATAACACTAGCACTCCCTTAGCATATGAGTTTTCAGGAGCATCTTGTAGAAATGATATCCATATCCTAAAGATACAGTAACATTTGGCATTCTTCTTTTATAAGTCAAGCTTGTTTGCAGTCACATAATATGTGTCTTGAAAGTTCATCAACATGTCTGTAAATAAATAATGATTTATGGTCCACATTCTTTGTTTTTTTTATTCAGTTTAACTTTTGTTTACTGAAGCAAGAAACTCAAAGTATGATGCGGAAAAGAGAATGTAGTTAAAGTAGAATAAAGGGTATAATACAGTTGTCTCAGCTCGGTTGGGGGTTGTTTAACTTTGCTTTCAAAATACAGAAATAAAAACAAAACATGAACATATGAAAAATGTATTCTTTTTTAAAGGATATGAATAAATTCAGGATTTCTGACTTTCTGCTTCGCTCAGGCTAAAATGTCTTTGGAAACCGACTACCATATAATCTTAGGTACGGTAAAACAAGAAATGTTATCTACTGATGCTTGTCTATTGATGGCGCGATGGAACCAGTGCAGACAAGAACAAGACACATGCTTTACAGTGATAATTTGCCTTCATTATATTTCACATCACGTTTCAGTTCAATCATATTAAACTAAATAAGTCTTAATTAAATTTGTAAAAATCTGTCACAACTGAAAATGACGGGGAAAGCAATTTTCAATTACAGAATATAATTCATCATTTTCTCACAGTGAACTGTCGTACTTTTATTCTTTAAGAAGTTGAACCAGATTTTTAATGGAATACTGTTGAGGGCTATCAAAATTTGAGTTAGAGATATGTATATGGTAGTATTAAAAACAATGAATGGGAAAAAATCAAACAAATAAAATATGCATTCAGGATTATTTTTAAGTCATAGCAAGGAAGGTTTCCAATGCCTTTTTAGCTTGGGAAAAAATAAAATTGTCTGAAACACCAGAACCAAAACAGACCTTTTTTTAAAATATTTATTATTAGTGTATTTACAAAATGTCCAATACTCAAACCCAGAGAAATTTGTAATTTTATTCAGGGTACGGTGCATTTCAAGGAGAGTAAGAAAATTTGCGAGAAATTATTTGTGAATAAAATTATGAACCAGTAGCTTCAACATGTCTTGCCTGAGTTGTGTACATAGACTTTGATTATTCACAGTTCTAGCTGTATTATGAAAGTCGGTCATTTCCTTGATGCCATGCTACTTATGTTTTGGTGATTGATATACCCTTAAGGGCATAAATCTTATACGTTCTGTTTAACAGTACAGCTGAAAATATAATAACTACGGTAGTTATAACTTCCTGTTTTCAAATGAACTACTGCACTCCTTTGCATTAAATCTCTTATCGCATTGATGTCTATTTTAATATATTGGCACATTCAGGTTTAGTTTTTGAAAAATTTTTAAAACATCATGTATCATGAAAGTAACATATTTTATGGAAAGTGCAGCCTTAGTGGCGATTAATCAGTCAGTTGTAATTCTCCCAAGGCCATTGTGACTTCTTATAATAAATAATTAAATCTAGTTATCATAAAGGTTTCTCCTCCAACAAAGTCACTCAGCCGCCTATCCTAAAATCATTTCATGAGTATTAGTTGCAGATATCAAGTTAAGACACAAAAAAGAAAGATGGATGAAACTTAGTGAATATTAGAATTTTTTTTTGTTTGCATTTGCCTTTTTTCCAGCTTCAGTACAAAATTATCTTTATCCCTAGTCGCTCTCAAAACCTACTGTTACCTCTATCTACTACAAAATGCCATTTGTACACACGCTGTCAAATGGAAAAGGTGGATATACCATAATAATACAGAGGAGCTTTATCGATGCCTCCTACATATCTATGAACTGTTTTAAATGAATGTTTTCACTCTCTTTCACTTCATTAACACCGAAATTCTTACGTATTTGACAGAGTACAGAATATGAGTGTCGCCTGACTGCAGAAGAGAAGGCTATGAAATATCCAGAAAATGAAGAGTCACGAATCCAGTCACGAGACGTCTCTGTGGAGATGTCTGATGGTTTTGGTTTTTTTTGCTGGTATCATCACTTGGTATGGAATAAGAGGGGCCTCACCATGCCTGCCAAGACCTTTGGCAGCTGGGAGGCAATAACCTCTGACATCATCTCTGGAAACTCCACTTTCATGGCATCTGCCTGGATGAAGGTGCTCAGACAGAAAAGGTTGACCTTCTTCACTATCTGTCAGAGAAAGAGATATTCGAGTTTGCCTTGATATTCATCTAAACAACAGTCCAATTAAAGCATGAATTAATGTTCTGTGATCTGCGAGGGGAGCCTACATCATGCATAGCATCCATTATTTTGGTGAGGTGGTAGAACCGCTGTGAGCTCGCCACCAGACCTTTCTCCTTCATGTGGATGGCCTTGGTCAGCTCTCGGATGTAGTTTTGTCTCATCTCTTCAAATGCTCCCTGACTTTTGAGTCCCTCAAGAGGCACTGAGAACACACAGAGCACTTAGAAATTCAAAGTGTATTGTTTTCTAAACGCAAGGTACTGTGAAATATATGAAATACACCGTAGTGAAAGTACAGTCAACGATGGTTAACGTGTTTTGAGTCAGTGGAAAACTAAGACTTGGTACTGTAACACGGGTCTTGTCAGGGTCCGGTCGCCCTGCCCAACACGCCCTTTATTGCCAAGTGGAAGTAGCTGGTCATCAAAGCTTCACATCCCTGCTTGCAAACTGAGGTTAATTTAAAAAAAAAGGCCATCACAAGGTAAAAAGAGTAATCTTGAGCAGGATCCCGGAAGAACTCTTTCTTTTACCTGTGTTGAGTAATATTATGGCTTTCATGCAGAGGAACTCCTCACGGCTGACTTGAAGATTTGCAAACTCTTGAGGGATGAACTGTATGGCCAGGCAGAGGTCATAAATCGGGGATCTCCTCATTTGTTCCCTGGCAGAAGAGAACCGTAAATGGTTGATGGATCCAATTGGGAAATTGTCTCTATTTTTTCCAACGTGTGATACTACTTACTGACTGAGAATCAGATCAGGTGCAAAGTATAAATATTCACTGGTGACATTTTGAAAGGAGCGCCACCCAAGAGAGAACACCATCAGGTTCATCCACGAGTACTGGATGAGGGTCATCTGATCAGTAAGGTGAAGGTTACGAAACCCTTTCAAAGAAAACAGAGCCTTATATTAGAGAACATTATTGATCATGTGTTTTTCACATATGTAGTCAGTGGTGCAGCATATTTCATTTCCAGTTTAAAAACAAAAAGTGTCTCAGCTAATATGCCAACATTGATTTCTAAACATTTTTGAAATCTTATTTATTAACATTTCCCTTGACAGATGATGTAATCAGAAATCACTCTGTATCATGGATCGCCATGGGAACTACTGTGGTGTCCCAGAGCTGCACAGAGCGGTTATATACCTGGCAGAGACTTGGACCACTTCACAATCCACAGCAGCTGTTTCTCACACAGCCTGTTGAGACTGTTGAGCAGGAGATGAGGAACGTCGGGCTGGTTGTTGTCATAGCCCGCAAACACAACCTCTGGTTCAATGTTTTCCAGCATACTGAGGATCTGTTGGGAGAGTTGCACCTCACGAATGCCTGAGATGCACGAAGACATGGAGGCCAAGGCTTGATTGTCACTGGACATGGCCAAGTGGGATTGGAACATCAAGGACGGGTCTAAACCCAAGGCTTTCAAGGCCCCGAAACGCTTCAGCTTCCTTCCTGTGACATGAACACAAAGCCCAGTTAGATTTGATGACAACTGAAGACGTCCAACGACGGCTCTTCATATGCCGATATGTGCCTTAGTTAAGAGCAATCACAAAGAGAAATCCAACCAACCTCCAAGCATCATTCCAGCTTGATAGCACTTTCGGAGGCGGCATGCAGGACAATTTTTCCTTCGGATTTTGTCCACAATGCAGTCGTTCCTGCCAGCGCAGAGGTAGCTATGATGGCCTGTCGAGTAAAGGAGCAAAGCAATAATTCACTCAATTTTAACGAGCGCTTGACTTTCAAACATGCAACATATAATGAGGTGGAAAAGGGGGCTCTCAGCCATTGACATGGATCCTCCATGCACACTGAAGAAACACTCAAGAGGCAATCTAAAGGGGGAAAATGAGATGGAGGCGAAGCTGTGAGGACAGAGTGACACGGCCATGATGAGAGATAGTGGCTCTCCCGTATCTCGTTACAAGATAACAAGAAAAACAAGTTCAAGACGAGGAACACTCTGAACACTGGTCAATGTGATACTGTTACTAATGACCCTTAACAAACTACCATAGAAGGTCAGTCAGATTTGATGTGGTAACTCCCCCTCAGACCTGCGATATATCTGATAGAGATTATTATTCCGGCACAGCCTGTAATCCTTCATTTATCTTTTATGTCATCTCTCACCTAACCGTTATTCAAGACTTTCACTCACCTTCGACTGCTCTTTTAAAAAAGACTTTACAACTCCCGCAAGTTAAGACGCCGTAGTGGCATCCGGACGCTTCGTCGCTGCAGATCACACACATCCTCTGAGGTGGCATGCTATAAACAAAGAACAATTAGATTGACTTGTGGTTTTAGAAGAGATTCATTCCGCCTCTTACGGAACGGATGTTCTCATTCACCCTTGTGTTCGAACGGAAGGAACCTGATGAAGGGACAGATTAGTGTGAGGCAATTATTATTATGATTTTAAAGGTTTTTCCAATCACAGGCTGCTTGTGTACTTCCAACAGTTAATCCTTCATAAGTATGCGCTTTATTTTACAACTTCCCATCTTCTGACAGTCGCTGTAGGAATAAAGAGTTCAACATTTATGTCTATGAAATAGTTTGAGAATGAATAATTACCCGGGAAACGTGGAGAAAGGCGATGGGTTCCTCTGAGACAACGCCTGGCTCTGGCCTCCATCGTAGCCGCCGTGCGTAAACGCGTCCTCGGTCGCCCCCCCGGTCTGGCACCAGTAGTGAGGCTCGGCCGGAGACGGCTGCGTCGGCCAACGGCTCGTCATCTGGGTAGCTGCGTGTCTGCTTGCGTCAAAGTTGATGGCAGCCATCCCCAGAAAGCCACCTCTGGAGTCAGTGCGCACCTGGCTGAACGCTGCCAAATGCTCTGATTGGCTGGGATCGATCAAAAAGTGCGTCGATCCCTCCATCGCGGGTCGGGGAACCGCCGCGGAAGGCGAGAAGCTCGTGGACTCCCCGTTACAAAGTCCCAGCTGCTGTTTTCTGGTGGCGTCGCAGCTGGCCTCGATGGTGGACATCTCTGAGGATGAGGAGGAATCAAAGTTTGGACACGGGGTGTCCATGATCACAGAGGGCTCCTGTTCGTCTTTGATGAATTTGAAAGCTCCGGTTGTCGCGGAAAGGTTCAAACTTCCGTCGGGCAAGCTTTCAGACGACGCCGCGTTCGTTCCCTGAACGCCGGCGAACTGTTCCCACGGCGCGCTGGTGCACTTCAGATAGTCGCTGCTCCGGTCATAAAAGTGTTTGGCGACCAGCGACCCGTCGAGCATGTTGCATTCTTCGCTCGAACTGAGGCCGTGCGTCGCCGTGCCGCCGTTTCCAAAATTGCGCACGGAAGAAGATGCGCCCATGAGAGTTTGAGACTCGTGACATGGTTTCGTATTAGAAAATCCAGCTCCAGCTGTTCCGTTCAATCTCGCTTTGGCGGATTCGCCGATCGAAGTATTGATGGTGCTCATCCTGTCGTTCGTTTTACTTTCCATCTCCTGAAACGCGACGCGCGCGCACCGTGCGCCGGAGAGTGGAGTCAGTGCGCTCTGCGCTCTGCGCTCTGGCGCGGACGACGGCGCAGTGATTTGTGGTTCAAAGGCTTCGCCGTAATCCTCCTCCTCGGCGTGGAAGGCTGTGATTTCGCCTTTCTTTCGGAGAAACGTTTGTTCCATTCAATAATAAAGCTGCTCAAAAACAGATCGTGTTTAAATGTTTAGCCTTTGATGGGGACGCATTTATATAAATTTGTTTACAAGAATATTTCGTAGTTCTCGACAAGGTTGTCATGTCTAAAAGTTATTTTTATTTTCCCTGTCCGCACATTTCCAAAAGCTTTCCTCATTGAGAATTAACATCCAATTCTAATACGGCTGGAAAGAGTCAATGACGCAAAGGAGACAGACGCAGGCTGCGACACGGATGTTACGTCAGAACTTCAGTAACACCGGCAGCCAATGAGAATGAACAGCGACTCACTTCGATTTCAAGGGTCATTAATGTCCACCCTGCTGTCTGTCTGTCTGTCTGTCTGTCTGTCATGTCAGCCCTGTAATGTCATTTTATTTGGCTTTTTTTTCTTCAGAAATGTAACACGTCATTTTACATATTTTAAATTGTTTCCATATTTGTATAATTAAGGCCGATAACTTTCTTAAAGTTCTACATTTTTAGTATTTGCTGTGTAACTGTAGGATATTTACCTGTGCATCTTCTGTACTGCGTTTCTTTATACTCGTAAGGAAACTGTGCGATGAAAGAACGCTCACCTCATTCCCGTCAATCTAATTTCTATTTCTGTAATCAAAATCAGATTACAGAGAGGGTTCACTGGTCACATTAATCACCCAAACTTGTGTGAATGCTGCTGATGCGTGCAGCTATGATGCCCTCAAAAGCCTTGGCCCTCTCGCCTGCGTCATCTGTTTGATATCAGAGGGAGTTCCGCAAAGTGGCCTACATAACTCTTAGATAACCAATTTGCAGTTCATTCTCATGATATGATGAATTCTGTAATAATATATTCTTTGATACAAGGGTTAGTATGTAAACATGAAACTCATGGTTTACTGTGATCACCAATATTTTAAATATTTGTGTCGTGGTTTTACATTCATGTCACTAGACCTCATGATGTTCATGTTACGCAACATTGTTTGTGATTATTTTAACAGTGTTGTTGTTGTTGTAGCAACATCTACCGGGTCTGTCCTTTAGGTTTCCATGGTATGAACAGTTCTGTCGCTCTGCTCTGAGACTATTGGTGGAGGTGGGCGGTTTGTCGCTGTGACATGTCAGACTGTTCCCACGCATTTGTCTTGCTTCATAGCAACCATAACAGTAAGAGAGCATCTGCTGCAATGGTTGAAGCAGCCCATAAACCCTCTGAGGTTCATGAGATGGAAATAAGTGTTTAATGTTGTTCATTAAGCATGGTTTTTAGTGGTAGACATTTTAATGATTCATTACATTTAAGAATTGATCTTAATGTCTTGTGAGAAAAATGAAACTGAAGTCGTGTAGATTTCTGCAAAAAACTATCCCATGCATAGCTTGAGATTCAGAGTAATTATAATCATAAACGTTCTGTTATTTTCATGCTACATCTGACTTTTTAATCTGCCATTTAAAAATACAAATGTATTTAATCCAAATTGCTGTTCTATTCCAAAAAAAAACTGTCCGTAAATGAAACCGTAACACCTGGTTAATAAGCTTCATCATGTTAGTGGTGCACATCACTATAATGATCATACAGAGTCTGTGTAGCAGGAAAGGTTAATGACAATAGAGATACATACATACAATTACATTATGTTGGAACCAGCAATGTTATAACTTTTTGTATTTAAAATGCAGAATGCTCATTTTTATCTATTCAACTTTAGCTCAAAGTTAAAGCCTGTTTGAGGCCCTTCTAAATGCCCATTAAAGAAAAAAAAGTACACTGTGTCCAGTAAACACAGCTCTAGCATTTACATTCTTAAAAACATTCTTCTTCATCATTTTTCTATTTTTATTTCTGCTGAGCATGCATAACGTGTCCCAGTTGCCTAATGAGTTTTGTCAGTGTTTCCAGATCCTGGTTTCCCCTTTCCAGCAGCTCATCGCGGAGACTGGAGACGTCCCTTTTGATCTCTTTTAGTTCGCCTGCGGGGCAATAATGAAACAGTTTCACGAGGTTTCACAATTCAGTGTGCTGAGAACCGGCTATACTCACCTTCATTCACTTCACCGTTGTCTTTGTCTCTCTGAGCTTTCAAGATGTATCTTTTGGTGAGGCGATTCATTATCTTCTGCATCAAGGAATGCAAGAAGAAAGTCTTAAACTGGTGCCATGATTTATGGAAAGACAGTCAGTTAAGCAGTAAGTAGGGCAGCTGCCAATTTGAGTATTTTTGCTAAAGGCATCACAGCAGGATTTGACACATACCTATTTTAGGTTTATATAGAGTAAGTTTTTTTTAACTAACCTTATTTGCACTTTATATATGATTTTGAAAAAAATAAGTTCTGAATGTTGCATTATTTATATTCATGTCTATGTGTATAAAACCAAACTCGTAATAGATGCACTGTTAGCACAATTTTTCAGGTGTAAATAGTTAATCAACACTGAAAGCTGCTTTACTTGGTGATGGGTTGGACACAGAGATGTTTCCACAGTCAGATCTTCCTGTCGCCTCAACTAAGAATAGAAACAAATATTGGAAGACATATTAATATATATATATATATATATATTAAAATGTTCTACTTAGGGAAAAGCTTTCACCTGCTATTGCAAGTTATGACACAAGGGGGCGCAGTAGATCAGTATCAAAAAAGCACCAATACATGACATTCATTCAATATGGAAATGTCATTTCTTGATACATATATATGTATATATATGTGTGTGTGTGTGTCTGCAGCTGATACCTCACCTTTTTAATCTCCTCTTTTCCATTTGAATTTTGCTTGTTTTTGCTGTCTGGTACATTCCAGAGAAATGCCTTTATCCCCAGCATAAGGGAAATGATAGATGTGAGGCTGGGTAGGAGGTTGAAGGGCACGGGCAGTGTCCCACCATGCTCAAAGTATGAGAACCAAAGCTTGGCTCTGGCAAACTTCCACTCAACATCAGCATCGTCCTGCATTTAATGTGCAATAAAATAATATTCAGAGGAAAAACAAGTAACTTATGTTTCTAAAAAAAACAAAAACACAGTAGCTTGGTATCATTGTCTAAATGAAATGAAATGTACACATTTAATCAGCAGCAAATTGTCTATTTTTGCCAAAATAATAACTACAAAATAGTCACAGTCTGTTCGTATGAAAGCAACTTTGAAATGTGGATCATCACTGCGTACCTCAATTTCTTGAAAGGAGCTGTTGAACATGGCGATAAGCATATTCAGCAAGACAATCACCATGATGATGTTGTACACGCCATACAGAACATAGCCGATGTTTTCAATGAATTTATGGTCAATGTTAAGGACCACTGATTTCACTTCTGACAAGCCGAATATTGCCCAAAATAATGTTTTAAAACTCTCTTCAAGCCTAGATGAATGGAAAGACAGCAATTAGAATAGCATTGTGCAATAGAAGCATTAGGATTACGCTGTATATGTTATATACATATATATACATATATGTATATGTTCAACAGAAATTGTATCTGAAGGTGCAGTATAACTGGAAAAAGCTTCACTCTGATCAAATCTTTTTTGCAAACAAACGGTTTCCCTGGAGGAGTAGATCCAGCACTTACGTTGTAAAAGCGTCGTTGTGTTTTGCGCCGAGGTAGTACGAGTAGAGATTGAACATTCCCACCATGAAAGCCACAAAAACTGTGATGAAAATCACCATGAACTTAAAGATGTCCTTTACTGTTCTCCCCAATGAAATCTGCAAAGGCCCAAAGCTCTCATTGGCAGGGAGAATGTATGCAATGCGAGAGAAACTCAGCACAACTGCAATTGCATAGAGGCCTTCAGAAATAAGTTGTGGGTCCGAAGGCATCCAGTTGATTCGAGCTGAAAAAAATAAAAACAATGCATTCAAATATCAACCTGACTATTTAACTCGAACTACGTGTGTTTGATTAGATTATGAATTTGAATGGCTATAAAAAAAAAATGAAATAAATACTATGAGGATATTTTGGTATTATTTGGGCTACACTTACCCAACTGAAAATACTGTATGTCAGAGGGCAAGATCCCGTTGGACAGGTCAGCGTGGTGCCTGTCAATATAGCACTGGGCAGAATATGCATGCCAGAAAGCCATTAATCTAGCGATGAAAGACGTCATGAATATAGCCAAAATACTAAAGTCAAGAAGGTTCCAGGGTTCTGAGACGTACTCCCGCAGGTCCTGGGACCAAATATCCTTGCATTCGTTCCAAATCTTACCTGTTGGAGAGAAACAAAAAGCATTGTTAACATAACGGCTAATATGATTTTAACATGTGCAAACATTAAATAAGTGTTGTTGAATTTAAAGTTAAATTACATTGGGTTTACTGCTGCTGTAAATAAATCACAATAATAAACTAATTTTTACTACATGTGAGTATTTTTGATTTTTGATTGACATTATGATATGGTGTGGGGGTTGACTCATGACCTATGACCCATGACATGATGAGAATCTCCATCCAGGTGAAGGAGGTGGTCTTCATCCGAAACAGTTTTGAGGGGTGGTCGTGGATGGTCATGTTGGGCAGCAGTGATGTTCCAGCAAAGCGGTCCGCTGCGTTCAGGACCAGTAGGCAAAGAAACATCATAAACGAAGCCGCATGGGCCACAAACGTCAGGAAGGGCCCACGCATGAGTTTCCCCAGCTGTCATAAATCATGGAATGGAAAACTGATTAACACATGGGATTACTTCACGGTACAGTGTCTGACAGTTTAGGATCATTATGTATAGAATGACATCCAAATATAAGACGAAACACCAAACTGTCATCTGTAGAGCAATGGGCAGCGGCATGCATGCAAAACACGAGTGCTGGTTAACGACTTCCTGTAAAGCTGCACAGCCCAGCATCACAGCCGTCTCTGCAACACCGGCCTGATTCTAAAACCCTGCAGCCGCGGATCAACATAGCAGAGCTGTTTAAGATATAAGTTCAGCATTGGGCTCAACATTTCGCTTTGTTAAAAGTCTTTTAATACATTTAGAGAAAGTTCAGAAACCAACCTTACTTGATGGTGCGATCCAGCACGCCAAGGAGAGGACAGGCAACCCCGCTGTTACGCCAAGGACCAGAAGGACTTTCACTGCTGTGGTTTGCTGACGTAGCCCAGACACGTTCTCGTACCAGATGGAGAGGAGTTGCTGCTGGCAGTTTGGATGTGCCACAAACTGCTCCATTGGCAGTGTGTGTGTGTGTGTGTGAGAGAGAGAGAGCGAGAGAGAATGATGGAGATAAAAAAAGTGGAAGTGCATCAATTCTAATCTTGTCGATGGACGCGCTTACCTTTTTAACTTCATAGTTGATTGCGAGTTTTAACCTGATCAGGCTTTGCTTGCGGAGCGTTTCAGCGCTTTGACATGATTCAGTGTCCCCATTTAATACGGCCTTCACTTCCTCCGTGTTTCGACACAAGTCCAGGAGTCCCACCACAAAGTCTTTGCACTGCATGGACAGCTTCTTGTAATCATTCTGAAATAGACGAAGGCAACATCCGCTGTCCACTTTTGTCAATCAGTGTCAAGAAAACTGTCAGATCCTCGAATCTGCTCGAACAAAAATCTCTCCAAGTTAAATACTGTACCTTGAACTCCTTCTCAATGTTTGCCAGAACTGCAAGCTCATTCCCCAGCTCCAGAGCCGCCATCACGGGCTCTTCATTGGAGAGGGACAGATACGCTGGACTGGCCAGTCCTTTATATGCATTGATTCGCGATTGCGAATGACTAAACGAGTCCTGTCTCTGATGTCCATTGCAGATCCTGCATTGACAGAAGTAGTCATGGGGCCGCTCTATACGGGCCCCCTTCATTAAGAGTGTCTGTACAATTTCGTACTCATGGCACTGAGAAGCCAGGATGATGGGAGTGATGTCATGAGAGAAGCGTGTGCCGTCTTCATCATAGGCAAAGAAGTCATCATGTGTCCCCGCCTGGCTGGGACTATTTGTCAGCCTCTGACCGTCTGCAAAGGCCTGATGGCTCAATACGTCTTCCACTATGCGGGTGTAGCCTTTACTTATTGCTAAAAGCAAAGCGTCTCCTATTCTAGCAAGGTCTTTCTTGCTGAGGAGGAGCCGAGTTACCTCCAAATGCTCATTAGCAACTGCTAGCTGCAGTGCATTCTGGCCCATGTAGTTTGCACAGTTGATGTTAAGCTCTGGGAATTCCTCCAGCGTGCGCCTCACCTCAGGAATGTTGCCATATTCTGCAGCATCTAAGAAAAGCTCCTCTGTCTTAGAAAGGCAGGAGGAAGACTGAGCACGAGACAGGTAGCCGGCGCCCCGGAAAGCTCTTGTCCGTGGTCTGGCCAGGACCTGCTGCAGTGTCATGGCTGTCCCTTTTTTTTGATCTATACCGAAAAAGATATAAACATTTTAGATGATAGCTGAGATTATCATACGGCTGAGCCTTTGTGTAAATGTAATATTCATTAGATTTAATGTGAGTATATCAAAACACAGACAGTACATTAATGGACGAAGGTAAACGAGCATCCGTTCCTCCTGTATGTCCAAAAACAAAAGACCTAACAGTGACCTAAGCGTGGACTGGAAGACGGGGCGCAATAAACAGCTTGTCTCATCTAATTTGCTCGCCGCATGTGTGTCGCCACCCACAAACTCACCGTCTGCTCACCCTCGTTTCATTACCTGGAACGACCCGTCCACATCTCCGGCTGATTGTTAGTGCAGCGGTAAACTGTAATTTATTGATTAAAGCGGGGCATTGTGCCTTTCATTATACATTAGACCACAGTACTAATGACAGCGAATATGTTTTAATAGTCATTTGTGCCATTGTCAAATGAGCAAGTGGACCGTCTGGTCAGTAATTGCATTATAACAATGTGGTTATCTCAGGAACTAATTGCTTGGGCACAGATGATGATTGATGATAATAACAGGCTTTTCAATCATAATTAGTGTTAATAAGATTTTACCTAAGTGAGCAACCTGGTGACCACATTATAAACTGAATTATTAATTCATCATAAATTTAGTCTATATCCACTGAGATAACATGAATATGGTGCCATGTTTTGTTTTTTTCATCAATTTGAAAAGCTCCTCTGTCTTAGAAAGGCAGAGGAGGTTTTGTTTTTGTTTTTTACTTTATTATATTGTATGTTTGTTTTCCTTTACTTTATGTGCATTAGTAGCTGCTAGTTGAGGATTGATCTTACATTGATTAGACAGACACAAATGGCTTCAACATAATCACCTTAATGATGCACCGAATTATGTTTATTTAGCATTTTAAATAACTGAAACAATTTTTTCACACCAACGTGTACCTTGAAAGAAAGACACGACAAAGGATGTCAAAGCAGGAGCTCACGAGATCAGTCTGATACTGAGAATATCTTCAGTAAATTGTTTTACAATACAAAGGATCTGTCGACTCACCCCTCCGAGCAGACGATCAATGTCCTGATGTCTCTACAAATGCCGATCATCTGCAACTCGCTCAGTTGATCACCTGGACGTCCCGCCTTTCAGCGCCTACGGGAGGTCTCCCGGTGTTCCGGTGTTCAGACCTGAGTGGTGGAACCGTGGGCTGAGGCTGCGGGGCCAGCGAGTGACTTTCTTAATAACTAGATATCAGTAAAGGTACATCGTCACTAACACTTTATATATAGTGACACTGAAAATCAATTATAAGATGGAGTGGCTCCTGTTGGAAAGGGCCTGATAAATGATCTATCTCTTAAAAGCAGATTTTATTTTAAATCCTCTTCTAATCTTAAATGTGATTATAGGAGGATGCATCTTCATTTAATGAGAAAAGATCCCCGTGGAAAAAAAAACACGCAAAGCGCAGAGGAAAAAACAAATAAAATCTAAAGTTACGGCTGGAACTAAATGCAGGAATGGAGCTTTCAGAAAACTATTTAAGATGATTCGAGGTCGTCTCATCTATTAGTCATTCTGGTGACTCCCTCTCTCTCTCTCTCTCTCTCTCTCTCTCTCTCTCTCTCTCCGCCCCGATGTATTTGAAGCATTGAGCCGTGCGCCCCCTGCTGGTCACAGCTGGCACTGTCACCACTGTCCCCAGTTGTCAAGGAGCCGCGCGTCTTCGGTTGCTATGGGAACTTATACTATCATTGAAGTTAATGTGACGCTGAACCCCCCCCCCCTCCCCCTCCTGACCCCACAGCAGATCTGGGAGCTTGAACGAGCCACGACTGACGTTTCGCGGGTCAAGAGAGGAAAGGGCTGAAGCTGCATGTCTGCGCCGCGTCAAGATCAGCCTGCGAAGATGAAAGTCCCTCAGGACAACTTCATCAAACACTCGTATCCTCTAAGCGTGTATTTACCTTGTCTTGTTATCGGATCTTGTTCAAATTATTCATGTGGGAAAGCAAGCTGTTAACATTGTAACCGCTATATAATCAGGCTGTATAACCAAATAGATTTTTTTATTTTTATTTACAGTCATCTATTGGTGTAAGTCGGAGGCTGCGTTAGGGCTGACATGTATCCACACCATGCATGCAAACCGCTTGACTCAGCTGCTCACTTCCAGAAGGTCGAGGTCGGGAGACGAGGGAGGCCTTGAGGACGAGAGAAGGCGTTTGTTTGAAGAGCAGAAGTTATCCAGAGCCCGAGGTCGTAGAATGACGATGGAAACCAACCGACGCAGGAGGTCGCTTTTAATAATCATGCAATGATGCTTATATTTAATAACCAGCATCCTTTTACATTTTGTTACGAGCACTGGCAGAAAAGATGATATTGTGGATTGTAGACAAAAAGTTTAAAAGTGGTGCCAGCTGTCGGTCCGTTGTTAAATACTTGACTTTTTTTTACCGCTTTCATAAAGCTAGTATATGAGATTGTCACAATACAGGAATTGTAAAAAAAATTCAGGTTAGAAAAAAAAATACTTGCTACTGTTTTGATGCGTCATCAAACTGGCTATATATATTTATATATACTAACAAGAACAAAAGATTATCACTGAACACGGTTCTTCTAAGCCAGGGCTCTGGAGGAAAGACAGTCTGAGTGGAATATGCAGCAGAACCAAATGAGGGAGAACATCCTGCTGCAACGCAGACATCGAATACAGGATGCGACCGAGCGCTTCCAAAGAGCCCATCTTCCTCCTTCTCAGAGATATCGACATGGTCAGTGAGCTGTTTTACACATGCCTCACAGAAATCATGTACAGCAGTCTGGACACATTTCACTTTCTGTCTTCTGTTTTTATGGTGTGTTCTAGATTTTAGAAGAAATGTCCCAAATGTTGAAGATGCACTCAATCAAATTCAAGGTAAATTGAGTTCAGCCAAACAGCAATCCTATTTCCTGCCCAGCAACTCTAACACCACCAGGTAAACAAAAACAATAAACATTTACATAATTATTATTTACTAAAACAGTCCAGTCACTGCTGATGGATTAAACCCTGAGAATTTAAATTAAAGTTTGCTGATATTTGTGTTCATAAATGTGGATTTTATTTTACTTTTCACAAATTGCATTTATTGATTTATTTCCTTTATAGAAGATGCACTTCTTCTGCCAAGCCTCCCACACCGTTTAAATCCTCTCATCGCCAAACACTTTCTGCTGTGGAGATTTCCAGTAAACCGATTTTGGAGCAAAGCATGACTCCCTTCAATATTTGTCAACAAACTAAGAAGTCGCCGGAGAAGCAACAGGATCACAGTCCACAGGCATGTAGATTATTTACTAGAATATTGATAAAAGATTTGTTTATGGGACATTCTCAAAAAAGATTTTCTTGATTAATCATTGAGGTTGTTTCTGTAAGTCATCTGAGTGACAATTGTCCTCGTGGGATTCCTCCGGGTTCTCCGGTTTCCTCCCACCTCCAAAAACATGCAATTTAGGTCAATTGGCTACCCCTAATTGTCCATAGTGTGTGAGTGGTGGCCCCGTGGTGCCCTGGCGATGCCTCCGGGGTGTACCCCGCCTCTCGGCCATAGCAAGCTGGGATAGGCTCCAGCAACTCCCGTGAGCCGTGAAGCAACAAACTTGTTTGAATTCAGCAGATCGAAAAAGATATGAATGAATGACTAAATGAATGACATGCTCTAAAACCAGACTGTAGTAATTACTAAAATTTTAATATTTAACATTAAACAAGGATCATTTTTAATGTTAAATATTTTCACATACCAGCCTTGGTATTTCCACCTTATTAAAAGACATTGAAGAAAAGTCGGACTTTTTTGAAATTCATATCTTAGAGCGAACAATCTATCCAAATAAATTGTTCCGTTTATTTTACATAAACGTCAGGCCAATAAAAAAAAAAACACAATCACTCTTCTCTGTGATTTTGGTTTGGTTTGGATCTGTATTCTACACATATTAAATCCTATGATTGTTTTCTAATAACTTTTCATTTGCTCCCTTATTTTAGGACAACAACCTGTTTGCTCCCAGTGATTCTGACAGTATTTCGAGTAAAGACAGTTTGGAGTACGAGCAGCCTGCCTGCAGCACACAAAATCTACAGTCATTCCATCCATCATTCCTGCTCGGCCGAGAGGAGCCTTTTCCAGCCCTGGAGCGGATCAAGCAAAATTATTTGTGTCCGACAACAGATCTAACTTCTTTCTCAGAAATGACGCTACATGCTGATAACTTACCCCCATCAAGGAAACTACACGAAGCTAAGCAGCAAATGCAAGAGGACTCGCAATGGTCCAATAATCAGCTGCAGACCTCTAAGGCCTCTTGGGGTTTTCCATCTGTTGAGCAAATGCCGGGACAGACAGATCTTAGTGTTTTCATAAACAATCTCAATAAGCCCAAAATTGAGAACCCCATTAACACAGTGTCACAGCAACGTGCCTGCTATGAGGGTTCAACAAATCTAGCAGGAAAGTCCGTTAATATAGCATCACAGGAACATCCTCGCTATGCAGTCTCGACAGAGCTCCAAACTGAGAAGTCCGATCACACAGAATCACCGCAGCACACGTGCTTGTACAACATTCAAGCAGGTACCCCTAAGTGTCCTGAGAAAGATGTACAACAGCTGCCTGTTTCAGCGGGGGCATCTCATTCCATACTTCAAGTCAGATTTGCGAAAGGAATCCTTAAACAGCAATCCCAAAATATGTCAGGGTCTCACATGTGCGTGTGTGGGTCGGGACCTTTGACCTTTCCAGAACAAGTAGCTCTAGCGATCAGGGATAGCGTTGAAATAGCCAAAGCAAAGACCAAAGGGTCAGAGAGCAGCAGCGTTCTTAAAAAGAAGCTGCACTGGTTTGATGAAGAACACGAGGAAGATGAAGATGAAGACAGAACACAGGACAGGAAACGACGGATGAATAGCACATCTTTTCGTCTTCATCAGTCCAGCAACGACCCAGAGGACCAACGGGAAAGTCACACTGTGGTCTCGTGTGCTTCCAAACCTGGACACGACATGACTCTTCCAGCTTCCACTGGTATTCGCTTTACAAGGCAGGCCACAGCAGATGTCGGGGGTCGAGTCAGTTTTCCCCAGCAGCCAGCAGAAGAGGTCGAGGTGCCATGCAGCAGCAACAGGGCCAATGGCCCCCACGTCCCTCAGAGGGCATGCTCTGCCAGAGTTGGGGCGGTTCCGGTTTCATCATCGCGTACCAGGAGAGGCACCGTCTTACGACCCGTGTCCGCTGCTGAGATGAATGCGATTGCAAAGACCCATGGGAAGATAATAGCTCCACGCCCACCTCCAAACAAGAAACTGCTGAAGGGACAGACAACCAACGTCATTAAGTTTCCATATCATTTCAGCGCCAACTCTGAACCGGCTCCGGCTTTAGAGCAGGCGGCGCACAAACACCATTCAGAGGATTTGTTTTCACAGGACACACTGATTGACATCAAAACTGTTCCAGGGGGCAACACACAAAAGAGCAAATGCACTTCAGCCCATCAGGAAACTCAGAGCTGCACAAGGAGAAGCAGAGTGGTTGACTTTAAAACTGGACTCCGTTTAGATTGCACTCCCACAGATGAGGAAATCTCACAGCTCTGGCAAGATGTCCGTAGCGTTTTATCCACCAAGGAGGGTAATGTATGCAGTATTTTTGGCTGACAGCCCCTCTCAAAACCTAAATTGTTTGTGTGCAGAGACGTGTCAGTCCATGTAGCTGCACAGCTTCTGCTCTCAAATTTAAAAGGATTCCTTTAAGTACTGGATACAGGACTGTGTATCGATCCCTTTTATGATTTATCCTTAGTGTAAATGACAGTCCTCATGAGCCCATGAACCTGCCCTTTTATCTGTAGCCGTTCTCTATCACATTGATGGTAGATGGAGTTGCGTATTTGTGTCTGCCACTTTTGTGCACCACTTGCAGGCACAAGTGCAACAATTGTACACACACACAATACAGGCAAGTTGAATTAGATGAAATTCCCAAGAGGCCATTTTCCATTTGAAGGCAATTGTTCGTTTTGCATCACTCTTGAATATTAGGAAATTTTAGGAAATTGATTAACATAATATAGAACATCGACTTTATCCTTTGCTGATATTGACAAGTTATTGAGAAATATGAGTAATATTGTGGAAAGAAGACCCATTGACTTAAAAAAACACTTATTTAAAAAAACTAAAATTTAAACTGTAACAGCTTAATCGATATAGGTTGAATGGAATAAACACAACAAATAAATGTTATGTACATTATTCCTGTAGCATGGCAAGGTATAGACAAATGCAGCACCTTCCTTGCATATTTTATGCTTGGTCATAAACCAATACAGGATGCTTTGTCAATTTTGATGATTAATTTTTTTCAACCTTGGTCTCTATCTTTTAATGTGTTTGTTTTGCAAATTGTTTATAGTCTTTACAAATCCACAATGTCGCTTACTTCTATGAACGTATTTGTGTTCTTATGTTATTTTAATGTTGACTCAGAAAAAAACAAGCTCAGGAGAGAGGCCGTGGAGAGTGAGCAAATTGTGAGGAAACCCAAAGTGAAACCGAGCACACAAACTCCTGGCTCAGGACACAAGAACTTTCCTCAGCCCTCACAGGTACGTGCATGAATGCCCTGTAGGGAGGAAGACTAGGAGTACGTATCTAAAGATCAGTGAATGGGTGTACATTTGAAAATGTTGAAAAAACAAATCACTATTCATTCTATTGTTTGTCACTTTGAATGTGTGCAATGCACTATTAAATAATTATTTAATTGTCTTTAACTTGTTTATTTTTTTATGTGTAGCCAACAAGACTGATGTCAGAGCCAGTACTTTCCAGATTTTACAGGAAGGCATTTCCAGATGAAGGTACTAAGATTACTGTCTGTGCTTATGTTTCTATAAGCCTTGAACCAGAACTTTCACTTCCATAAAAAACATTTTGGATCCACCCTCTGGATCCACAAGCACCTTGAGGCTCACTGATGTGAGCCTCACTGATGATTCTGGAGGCTGCTCTCTCCTTCATCCTCTGATTCTAAGGTGTCTGCGAGCTCAGCACAGAGTTTGCCCATGAAACCCCTGCAGCCCACTTTGAAAGTCTCAAAATGGGCCAGGTATTTGAGTGACGTCCTTCCTATGTCCTCTGGATACTTTAGCTGCTTCCACAGGTCCACCTTCAGTTGCCAATCACGAGCAGAGGCGAGCAACCTGGTTGGGACCTTGTGTGCTCTCTCGGAGGTTTCTCTCCTGCCCTGATGAAAGCGATGTTGTGCCTTGCTGGGTGGGAGCTGCTATTTGCTCCGCTGGATTGCCGTTGCAGATGGCGTCACCTACTGCCTTTACCACCTGATCATCTCTGACTTTATTAGAAACCAGAGTGGTCCCATCATCCATCGTCTGCGCGCCATGTTGCCACATGACCGCTGTTCTCCTGAGGTATTCGTCTTCTGCACGGGTCTCTTCCTGCACCAGCTGCTGTCTTTGTCTCCCATGAGCTTTGCCATATCAAGGTCTTGTGTGGCTACCAAAAATCAACTCGTTGCTTCCATCTAAATGGCTGCTGTGTTGTCTGTCCCACTTCCTTGTCTTTGAGGCATCAATATCTTACCCAGACTTTTAATGGACTTCTCTGACACTGATGGAATAAGAATTCCTTCCAAGTGGAAGAGGTTCTTCTTCCACTCTCCCCTTCCTCAGGACCAAGAACCTGGATTTGGACATCATTCTTGCCCATATCAAGAGCCTATCTCCCATAATCTTGGATAATGTTTGTACACTTTAAATGGCACATAGAGAGCAACGAATGAAAAGTGTAAACAGGAGATAATGCATGCTTCCGATGTGGTTTGTAGGTTTAAAGAGTGCAACCCAGTTACACCTGGCGAGAGAACATGCTGAGGGCTTCTCGGAAGAAAAGGACATTACCGTTGCCATGGAAATGCAGCAAACACATAGGCCTGGAAAGGTGCAGCAAAATTGCAATCGGCGGGGTCTCAGCACCATTTCCATCGAAGAAGAAAAAATCCTTCTTTCTTTGGATAGACTCGACCACAAACTTCACTGTAAGCAATTTGCTTTTTTTATTTTAATGACCAGAACTGATTATGAGATTGTTGTCTACATCTCCAGATATTTTCAGTGAAGACTAACCAGTATTACCTGTTACTGTTGCAGATGTGCAAGACTATATGGGAGTTCATAATGGCCTGGTACATGATGGACCCTCTGTACGTAAGAATGCATATTCATTGCTCCCGTCATTACATATAAGATGACTGCTATACAGGTTTTTTTTTTACTTACATACTATCCCTGCTTTCAGGCAAGGGATATGAAAATCCCAAACCATCACAAGCACTCTGCATCCCCATCTAACAACCGTGCTGGATACAAGAAGAAAATGTAATTTAAAGCTACTCACATAGGTTTTATTGTTCACTCTATCGCCTCCAACTGCCTGCTTAAAATGCCATTGTTTGTTTTTTTTCCTGAATAATACAGAGCAGAGAACTCATAAATGTACCCCCCCAGAATAAAAAATAACGATTCAGGACTGAAAATGGTGTAATTAACACTGTAGAATGGGATTGTTTTAGACTTTCCTTTTGTTTGAATCCCATGATTTGGACCAAACTTAAATTTTATATCTAATAAATCATTGAAGATTTATTAGATAGTATGCTCCTGAGACAATCTGATCTCAGAAAAACCGTTTTGCACTATTTCCTTTGACAGGAAGGTTCTTGGATTTTTTAAATCTATGAAAGTTTTCCTTTTTCTTTCACTTCAAACAGGAAATGTAAATTTTCCCTATACAGTATAGTTTCAAAAGGGAAATAGTTTGCTCACGTTGCTACATTAACCAAAACCAAAAAAATCCTATGTTCTGTTTTCCATGATGGGCTATTGTAAACACTAATACTCATACTGCTATTATTATTGCTGGTATTATTCCTGTCATTGTTAAATACTGCCACATTTTCCGAGATCAATATAACAATGTGAAAATCTCAAACCGTTGCAACCCCAGCGACTCACTTGGCAGAATGCTACAGAGTACATGCAGACTTGTATGTTATGTTAGTTTGCTTGATTCTAAGTCTCGGAACACAAAGTCAGAATGTCCCAGAGGATCAGAGGTCTGGATCTCGGACTGACCGTTTTGGCCAAAGTTCATTTAGCGCTTTATCAATCACATAGTAGGATTTCAAAATCTGTAATTTGACACAACGGAAGCAAATCCAGTGATCTGACATTCCACATCATGTGCTCCACTTTATTGATGTTAATGAGGAGGATGGCAGTCACATTCTGGATGGCCTGCAGCTGTCTGACCTTTTTTTTTTGTAAGTCCTGCAAAACACAGTTTTACTGTATTCTGGTCAGCTAAAAATAAATGCACGACATGCATTGCTGCACCCCCTTGACCGAGCCTCCCACACTTTCAAAATCCTCCCAGTTCCCTCTGTCAAGAACTTTGTGTTCTTTAGTCCGTACGTACAATACGCCGCCTCAGGGGCTAAGCATGACTTCCTGTAAGATCCATCAAACCGTCAACAAAAGAACCAATAGAATCACTGTCCATAGGAATGTTGGTTATTTAATTTCAATGTCCAGAGAACAATGTTTTGGTAGCATTGCCACAAACATTTTGACTGTTGGTTATTATTTAAAGATTACAAAATATCTAAATAGTTATAAATATATATATAACACACACACACACACACTCATTGATTCTGTATGTCAGCTGAGTGATGAGTGATCATTGGTATTCTGGGCTATGGCTTGTTCTAAACTGCAGTACTTAGCATCACTTTTGATGATGCCTTTTTTTAAGTATTTTTTTGGGGGGGAGGGGGGGGGGGGGGGGCTTAAGAATGAGACAAAAGTCCAGTATAGAGTATTGGTACTCTTTATTCTGTAGGTATTTGCATGCTAAAGAGTAAAAGCAGATATCAATATTGTAAAATAAAATATTAATGCTACCATGTTTGGCCTATGTGTGACTATTTGCTCATAGAACGTGTGCATTGATTAGTTGACTTCTGTATGTACAAACACAAGCATGTATTTGACAAATTCATGAATATATCAGGTGAATTGGTTTTCTGTTTGAATATCTTCTTCTACACAGATAGACTGCTAGAGGGCAGTGTGACACAAGCCCTTTCCGGCAACAGAAATACGCGTGTCCTCTTGGCTGCCTTAGAAGTTACAGAAAAGCCATTGTTTGGAGCGCAGAACCTTGGTTGGATTTTTCTGATGGCACCCGCCTCAATCAGTGGCAACTCGTACAGGACAAATGTCTTTTTGTATGCTTGAAAAAGAATGGATATTTGCATGAAATACAGATTATTATTTTTTCTTGTAAGTATCAAGATAATATGTCTCTGTGCATATTCCACACAAACTGATCTAGGGCCATTCCAAGAAGCACAGAAATGTCTTCATAAATATGTCCCTGTTAGGTCAGTATCATACTCATTATTCCACAGTGAGCCAGCAATCCCCATGAGCATGTGTTTAAATACAATGGAGAGAGAGAGAAATTAACAACCACAATAATAATGACAGCTATTATATAGAACGATTACAGTTTGTAGTATTTATAATAAGTATCACAATAAAAACACAGTTAATAATAATAATAACAAAAACAATTTGAGTAATAGTAATAATGATAATGATGTCAGTGGCGGTCAAAAAAGTAAAAAGACTTCATGTACGTGTGCCAACACAGAAAAATTGTAATTGAAAAATTAAAGTGTCAGCTCATAGCGTAATACTCAACCAACATGGTGTAATTTAGTACAGAAATCAAATGTAACCGCTGATTTAATCATAGCTAAGTCATTCTAAATAAGTTTGATTTACTATCTTATACTACATAACATTTAGCTTTTAACACATACTTGAAGTTGTACATTCAGTGTCCGAAGAAAGTTCACTAATATTTGTAATGCTTTGATCGAGAGTGTTTGTAACTGCCTCCTTGAATGCCCACACCTGTGCAGCTACTATCCAAAAACAAAGGCAGTTCAATCTGACAGCTGCAGATTCAGTTCTGTCTATCAAGTTTCTATTGACAAATAGAATCCCATCCTTCACCAAGGTCTAGGCAGGGTTTAACTTGAGTGGTGGTGGTGGCCCTTTGCATATTTCATTCAACCGTATATATTTTGTAAGACATGTTTGATGGGTGGGATGACACAGCATTTTGTACAGATAAGCCACATGCATGTCCTTTATTAAAATGCCCAGTTTTAGGTGAGCCAATGAAATATAATATTACACAGAAATCAAAGGAGAGTAAAGATTTTTTTTTTTGAAAAAGACTTCTCATTTTCAAGAAATTAATTCTGTAAAGGTAAGTTGCAAAACATTTTATTTTAAAATAGATCACCTCTATCCCAGCGATGATGCTATATGGGGCTAACGCAGCTCAGTCAAGATAATTGCATGAACTCGAGATGCAACAATCTGTTGAGCCTAATATATGCCTAAACATATACTCATTCTGCTCAGCACAACTGCAGCTATCATTAACGCAGATATATTGAAAATAACATGTGTGTGTGTGTGTGTGGCACAGGACATTTAGAGTTGATCAATTAGAGATAGTGTTGAACTGAACAAAGAAAAAAAAAAACAAAGGACGAAGTGCAGCAATAACTTCAAAAAGAAGCTGTGCTGGTTTGATGAATAAAATAAGAAATAGGAGGACAACAAAACAGAGCATCATAACGCGTGAAATCTTTGTCATCTTTTTCAATCACATAACGACCCAGAGGACCACCAGCGAAGTCTCACTATGGTCTCATGTGCTTCCAAACATGGACACGACATAACTCTTCCAGCTTCCACTGGTATTCCCTCTACTAAACAGGCAACAGCAGATGTTGGGGTTCAACTCAGTTTTCCCCAGGAGCGAGCAGAAGAGGTCGAGGTGCCATGCAGCAGCAACAGGACCGATGGCCCCCCCAGGTCCCTCAGAGGGCATGCTCTGCCAGAGTTGGGGCGGGTCCTGTTTCATCGCACACTCGGAGAGGCACTGTTGTACAAACTCAATCTGCCACTGAGATGAGTCAAATTACTAAAACCCGCAGGAAGATCTTAGCTCCGAGGCAACTTCAATGGAAAAATAAACTCCTTATGAATCACTCAGGCTCCATATGGCATCTTTCATTTAGGTGTCTGAAGAAGGTCTGGATGTCGGCTGTACACAAGGATAACTCAGAAGACTCGTTTCCACCTGACCCACATGTATTCAAAACACACTTTACGCAGCATTTTTCTTTTTACATTGCAGTTTTGCAAATAAAGTTAACTGTTGTTTGTTTGTGTTCTCAGAAACGTCTGTGTTCATGACACCAAAGTTTTGGAAAAGATCCTTGTACACACAGATCAGGGAATACATTGAAATATATTGAAAATATTTTCAAAGATTACACCCTGAACATTTTACATTTTCATGCCCCCAAAATGTAATTGTTGCGTAAATGAACAGCCATAGTGCAATAATGGTTTATGCAAGTACCCTTATAGTGTAGTCGCCACCCTTAGACTTGGGTTGTGTGTGCAGCGTGCACACATGTCTCAGTTCATACAGTATTCAGCTTATGCATTTTCCTGCATTTGCTTTCAAGCTTAAACATTTTGCAGTTTGAACTTTGTTAGTTATCTATCTGATTTTGAATTGTCTTTATTGCAGACTGAGGATGTAAACCTATTTTATTATGTATTGTCTTAATGACACCATATTGTCATTTATCATGTTTATGCATACTGTATTATGTGTTCATGTTATTTTAATTACTAATCTTCTGTCCCCCCCCAAAAAAACCCCAAAGCAAACGTAGAGGAGAGGGTGTGGAGAGGAAGTTGTGAGGAAACCCAGCATGGCGCACAATGTACAACCTCCTGGCTCAGGGCACAAAAGATTCCATCAGCCCTCTGAGATAAGTGCATGCAGTTGTCCTGTGGGGCGGAAGAATAAGAGCAATTACCTAAAGATCAGTGAATGGGTGTGGTTGTGAACTTGTTGAATCAGTTCCGACGTCACTTTCAGGCTATCAAGACAAGATTTCCCAGAGGGAGTCGTCACCATTTTTCCTTAAAAATCTATGTTTCTTTACAACTTACCTTTCCTGTTTGAATTTGCAAGATTGTTCATTACATAGATGATTTATTTAGTACAACTCGTATTTGTCTTTGATATGCAATTATTGATTATGTGAAGCCAACGAGACAAATGCAAGTAGTTTTTTTAGTTGGCAATAAAGTAGATTCAAATTTAGTAGCAAGTTCATAATGTGTGGAATTAGTGTCAAGATGTCGTCAAAGCCTTTTGTTTGGTCTTCAGAATATGACGATGTATCAGTCACAGAGCTCAAGACTTTACGTGTCTGTCTGTCTGTCAGACATTACTCCACCTAGTGGAGTAATTGTCCACGTCCACTAAGCTTTTTTTTTGTTGCTCTTGCTGACCCCATAATATTAAGCAGAAAAATCCCTATGAAAGTTAACACATTACTTTACACATTAAAAAGAAATTCTTACATTCTCAACTCTTACTATGAATTTATTTAAAAATATATATATTCTGTTGAAATCAATTTTGAGACCATATAGTTAGTGTAAAACACTGATTGGGTGCCTTGTGTTTCAGCATCAATGTGTAACGCAGCCATCAAATGATCTGAGGGCTGGATAAGGTTTATAGAAAGAAGTGTCAAAATGAAGGTGTGTTTGTTTCTTTGATGACTGAAGAAAAAATGATAATGTCTTGTGGCTTAGACTCGACCTACTGGCTCAACAAGGTCCTGCCAAAAGGCTTACAGCCTGCTGCAATTGCGTCAACCCAAACTTTTCTCTTGCTTTAATATATTTCCTTTAATATATTAAAGGAACCCCAGTAGTGCAAAGTATCTAGGTTTGGTTTTAGTCTTTTACTAAGTCATAAATACATGTTTATCTCTATAGGTGCATCTGGGACAAAAAGCAGAAGGAATTGATGTGATTTATGTAGCCCCGCCTTCACCAGCATGTCTAGTTTTGCACCTCAGACAGCCTGTTAGGACTTGCTGTAAGGCAGAGGAAGCCCAAAGTCAGTTTAAGAAAAAGACTCTGACTTGTGATGAAACTGTCAGTATGTGCTGGGATGAATGTTTCAATGAGGTGGCGTAAAAAAGATCCTGATTATCTCACACCAAAACTGAGAATAGGAATAAACATAGAAATGTTCTTAGCTTAAGCGGACAATTGAGCCTGCAGCATCAGACATCTTTTGATGAGTTTTGTGCAAAGAGATACTATAATGTACAAAAGATTGGTTTCACTTTTAATCCAATGGGCAAAAAATCCACTGTCAAGCATGTTCTCCTGTGTGGGTCAAAATTAGTGGTACAGTGTTTTGCATCTCCCTGTCTGAAAAGATCTCAAATGAGGAACAGTGCATGAAGAGTAAGAGCCAGAGTCTGAGTAGGAGATCATACACACATGCAATGGCTTGGTCTGAACATGCCTAAAATAGTGCTGAGACATATTGTATGGAAAACGGAGCTTGGCTCAAAACAACCTGGTTGGGAATCTGTGACCACCAAGATGTAGGAGCTGGATCTGATTTGAGGCAAGGCTCAACACATGGCCCAAAACAGGCTCAGATGGAGAAAGGTTGTTGATGCATTTTTCTCCATGAGGGAAGCAAAGGATGAACCAATATCAAAGAAATACAAGTATTACTAAATCAAAAATCATAGTTGTCTCTGATTATATACACAACAGATACGTTTTGTGTGTTTTGTGTTTTCATTAATCCACCCGTCATTGTATCAGTGAGTGAAAACGATCTGAGTGCACATGCACAAATGAACAAGTAATAGGTTTCCATCCCTGCAAAGTATCTGCACGACCATTGCACATACTTTCTACTAGGAAAAACATTGAATATTGAGTCATGGCCTAAGTCAAAACTTTATTGAAAAAACAATTGTTTTGTTGTGCTCTCTCATAAAACAATTCAACACATTCAATCAGGGAACATATCTTGAGTGGCAGCATGCTTGCACAGAATGCGTCAAAATGTGTGGCATCGATTCACAATCATGATGCAGCCGTTTGCGCAGACATTAAAACACAAATGCATTCATACATACATACATACACAAACCATAATAAATGAACAAATCAACATTGAGATGTAGTGTGTACTCCTTTTGTGTCTGTGACTGCCGTCAGAGCTGCACAGTGTCTGTGGGCTGTGGGTGTTTAACAGGGCTTTATAATAATTCATTCAGTTGATGTATGGGAAACAGAGCTGAAACAGAGCCTCACATCCATAAAATGATTTATCAATAGAAGAGGGCCTCATTAGCATAACAATTGTGGGAACTGCATGGATCT